>NC_139479.1:52920705-53520705 GCF_008360975.1 Lichenostomus cassidix | reverse complement strand
ATAATGACATTATCTTGTAATGCACAGGTAACAGAAGTGAGGACCATTCATGTACAGATAAAGCTAACTACATATTCAACTATGACAGTATTGGAATATTCTGATAAGAAATTAGAGAAAAATCTGGATTACTAATTGATTCTACGAACTAGTAAAACTATCTTTTTGAAAAAAATATTTTAAGGGTAATTTTTTTAGTGTAAATTATTTTTTTCATTATCTGAATTCAGACCATATGTGAAGATACATCTTGAATGAGTTTATCTGTCCCTTCTATTCCTGATCCATCACTAAATCTTGCTGTGAACACATCATTGTTATCCTTGTTGGTAGGTTAAAAGAGAATATTGTAATAGGAAAAGAAATAAGATTGCTCATTGACAATAAAAAACTATAATGAGAACAAGAACAAGTCCCTCTCAAGTCTTCTTTTAGGACTCTGTAAAAATTTAAAAAAAAATTACACAGAATTTATAAAGATCAAGAAGAGCTGGGCTGCTTTAAAGAGATCTATTGTAAATGAACACATGAAAGGTGATACTGTATCTTACTGTTTAATTTTTCCAATGCTATTTAAAATTCATAGATAATATTTGTTTCTTATCCAAGCAAATAAATTTACAAGGAAAGAAACAGCTGTACTGTACTATTCCAAGTGTAACCTTTCAGTTTAGGGTCACATTCATCAGTCTTTAATCAACTGCCTCCCAAATAGCATATTAATTTCTGAATTACAAAAGGATCTTATTTCTGTGTTAATGGGGACAGTGGGACTGACAGTTATAATTTTTCATATTAACATTACTATTTTGATCATCTGTATCAGATGGACAATTATATATATATAAAAAAATGTATTGGCTTTTAGCCAATATATATGTTCAAATGAATATACTTAAAATATACAACTCCTGTTCTGGATTGATGAACATTAAGTACAAATCATGATCTGCACGTTTTGTTAATGCACATTCAGATTTCAAATCTGGACCAAAAATGTTTTAAGTTTGCAGAAATTTTCGTATTATTGTGATTGACATCAGTGTTTTATCGACATAGAGGAAAGAATGAAATATGTTTTAATATATATGACTAGAAAGGTTTAATATATCATAAAAATAAAATATAAAACTGCATTAAAAAGGAAAAATATATACTGTGTTCGTAAAAATATCCAACAAATGCATGGCAAAGAACCTTCAGAGCAATAAGCTGATTGAAATAGCTGAATCTGCAGGAAACAATCTTGATAGCAATGGAAAACCACAAAAGGAGAAAGTGAACATAAATTGTAAGCAATATATATTTTTATTTGAAAGAGTTGTCCAAGCTTGGCAGGATGACATCTAACATGAGTACAAAGGTCATGAAAAAGAAGGCAGGAAAATGATTATTCCTTCACAGTAATCAAAGTAAAGTGCATCTTGTGGTGGTATGTGTTTATTTTAGTAATCACTGTTGTCACTTTGTTCTGTTTTCTACCTTTCTATCCCCACTAGCATAAAAGGGAAGAAAATCTTAGGACTGTTATTTGTAAAAAATTCTTTTGTTTGTATGATTTCTTGTTATTTTCACTGCAGCCATAATTTTTTTATACATAGTATTTTATGTTCTAAAGGCAACTCCTGATTTTGTGAGTTAAAATGCGGGGACAAGGATGAAAAGAGACAACAATGATAAAGCCAAAAGTATTTGGCATGTAATTTCTGAACCAAATGTATAACACATTCATTTTTATGAACAGCATTTGCACAAAGAACAAGACCTGAGGAGAGAAATATTTAAGTTGGGCCATGAAATTCTTTCACTTCTACACATGCTGGTTAATTCACCACCTTGGTGATGTACCATTGGACAATGAAGAGTTTTGGACATGCAGTGTGAATACCTAATCACCAAAACTAAGTAAAACACTGATGAATCATCCAAAATGTGTATTAAACCCAAATTTTAAGAAAGTATTTTGCATTCTCCAAAGCTTGTACACTTCCACTTTGGCCAAGAGATGTTATCTGTTTCTACAAAGCTTGTTTTGTTAAGTTCTTTTATCATCACAGCCACAAGAGCACAACCACAGAGAAATTTAAATATTTCATATTAGAACCATAGAACAATTTATTTTGGGAGAGATATCCAGAAAATATATACTCAAAATTCTGCTCAAAATAGATCAAATTGGATGAGGTTGCCCAAGGTTGTGTCCAGTCAGGTCTTGATTACTTCCAAAGGCAGACATAGAACAACCTCTCTGGGTAACTTGTTCCAGTTTTTGTTGATATCCATGGCCATTTTTTCCCTATCTTTAATCAGAATTTATTTTATGCTTTTTGTCTTGCTGTCATATTTGACTCCATCTTCTTTATTCCATCCTGTCATCACTGCACATACAGTACTTAATATTTAAAATTTATATTATTTATATTGTAAAGTAGCTGTGAGTACAGGGCAACATGAAATGGGTGCCATATGGTAATCACTGACAACTGTGGTTCAAGGTGTCATGGATGTCTGCTTTGTCTATATTTGCTGTGACCAAACTGCATCACTGAGCCATTCTATTACTGTCTCAACTATTAGGTCACTGATGGTCTCTGATAGTGTGTACTTGTCTACTACACTTTGTTATGTTGCTGTTAACATGTCACAAAATATTTAGGAATTTTAGCTTTGCATAGTTATTGTCACTGACAGTTCAGGTCTTTCTACCTCTCCACTGGTTCCTGTCACATTATTGTCAAACCATCAATTGCATGAATGCAGTCCATTTCTGCCATTCTTCACTGACTGGCCACAACCTGTGTCTTGTTCCTTTAACATCTAAAGTGCACATAGGGTATGTTGCTCTTTTTGTTATCCACTGCATGCTCAGAGAGTAAAAAGACCTTAGGCATTAACTGGATTACTTTGTAGTGTTTTTATGTCAGTGCTGTCTCATGCCTCCCTTGATGGCTCTACATCACCTCCATATGTTCAACTGTAGATTTTCTTACAGTATGAAACACTTTTTCCTTTTTTTTACATTTTTTCCCTGCAGATTAGTATATTCTTCAGGACAATTTTGTGCAATGTATTAAATAAAGAGTACAGATTTAAAGACTGGTCACCCAAACACTAAATTCATGCTACACCCAGGGAACCATTCTTCTATTAAACTGTTTCCTTCTCTTCTGCATTGTAAAAAACTGTTCAGTTTCACGGCTGTGCACTTCATTGTAAGTGTACAAAAGTACATATTTTGTCATTTTTTATGTTCCTAATTTGTTCACTAGAAGCAGGAGAATGAGTTACTTTGTATAATATCAGAGGCATCTTATCTAGTATTTGTTACTATTGATCAACTGTTGATCAAGAGTACATACAGTTTGCATTGGTAAATCTGAAATTAAGCCACAAAGCCAAACATAATTCTGCATTGTTCAAGCCTTACATATAATTTCTCTGTCTCTTATTAGAAATAAAATTTTGGTAGGCTTCTGCTTTATATTTATTAAAAGTGAAATTATTTGAAGTTTTTTAGTCATACATTAAATTCGTAATTTGCCAAAATTATCAGTTAATCAGCTGTTTCTGAACCCTTCATTCCATCATCTAGAAACTGTATTAGACAAAAAAAAAATTCCCATAATTTTTTGAAGCAGTACTATAGTGAAGGGCCCCATAAAGAAAGTTACAGAAGGAATGGGAAGTATCTGGACAACAAATGAACACGGGTGTAGAAATCATGAGGATCTAGAAGCACATAGGAGGACTTCATGAACATGAACTCTTTTGCACACTAAAAAAATAGTCCTTTAATATTTCCTGTTAAGAAAATAAACATTGCATGGAGTGCTGAAACACAGCTCTGTCAAGCCGTATTTTTTTGTCAAGAGACTTGTTAGACAATGACACCTGGGTGTAAGTACTGTCAGTTCACATCAACCTGATGGTGAATGGCTTGAAAACTGTTCAACTGCTCAAGGCAGAGGTGCATTTGCAGACTCTATCCATGCATCTATCAGAGAAAAAAAAAGAACTTCTTTAAAACAAACAAATGAAACAACTCTTGGTAGAAGGGAATCAAGCAAATGATTGATCTGACAAAACTGGCAAAACTTCTGGGGTTTTCTGGGTTTTTTTTAACCATACAACCCAGACGTTATGACACTACAGTAGTCGCAAAGCTCTTTCAGCCATTCTTCCACTGTCCATTTAACTCCTGATCTCAGCTGACACGTATTTTCTTTATTATATTTGTGTGCATGGAACATATGTGGAGTAAAAACCTCAAAATTCTAAGCTGTCCCTGTAATCAGTGGACACCTGGTCAATATAGTTAGAAGGGTCTGGAGAGCTATTCAGTTCACTGATAATTCAGATATTGACAATATTTAAAATTTATGAGTCCCTTCTAACTCAGCTTATTCTGTCATTCTGTGGTACTCTAAACTTTACGATTTGGAGCTATGTTTCAGCCATGCTATCATCACACCATAGCTTCTCTTTCCCAAACATTCACCAACAAAGTCATAGGCAGTAATGTTATTAGTTAAAGTGAAATGAAGTGATTACATCAATTCTATCATATTTCTTGCATTCCTTTAGAAATATACACCTAAACAACTTGCTCATTCCTCTGCTGCTCAGAGTAACTGATGTCTGTCTCTTCAAATTTATTTTTATTCTATTTTTTTAGAGGCTTGGAATCCCGAATATGTGTTAAGTGTCTTCAAATTTCTCTCAGCTTTGGGCTCACTTTAGGGGCTTTTTCTGGCTGAGAGAAGAAAAAATATGCACGAAATAGGGTATTCAGTTAAGCCTGGGTATTCAGTTAAGAATTTCTCTCTGCATTTATAACATAACTAATGACAAATCCACTGTACAGGTATGATTTACAGAGCACACTAGCACTTTTCTTAGAACTCCTGGAAAAAGGGGTTCTTAAAAGAAAAGTGGTGTGACTATAGTAAAAAAAAAAATCTCTGTCATATTTTGCTAACCTAGCAATGCCCAATAAGTTTCTGGGCCTTATGTTTCTTGTACTTGTCTACCTAAAATTCTCTGATATTTGCCTTTTATCAGTTATGTAACTCTGATCTTTTACCAGTGTAATTTGAGACCATGATTTTCTACCTTTTTAAACTGTTTTTCCCCAAAAAGCCTTTCTGTAATTCAGAAAGACTTTTTCTTACTCCAAAGTTATTTTATTCTCTTAGAGTTCCTTTTCAGTCATAAGATATTTACTCCATAATAATATCAGATTCTTTCATACTGTGTCTTCACTGATAACTTCCAGTGATGCCCAAACAGTTTATTATATTTATTAGGAACCTTGTGGTAATTACCAAAAAGGTTAATAAGTGAGTTGAGTTATGTTAGATAAATTAGTTGGATTATATAAATAGATATTGGTATGAAATGAAAAGTAACTGAAAGGTTGGGCACAAATCCCAGCTGGAGCCCTATCACCAGCTGTAGGTACACCCTAGGGGTCAAAAATGGGTCAAGAGAGCATCCTCAGCAAGTTCAGAGATGATAGAAATGCGGGAGGAGTACTTGATACAACAGATATTCACCCATTCAGACAGAGCACAACAAAACAGAGAATTGGATGGATAGGAACCTCACGAAGGGATACCCCACGTCCTGTGCCAAGTTCACCCTGCAGCCTGGCTGGCTGGAAATTAGCTGTGCAGAGGGGGCCTGAGGGTCCCGTTGGATAGCAAGCTGATCAGGATCCAGCAACATGCCCACACTGCCAAGATCAACACTCTTCTTGGCTGCATCGATAGGAATGTTGACAGCAGGTAGATGATCCAGTTTTAGGTTCCACGGTACAACAGAGACATGGACATAGTGGAGAGCAAGTACAGCATATGAAGATGGTTAAGGTCTGGAGCATCTTTCGTATGAGGGGATGTTGAGTGAGGTGGAACAGCTCAGTCTGGATAAGAGAAGGCTCAGTGGGATCTTACTCATGTGCAGTAATACTTGATGGGAGATGCCACTTCATAGAAATGGGGTTTTTTTATTTAATGAAATAATATGGAAACTATTTATTCATGTTTCCATTTGTATAAATCCATGCACACTGCTGTTGTAAAAGAAAAACAGTTGAGCTCTGGGAAAGCCATTTGTTCTAAACTTCTTCAGCTTTAAGTTTCAGTGTGTCATACTGCTGCTCTAACTTATTTCTGATACTTTGTCTTTGGCCAGTGAACCGGTGCAAAAGTTCAAGCCAGTTCACTAAGACAAGGAACCACTTAGAAGACAGACATAGATGCAGTGACAGAGTTTAATACAGGATCAAAATTTTTCTTGTAGCTTCTCACAGTAACATACATATTCCTGCAGGTTTTCTTATTATCTGCTTAGACTAAACTATGGTAAGCATCCCTCTTCTCCCTTAGTGAGAATTAATAACCTACTGTGTATGTGAATAGGTACATAAAGCTTGCTTTCCACAGAGTTTGTTTGCAAGGAGTCACAGGAAGGCATTTTGTTTCTCTAAGAAAATAAGTGAGTGTAGCAAAGACAGGAAAAAAGCAGACAATTCCAGTAACACCACATACAGGCAACTTCAGGCTGTTATCATTGATTTCGGTTTTTGCATGCAGAGCTATCCTGTAACAATATCACTATATATATTGGCATCTGAACATCATTCTTTGATCAGAAGTAAGGAACAGTACCCAAGAAAACTATTACAATGAGAGGAAAGAGAATCATCCTCACCCAGATGGGGTGGAGAAAGGTAAATCACCAAGTCTACCTTTTGCTCTCTAGTGACAGAAGCTCAGAAGCACCTTTTAGAAAGCCTGACAGAGCCCAAACCTCATAAATTGTACCAAGGTGTAAAAGCAGATATTTGGAGAAATTGGATTACTTTCTTGTAAATATAAATATAAGCATGCTACTGTTAAAACACTGAAAATGTAGAAAGAAATATTTTTAGCACTCAGATCTGTCATTCCTGTTGTCGGACGTTGGGGGATGCCTTGGAATTTTTCTCCATCACTGTTACTAAGCAACAAATAGCTGGGTGGTTAGAGCCATCAACTCTTTTGTAAGAGACAAAGGGTGTGCTTGGGCAAGGCAGGGGAAGGGAAGAGCGGGCCTTTGGAACACTGGGTCTCTCGTCGTTCGTTCAGACACGGAGAGGAGAGGCTGCTCCTTGCCTCTGGCTGCGACTCCAGAAAAATCCAACTGTGCTCTGTTTTCTCCTCCTGGCTGGGTGAGCTTTGATTCAGCCTCTTTCCCACTGGGAAGTGTGCACTTATCTGGCTGCATTCTGTCGCAGCAGCTGCCGGGGAAGTCCGGCTGCCCCTGCAACCTGCCCCGCTTTGCCTCACGAGACCACGGCGTCTGCTGTGACTGCGGAGCCCTTGCTACCTCGCTTGCTAGCCGGGAGAGCCAGCCCCTTGCTCCCCTCTGCTGCCCTGCTCATCACTCGGAGCTGTTTGCTGCCCTGCCTGCCTCTCAGCCTCTTCCGCCATCACCAGCTGCCTGAGGCTGACCTGACCCTGCACCACATCGCCACCTGCAGCCACTCAGCAGTCATCGCACCTGCCCTGCCCGGTGGGAGCTCAACAGCGCCACCTGCTACCTGCGACCTGGATTACACCACACGGGAAAAGGCTCGGCAGCTCAAAAGTCATCTGCCATTGGTTTCTGGTTCTATTTGTGGTTGCTATTATTGTTGTTGCTTGTTAATAGATACTAGTAAAGAACTGTTACTCCTTTTCCCATACCTTTGCCTGAAAGTCCTTTATTTTTCAAAATTAAATAATTCAGAGGGAGGGGAAAATCACATTCTCTGTCCTAAGGGAGGTTTCAACCTCTCTTAGCAGACACCTGTCTTTCAAGCCGAGACACCTGTTTAGCGGCATAGACAGTAACTTTACAACAGCACAGAATAAAATTCAAGATAACTGTAAAAATATGCTGGAGAATGGAAGTGGGATGTTACTGATGTATCTGTATAATTCTTTCCACTAAATAAAATTTAATGATAAAACAGATCAGTACCATGAACTCCACATTCTACTCAACTTCAGACGCTGTAATGCTCAATACAGCATCTGAAGAAGTCTACAAGTCAGAAGATTGCTCTGCTTACTTTACCCTGCAGTGCTGAAATCCACATCTCAGCACAGCATGACTGAGGCTGACACCCATTCCATAAATTTTATTTACCTTCATGTGAGCCATTTGTGGCGTAAATCCCAGAGATGATTCATAAAACCATGAATATATGTAGATATATTTATCTAGCCAACTAAAACACCCCAACCACAAAACATCATTTCAAAGCTAACAATTTAGAATTTTTATTGTGATGACCAAAACTACAATTTCATAGTTATTTCCTTGAAATGCAAGTATATTTTTGCTAGTATTTTATCTATTAGAGAATACATCATAAAATATCAAAATTAAATCTGCTCTCCTATCATGGAGAAGACTGTGTAACTATTCTCTTTTAATCAATTATCTTAAGCATTTATTAGTGTTGCGGTTTAGAGGATGTTGCAGCAGACTTTACCCTAGAGCTTCTCTACCCGGCCCAGTTCAGCGCCTCAGTGCTCCAAACCCTCTGTCCCAGGGCTGGACACTGCGCTCTCACCGGCCGGGGAGCCATAAGGCTAGCTCTGGTTCGTCTGCTTCCACAACCGGCGGTGATAAAGGAGGCGAGGAGGGTCTATGCGTTGTGTCCATGGAAGATGTTTATTCGCATGGTGCAGCAGAGGCCAACGACCTCCCCGAGGCAGAGATGCCTCGAGGGCGAAGGCCTCACATGCACAGCACATGTGGAGCATAGACACACGTGGAGCATAGACAGCAAGATGGCAGAGGGTAAGGGGTTTTATAGGGAAACAGAGAGGGGCAGGGACAGCACACAGGCCCAGTGACCTCTGGGTACAGGGGCGGAGTTAGGAGTACAGGAACCAATAGGGGAAACCCGAGGGAGTGGCCAGGGCCACGTGGGGTTAGGGTACAGGAACCAATAGGGAAAACTGGGGGCGTGGCTAGGACTATGTGGAGTAGGGAAGGCAGGACAATAGGTGACAAGTACAGTCGTTAAGAAAGGGGTGTGGGGAACTTGCAGCCATTATCCCAATATATTAGAATCAGTCTTGTTCTCTGTCTGAACCCATAAAAAATGTTGGCTAACCATGAACTGCAAGGAAAATTTAAAAACAAGTAGGTATCACTTGCCTCATAACTGACACCTCTCCTGTGTACAGACAAATAAAGCTAAGCACTGAGGATAATTTTAGGCAGACTTGAGTGTCACCTCTTATCCCAGGTGGTGTTTATAATTCAGAAAGCTGAATTGCTGCTTAGGGTGTGAACTACTGTCTTAGTTTTGAATGTCAGAAGATATTTTTAACATTCCTGGTTAAAGTGATTTTTAAATTTTACTGCTTCAGTTCATCATCATCTTAACTCTGGAATTAAATGTTACTAAATTATCCAGATTAAGTAAATAATTTTATTTCATTTTAAGTGGGAATCTTAGCAAAACTATGGTGGTGAGAAGTGGTATGGAGGAGGGAGGAAATCTGTAAACCTCTAAAACCAGACTGTCAGCAGACACTGTAACATCATGCATACAATATACCAACTATGGTAAGATCTAGCCAAATGAATCTAGTCTGTAAACATTGTTGTCTTCAGTGACTATGTTATTGTTTAGATGTGCAGATCTGTTTGGAGAAAGTGAGTTCAACACAGTTAACACACACATATTGTAGCCTATTTCTGGGTTGCTCTTTATAAACCAGATAATGTTTCGGTGTATGCTGATGATTGATATTATATCGAAACAGCTGGATTCATATATTGTACTCTTCTGTTGAATTAGTACATAACACCTTTTCAAGTCGAAATATCTCACAAGTATTTGTTCTTTTCTAGCCCTTTAAATGGAATATACATTGTAATTAAAGACAGTATATTTTTTTAAATTTAACTTATTAAATTATACTGAATGCACATGCAGAAAGGGAAGTTATTAAGAGGGTGTTTGAAATAGAAGACATTGTATTGGAATAGCTTAGTAATGATTCTGCTTTGACAGACTGGGAAATAGTCTGGTTTCAAGATATAGAAGGAATTCTGCAGGAAAATAATATTTCTGTGCACACACATAAAACGTGGTAAAATATTTGGTCTTTCAGCTCTGACTTCCCTAACTTCAATCATCAGCAAAACCACTGAGTAAACAGCAATATCAAATGCCTATGGCAAACAGTATAATCTCTAGTCACTGTTCCTGAAACTGTGTGATAATGGCTCTGGGTTAAACTCCTATTCTGACAGGACTAATTTTGCACAGTCTAAAAGATGTTTTAGAGAAAGAACCTGTTGATCGAAAGGATAACTGTCATAATTAAAGTTGTCTATCTAAGAAAAAGAAGTTACCAATAAGTTTTCTTTTAGACTGTGAGTATTCCATATGTTTACTTCCTACCTACCAGGGCACATCCATATAATAGGCATCTACTGCCATCTCAGGGTATACTCTTCTCTTTGCAGAGTGAAAAATTGTGTTAAATACTTAATATTTACACTGTATTTTAGTGTTCAAAAGTGTTATTTGGTGCAATAGTTTGTGATAATCTTTTATGAAAGTAAAACCAAAACCCAGGAGTCTTAACGTGTCTTGTGAATATTCTAAGAGACCAATGAAAGTTTTCTTACTAGAGTTTTACAAGAGTTCTTAAAAAATAATAAAAGAAAAAGCCCTGCGAGGAGAATATTTCTGGATACCAGGTAAATTTGCATACAACATAGTACATATACATTGTCTTGTGTGACCCTAGGATCCGAAGCTATAAGTTGTGTGGATGAGAGAAAAAGAGTGTGTGTGTGTGTGTGGGTGTGTGTGGGTGTGTGGGTGTGTGTAAGGTTTCTTTTTTTTTTGGTTTGATTTCATATGACACTGTCCAAAGCAATATGGATTCCATACAGCTCAGTGGTTTGTGGCAAGGGCACATCCTGCTTCACCATGGTTTTGTTGTGGCAGCTTTTCTCACAGCTGCCGAACCTGGATTCACGGAGGCTCAGTCTCGTCAGGCCCCGAAGGGAGCTCACAAGTGAGTCCGCAGGCGGCGCAGAGCTTCTCAGACAGAACATAGCAGTGGAAGGTACAGGTGCAGACAAAACAGGAGATATAGGCTCTTTGGTGAAGACTCCAGTAGATTTATTTAGGGAGAAGGAACAAGACGAGGGGATGGAGAAGGGCTGGAGGTGTCTACCAAAGAGCCTCGAGAGGGGTTATGTAATGTTTTTTAACGGACACTGAAAGAGGGGAGGGGTTTTTGGCTCGCAGGCCAATAGGATTACTAGTAGGGGAGATTGACAACTGTAGCAACAAATGAACTTTACTCAGGGGAGGGGGGAACATTAGACTGAACAAATTACAGTTAACTTAACCTCAGAACAAAGACAAACATTCTAGAAACTAACCAAATAGGGAACTGGGGAGGAGGAGAGGCGGGTAGCCAATCAGGTGTTACAAAGGCACATATTCATGAGGCAGGGCCTGGAGCATCCTGGGAGTGACTTACGCAGTCACTCTAAGTTAAGTGTTCTCCCAACCCCAGGACTCCTCCGGTGCCCAAGCGCTTGCTGGTAAGTTTGGAGTAGATAGCTCTGCAAGGGCTACCACAACACTTTGCCACAGGCTGCAGGGGAATCTCTTCTCCAGTATCTGGAGCACTTCCTGCCTGCTCCACTGGCCAGGTTGTCTGCAGGGTTATTTCTCTCACATATTCTCCCTCTTCTCTCCAGCTGCAACTGCTCTTGCATAGTAACTTTTCCCCCTTCTTAAATCTGTTATTGCTGCTGTTGCTGCTGAGAGACTCGGCCTTGGCCAGCAGCAGGTCCATCTCAGAGCCAGCTGACTGTGTCTGGCATGGTGGAAGTTTCGAGCAGCTTCTCAGAGAAGTCACTCTTGTAGTACCCACCCCCCCAATAAAAACCCCAAAAAAACCAAACAAACCCTTGCCACACAAACCCAATATATACCTATCATGAAATATGTTTTTATGAGGAGTTCTATGATCTATAGAATTGTGGTTTATATTACGAAGAGAAGTCCAAGAAAATTGTTCCATGTATCGGTCAGCAGATCTCACAAAGGAGCACAGGGCTTTGTTTCCTTTGTCCGTACATACACAGGTATCCCTTTGACATGAACATGTTTAGTGGTGTAGAGAGAGTTGGCAAAAAAAGCAGATTTGAGAGAACACTCTTTGAGTTTGTCAGTTCTGTAGAGATAAAAGAGTGGCTGCAGATACTCAGGCTTGCTACAGATATTAAAAAATCTCCTGGCAACAATGAAGGTAACTAAATAAAGAGGTTCTGGTGAACCACAAATGTAACTGCAAGCTGATAGAGTGAATCTGTTTCTTAGCAAAAGGTGTTAGGAAATTATTTCATAGCCTTGATTTTAAGAAGCACAAGGTCAAAATGTCTTGCAATTTGGAGTTAAACGAAATACACTTACAAAAAAAGAAAAACAAGAGAGAAAAAATGTTAGCACTATTTCTATGGCTCTTGTGTTAAACCGGAACACAAATTCTATGTGCCAGTGCTTCAAAATTAGTATGAAAAAATAATGATGCTAATTCTTTTTTAAAGTACTCACTTTTAATCAAGGCTGGCTTAAGGTTTTTAGCTGTTCCAAACAGCGTGGTTTCTACTTACCTTTGACACAGAATATTTCCTTTTGAATTACAAGAGCTAGAAATTATCTTCTTTTACATGAAAAAAACCTCAGTGGAATAATACAGTTGAAGAAAAACTCTGTTGGTTCAATTTTCTAATATGGAGACTTAAACATGTATTCTGAAAAAATGCCATTGGGTTTTATACCTATGACAGTCATGTAAACATTTCCATAATTTCACAGGTCATTTGGAAGACATTCAGAAATACTTTTCTGTAAAGATTTGTGTCTATTTAAAATAGATGGATTTCAAATTGTTTTGAAATAAAAGGCTTATATAAGTTTGAAGGGTCGTAAAAGGGACTCCAGCTTACCTCTAAATATTTCATAATATAATAGTAATAATGAAATTATATACATAAACACACATGGTATATGTTCATATAATAAATACTAAAACCTGAAACTGGCAAAGAAAGCTCCATTTTGAATTTTAACAAACTAGTTTTCACAGAACTGCTTTGCCACTTGTTTTGCTCTGGAATTACATTTCAGTGCAAGGTTACTTGATCACACCTAATTTCTTGATTTTTGTATATGGCAGGTTATCAGACATTATGTGGAATAATACTGCTTTTAAGAGAGCCTTCAGTTTGGGACTGGAATACAGGGTTGTTCTTTCTGCAAGTAAGGCCATAGTACACCTGTTTCTTAATATGAAAAGAAATTTCTACTGCAAGGCAAAACCTTAGCATTCAATTAAAAATACAGTAACCAAGGAAGAAAAACGCTGATCTGATTTTCTATGATTCTGCTTGCTGAAGACACACAAGCCTTGCCAAAGAAATAAAGTGGTTGAACTTAGAAAGCTGTGTACCAGATTAGTGGTTTTCTGATTTAGAAAGGAAAAATCACTTGAAATAGCCAGGTTTCAATGAACTGTGCATCTTGTCATCCCAAACATATTTGCCTGCATTCTCAAGATGTTGCCCTCTTAACTCATGCTGAAGGAGTCTCGTATGAAATAAAATATAGGTCTTCTTTTCTTGAGTTCCAGCTCTCAAACTGTACATTCTTGATGACAGAATCCTAACTTCATGTTTCATAGTTACTGCTTATAGGTGTAAAAATAATTTAACACCATGAATAAACAAAATTGAACTCAATTTTAGATGTATAGATGTTATAGGTCTAACTTAGTTTTATAGTCCCTGAGAGCTATATAGCCCATGACCGATATGTCTTTAATGAGAGGTGGTTCTATGGAGGTTCCTTCTTGTCTTATCTACAAAAAGTCTACTGACTGGATCAAATCTGCACATTTGACTTTTAGATTTCTGAAGATAATTTGTAGACTTTTTTTCAGCGAAATTATGGTTTCCATGAGCAAGCAGACAGTCTGACTTCTTCAGAATTTCCTCTCAAATGCAATGATTATTTTAATGGAATTATCTGTGATTAAATTTCCTGTAGAGAACTTTATTGACTGTCTTGGTTTGAAAACAAACTAGTGGGAGATTACAAGTTAAGATTGAAATTAAAAATAAGTGAAATAATATAAGGAAAAGCACTGACAAAGTTAGATACAACCTAACACCTTGTTAGGGTGGTAGTAGCAGTCTAACTGAAGTAGTTTAGTTGAAGCGGTGATCTTGTGAAGGTTTAGTCTCTAGCTGAAGATCTAGTAGTAGCTCTGGTCTTCTGGGAACCTAGTAGACAGGGCTAGCTCAGGCAGTTCTAAGGCCAGGTTATATCCAGGTGGGAACACTTGGCTTTTCTCTCTTCGGCAGAGCATCTCACAATGGGATGAGATAAGTCCATGAGTCACACGGTGGGTTTCTGATGGCCCATTGCTTGTCATGCGGGGTGGGTCATTAGCAAGTGATAATAGCTAAGGATGGTTCATTGTCTGTCATCTGGAGTGGGTGATAGCAGCTAATGGCCCACAGCTGGTGGTAATAGAATATTTAACTACATTAATATTGCAATTTAGGACATTATTCACCCCTTATTCTATTACTATTTACACAGTTTTTACTCAAGATAAGGTCTTCTTGTGGTACACAACAGGTTTCTTCATCTGCCTTTATCACCCACCAAGTATTACCAGGTTCTTGGGTAAAAACTACTTCACGGATGGGTTTGCTTTTGCCTGAGGTGGGACTAATCTAAACAGTTTTTCTTAAAAAACTTTTTACGTGTACTACAGGGACTTTATCTCTATCTACTGTGTGCAAAGGTTCGGACTCGGCAGGACCGGTTTGATTGATAGAACTCTTTGTGTTAACCATCTAGGTGGCTTTTGCTAAGTTTAGTTCTCAATTTTTGAAGGTTCCCCCGCCAAGTGCCTTTAAAGTTGTTTTAAGTATTTTGTTGCACCGTTCAACTTTCCCAGCAGCTGGTGTATGATAGGGGATGTGGTATATTTATTCAATTTCGTGTTCTCTAGCCCAGGTGCGTATGAGGCTATTTTTGAAATGGGTTCCATTGTCAGACTCGATTTTCTCAGGGGTATTATGTTTTTACAGGATTTGCTTTTTTAGACTTAAGATGGTGTTCCGGGCAGTAGCATGAGGTACAGGGTAGGTCTCTAACCATCCCGTGGTTGCTTTCATTATGGTCAACACATAGCGCTTTCTTTGGCGGGTTTGGGGAAGTGTGATGTAGTCAACTTGTCATACTTCCCCATACTTGTACTTTGACTATCGTCTACTATACTACAGAGGCTTCACCCGCTTGGTTTGTTTGATTGCAGCGCAAGTCTCACAGCTGTGGATGACCTGTGAGATGTTGTCCATGGTCAAGTTTACTCTTCGGTCATGAGCCCACCTGTATGTCGCATCTCTCTCTTGATGACTAGAGGCATCATGGGCTTAACGAGCTAGAAATAATTTTTCTTTGTGCTGCCAGTCTAGATTCACTTGTGATACTTTTACTTTGGCAGCTCGGTCCACCTGCTCGTTGTTACGATGCTCTTCATTAGCTTGACTTTTAGGTACATGTGTATTTACGTGTCGAACTTTTACAGTTAGTTTTTCTGTTTGGGTGGCGATGTCTTGCTAAATCTCAGCGGCTCAGATGGGTTTTTTTTTGCGCTGCTAGTTAGCTTTTTTCTAGCGATCTAACTATTTTCACAGTGCATTGGCTACCATCCAGGAGTCGGTGTAGAGATAGAGCCTTGGCTATTTCTCTCGTTTAGCAATATCTAAAGCTAGTTGGATGGCTTTAAGCTCTGCGACTTGACTCGATCCACCTTGTCCCTCGGTAGCCTGTACAGCTTGTCGTGTGGGGCTTTATACTGCAGCTTTCTATTTCCGATTTGCGCCTACAATTCGGCAGGAACTATTGGTGAAGAGGGTATAGCGTCTTTCACTCTCTGGCAGCTCGTTATACGGGGGTGCTTCCTCGGCACGTGCTACTTGCTTTTCTGCTTTTTTTGAAGATAATCTAAAAGTTTTACCTTCAGGCTAGTTTGTTATGATTTCTAGAATTTTAGGGCGATTCGGGTTTCCAATACGGGCGCGCTGTGTGATGAGAGCAATCCATTTGCTCCATGTGGCATCAGTGGCATGGTGGGTAGAGGGAACCCTTCCCTTGAACATCCACCCCAGCACTGGCAGTCGGGGTGCAAGGAGAAGTTGTGTTTTTGTGCCGATCACCTCTGAGGCGGCTTGGACTCTTTCGTAAGTTGCTAAGATTTCTTTCTCGGTGGGAGTGTAGTTGACTTCAGATCTTCTGTAACTTTGACTTTAGAATCTCAGTGGTCGACTTCGGGTCTCGCCAGGCACCTTCTGCCAAAGGCTCTAGGACAGACCATGGCTCCCGGCTGCAGAGTAAAGCACATTTTTTACTTCTGGTCCTGTCCTGACTGGTCTAAGGGCTACCGCATGAGCGATTTCTTGTTTGATTTGGGTGAAGGCTTGCTGCTGTTCAGGGCCCCAGTGGAAATCGTTCTTTTTGCGGGTGATGAGGTAGAGAGGACTCACAATCTGGCTGTACTCAGGGATGTGCATTCTCTAAAAGCTTATGGTGTCTAGGAAGGCTTGTGTCTCCTTCTTGTTGGTTGGTGGAGACATCGCGATGATTTTATTGATGACTTCAGAAGGAATCTGACGCTGTCTGTCTTGCCACTTTATTCCCAGGAACTGGATCTCTCGGGCAGGTCTCTTGACTTTGCTCTTTTTGATGGCGAAACCGGCTTCCAGGAGAATTTTGATGATTTTCTCTCTTTTTCCAAATACTTCCGTTGTTGTGTCCCCCCACACAATGATGTCATCAATATACTGCAGATGTTTTGGAGCCTCACTCTTTTTCAGTGCAGCTTGGATCAGTCTATGGCAGATGGTGGGACTGTGCTTCCACCCCTGGGGCAGTCGGTTCCATGTGTACTGCACACCCCTCCAGGTGAAAGCAAACTGAGGCTTGCACTCTGCTGCCAGAGGAATGGAGAAAAAGGCATTGGCAATATCAATGGTCGCATACCACTTTGCTGCCTTGGATTCCAGCTCATACTGAAGTTTTAACATGTTCGGTACAGCAGCACTCAGTGGTGGTGTGACTTCATTCAGGCTACGGTAATCCACTGTCAGTCTCCATTCTTCACTGGACTTACGCACCGGCCATATAGGGCTGTTAAAGGGTGAGTGAGCCTTGCTGACCACCCCTTGGCTCTCCAGATCTCGAATTATCTTATGGATGGGGGCTACAGAGTCTCTGTCAGTGCGGTATTGCCGGCGATGCACTGTTGCTGTAGCAATTGGTACCCGCTGTTCTTCAATTCTCAGTAGTCCTACAGCAGACGGGTTATCTGAGAGACCAGGCAGGGTATTTAGTTGTCTTATGTCTTCCGTCTCTACGGTTGCTATCTCAAAAGCCCAGCGATGTTCCTTCGGGTCTTTGAAATATCTATTTTTGAGATAATCTATGCCGAGGATGCATGGGGCGTTTGGACTAGTCACAATGGGGTGTTTTTGCCACTCATTCCCAGTTAAACTCACTTCAGCTTCTAGTACAGTCAGCTGCTGGGATCCTCCTGTCACCCCAGAAATAGAAATGGATTCGGTCTCCACATACTTGGATGGCATCAGGGTGCACTGAGCGCTGGTATTAACCAAAGCCGTGTATCTTTGTGGGTCAGACGTGCCAGGCCATCGGATCTACACAGTCTAATAGATCCGATTATTTCTTTTCTCTACCTGGCTAGAGGCAGGGCTCCTCTAATCTTGTTTTTGGTGCACGATGTTCTTCTCCTGTAAATGTGTTCTTGAGGTCCCTTCAAGAGGATCAGTCATATTATCACTTCCATTCTGTCGGGGGTTCTGTCTACAAGAGACTGGGGCAGTGTTGTACCTAGATGAGCTTCTTGAGGTGGATGTTTCTGTTTTCAATTCACGTACCCGGGCTGCTAAGGTGGAGGTGGGTTTCTTATCTCACTTCCTCATGTCTTCCCCGTGCTCTTGAAGGAAAAACCAGAGGTCACGTCGTGGAGTTTGTTTTCTTTCCCTGACTGGAGTACGTCTGCTCCTGATGGCAGAGACTCGGGTTGGTTTTGGTGTGGCATGGAAAAATCCTTCTTTGAACTCTTTCCTTAGTTTCTGGAGGCTCTCTTCAATCAAGCTCCGGACTTGCTCGGCCAGGTTTGTTTCCACTGATGAGACCTGAGTGCGTAGTGGAGCGGTGACAGTGTCCTCGTAAATTCTCAGTTTGTTTGTTAACACGCCTACTTGGTCTTCGCCTTCCCTCCACTGCAGTGTTGCCAGGTAACGAGAGTATATCTCTGGTCCGAGCCGCGCGAATCTTAGCCACATTTGTGAAGTGCACCGGACATTATCTGGGCTCTTGGGGAATCTCTCGTTGTCTGAGAAAATGATCTCTAGCACAGCCAATTCCCTCAGGCATCGGATACTTTGTTCTATTGTGTTTTATTTCTTTTGGTGCATCTGGAGGTCTTCTTTGCACAGGTATCTGTCCCGTACACTCAGCAGCAATCGCCGCCAGAGGCTGAGAGTTTCTTGGGTTTTCCCAATCTCCTGGTCAATGACCACATCCTGAGACAGGGATCCTAGTTGTCTGGCCTCACTTCCATCCAGAATAGTGTCATTAGCTGCGGCGTCCCAGATACGGAGCAGCCAGGTCAAGATGGACTTATTCGCCTGCCGGGTGAATTCCCTCCGTAGGTCACGCAGCTCCCCCAGGGATAGAGAGCGAGTGATGATCTCCGGCTCTGTCTCTTCTGCTGGGTGAGATGGTCCTGCTGCATCCTCACCAGTCGCTGTGCGGACTGATTTGCTCTTGGATTTCTTTTTCTGGACGGGGGCAACTGCTACTGGCTTTGGCTGTTCTGATTCGGCAATGGTCTGTGTTGAGACATTGACTGCTCCTTTGGTTCTTTTCCTCTTGCCTGCTGACTTGTTTCTTTTCTCCTCTTCTTCGAGAAGACGCTGTACAACACCAAGTATTGTTCTGTTTCTCAGCATGAGGTACACTGTGCTGGTCGCAGAGAAGAAAGAAAACAGAACTAACAGGAAGATTATGCCATCCTTAGCATCTAGAGAGAACTCAATGTTGTCAAAGATGGCTGTGCCTGGCCTGAAATGCTGGAAGAAACCACTCTCTCCTCCTAGCTCCAGAGGGTGGGTGCGATTGCTGAGGAGGTCCCAGACGAAGCAGCTCAGGTTAGGCCAGGCAGACAAAGTCGAGTATATATTCCGAATGGTATTCATCGCCTCACACGTTACCATGCAATAGGCATAATAAACCAATACAGCAATTCTCATGCCATTCCCTGGTCGCAACAGGAGCAATGCAACGGGTAGATAGTTTCCCATTTGAGGGAAAATATAAAGGGTAAGATACATTACCCACATAGACAGGCTGATCATCATGGTGATAGGATTTTCTGAGTTTCCCCAGGTCGAGCCCCACGTTGGGCGCCAAAATATGTCTTGGTTTGAAAACAAACCAGTGGGAGATTACAAGTCAAGATTGAAATTAAAAATAAGTGAAATAATATAAGGAAAAGCACTGACAAAGTCAGATACAACCTAACACCTTGTTAGGGTGGTAGTAGCAGTCTAACTGAAGTAGTCTAGTTGAAGCGGTGATCCTGTGAAGGTCTAGTCTCCAGCTGAAGATCTAGTAGTAGCTCTGGTCCTCTGGGAACCCAGTAGACAGGGCTAGCTCAGGCAGTTCCAAGGCCAGGTTATATCCAGGTGGGAACACTTGGCTTTTCTCTCCTCGGCAGAGCATCTCACAATGGCATAAGTCCATGAGTCACACGGTGGGTTTCTGATGGCCCATTGCCTGTCATGCGGGGTGGGTCATTAGCAAGTGATAATAGCTAAGGATGGCTCATTGTCTGTCATCTGGAGTGGGTGATAGCAGCTAATGGCCCACAGCTGGTGGTAATAGAATACTTAACTACATCAATATTGCAATTTAGGACATTGACTTTTACAGGTCATGTGAACAGATTCAAAACACAGGAAGCTTTATAAATATTTTGCAAAATACCCAGCTACAGGGGGGAAGAAATACCAAACAAAAAACCAAACAAGCATATGACAAATTTCATTTCTACCTGCAAATACTGTAACAGAAGGACCTTAATGGCAGATAATAGTCAACAGGAAATTACAACCTCCTCTTCTGGTCCCCAGAGCAAATAGAAGCTATAAGAGGAGTACAACTGTCTAAATATTGGATTTATCTTCCTGCAAGGAATAAAAATTAAATCAGACGTTTGTTGAATACAAGTAACAGTCATTCTTATTAATGTCTGCATATTATCATAGACATAAACAGTGAATCAAAAGCATTATTTGTTCCTAGATCCTGCCATTTAGAAAATGACATCAACAATTCTAACCAATTAAAAAGAAGTAAGAACAGTTCAAGATGGTCCAAGGCAACAAAACAGCACACTTATGGATTAAAACATTTTTTTTTACATAGTATAACTCCATCATAGCATTTTTAGTTTTGATTGCAAAGGTTTTAGAACACATTTCATTTTGAGGGAGAAAACTTACTTTGTATTCTATGTCCTTATTTTGTATTATATGTTATAAGGAAATGTAGCAGAACTACATTTCCTTATAATTAAATCTGTGCCTCACATGTGTTTGATCAAGCCTTCTCAGCAAGATCATGAGGCTCAAGGCAGGAAAAGCAGTGTTATTTTCTGGTATTTTTCATCCTTTTATCTTAAGAACATATTTTAATTTCCTAAAGTTTAAGTTACTATGTGTTTTGAGCCTATTCATAGTTAACATATAGCTGTTACATTCAACAGATGCAAATATTTAGCATAAAATCATGTAAGTTTTTGACAAGAACAGACTACTACATAACTTGATAAACTGGAGTTTCGTTCTTGTGGTAACTTTATGTTTTGGATGATGTGTCTATTTTCATTTTAGTTCAAATGTATCTTTGATATTTTAAGCCTCCTAGAGTTAGTGTATTGATATTGTCTATCTTTGTCAAAGTATAGGAATAAATACATTAACATTTAACTAAAGAATACTTACTGCTTCATGTTCTAACCATCTGTCTGTGTTGTGTCATCTGCTAATCTGACACAATTGGGCATCATAGTAGCCTTAAAAGGAACAGAACTATTTTTAAATACGTTACCTGCCATCTTTGCTTAAAATGGGCATATCAGTGTGCCTGCATCAGAAAAGCTGGGATTTAGTATGATGCCAAAGAAGAAAAAGAGAAAGAGTTTAAAGAGATAATTCTGTCCACCTGAGACCTGCATCAATTTATAGAGTTGCTAATTCTTCTCCATTGGCTATGCAGAAGAAAACAGGTTAATGTTATTGGTTAAAACAGGTTAATTCTATTTTTTACATAAAATTTTGCCATTAAATATATATGTTAAAATATGTGCATATATTCCAACTTCTTTAAACCTCTAATTTATTAATACCCTTATAAATTTATATATGACATGTTTTAAAAACTAGCTGGTTTTTACAATTATTTTGAATCCGAATAGGAAAGAAATATAAATAGTATTTTGAATGTTTTATCTACCCTTATTCTTCACAATAATATTTTATCAATAATATGAAAATAGAAAACCCGCAACATCATCACCTGTAGAGTAATAAAACCAGCTGGGTCTCATGACATTCTGAGGAAGAAAATCCACATAGCTAAACAATCAGCGTCTAAATGATGCTGTGGATTATATAAAGAAAAGCGGAAAATAATTTTTTTAGTTCTTGAGCTTTGAGTGAGGTTTCTTAACTTAAAAATGAGCACATTTTAAAAAAGACAATGGAATGATAATGTCAAATATTCTGCTCTGTTTGAAATTATACTTTGCCTGCTAAAGAGAAATAAAAGTGTCTTCAAGTGTACCATGCACAGACACAGGTGCATGAATTATTTAGAGAGTAAACAAATAGATCTCTTTGTGTGTAAGTAGTAGCACAGTCAGGCTCTTCCTTCTGTGAGAGCAGCTTATACAACTAACCACATATTCAGCTTCATATGTTAGTGCAAATCATGGCTATTTTTCTCAATTGAAGTAGAATATGGAATATGATCTCTCAGACAAATAAAGTTCATAGAGCTGAGAAAGTTAATATGTCCACCAGTGTATCCCAAGTTCTTCTAATGCACTGCTTCCTCTTACCAAGAGAACATGAGCATAATAATTTCTGCTCCTGGTTTACGATAAATTTAAATTTGGATTATTAAGGTGTTTAGTTTTCAATTTCAGCTAACTGTTAGTACATCAAATATTATTTAAATCTACGATTACTTGTTCAATACAGTAACCTAATATAATAAAATGAAAATCTGGGAGAAGGATAAAGTTGTGGGCAAGAAAGGCTTTGGAGGAAGTATTTTCTTCATCTACCTTAACATGATATAAAATGTGTTAGCAAACATTCTAAAAGACCCCAAATGGACCCTCAAGTGAGGAGATAAAACCATTAATACAATCATCATGTTTCCCTTGGAAAAAGCTCCAAATGCTGACGACTTCACAATACCCACTACCACCAAGGTAACCACTAATTTTATGACCCTGCAAGGCAGTGGAATGGAAAGCATAACAGTGGAAAAGGGGTAGAAAATAATGTGTGTATCTAACAATTTTAACTGCAATGCTCTGCTTTCTTTTTTCATGACTAGATTCAAATTAATTGCTATGAGATTGTTGAGATTTCATTAATATTAACTATTTTTTTGGCTTTAGTTACACATAAGGCATGCTTTTCCTTTGCCCATAAGTAAGATTTTGTGCATAGGAGTTTAGAATATGATGATGATTTTCCAGAAATAAATGGTACACTTGACATGACTATATTGTGTCTAGTAGATCAATATGGTTTCTGAGATAGACATTTCAAATATAAATAGGAAAAATGATTTCATCACTTTGTAAATGTTCGTGAAACCAATTACCAATAAGTAGCCTGAGGCTTGCTGTGAGGAATCCTTTTCCTCACTGTGGCATCTGACAGTGCATCAAGTGTCATATCTCAAGGTTAAAACTGTGAAATGTGTTAGGAATGATGTACAGTAAATTGTTACTAGTCACCTTCTTTATAATATTAATCTTTTTTTTGTGTGTCTGGGTGAAATGAGAATGCTGCTCAACTTATCTGACACTGATATTTGAAGGACTCTGCAATATCAAAAGAATAACCTCTATATAAATAATTACTCACAGAAAATTCCATCACAGTTTTGCATTTTAGCCACACAAGATGTATTTGGAGACCTGACATTATCCAAGTCAGTGAATATTTTGGCTTTATGTAATATTGAAGTAGGATTAGGAATATAGAAGCACGTAAGCAGAGAATTATAAGTATAGTGGTGATATTATCATTCTATGATATGATAACTGATTGGTAGGTGTGTACTGCTGTGGGGTATTGGTTTATTTCAATTAAAACAGACAGCTGCATGTCATGTAATTAACTCCTACTTTATTTGAATGTAGCTTTGCTTGTATGTTTTATTAAGGAAAAATAAATCAAAACAGCCAAAACCCTCCTAACCCTACCAACAATTTGACACTCAAATTAATTTTCTCTCCTTTTATTTGTGAATTTTTTAAAAACTTGTGTTACTGTCATAGCCTAATGTTCCAGGGTAGGGTACTTGGTAGCCCTGAATGTAAATGTGTCCAGAAAGGAACACAATTTCAGTTGTCTTAAGTCCATGTTACAAGAGAGGTGAAAAAAAATTCCCTTCAGTTAAGGCAGGACTACAGTTCTGGAAAAATACTGACACTTCTAAAAAGTAAAGGAGTGTTGACATTGTGAATGAGAGGAGTGGAGCATGTTATAAGAGATCCCATGTGACATCACTTGTACTGATTTTCAGTAAGAGAGCTTCTATAATCTGCTGTATCCTTTAAATATCTAGGATCGCTCATACAAGAAAAAACATAATCGTATCTTACTAGGGGCTTAAGATTCATGGCAGAGAAGTCAGATTAACATTTTTTCTGGTATCTTTGAATAAAATTGATCTGTGTATATGTTTGATTACCCTGAAGGAATAACTTCTTGAATTTTGCAATTTTAATGAGGTTGTCTGTGGTATTATATTTTCTGACACAGTTTTTCTGCAGCTGACATGGTAATAAGTAGGAGCTGATGTGAAAATATTGAGATGCCATTCTCAGAAATTAAGGATATAAATTAAACATAAATACTTACATTTATCTGTGTTCAACAGGAGTTTAATCTGGGTTTATACTATTAAAAGGCTAGGACATACATAGTGTGGTATATATATCTCTAGGTATATGTTATATTGGCACCTTATTAAGACATAATTTATTATTCGTTACATACCCACAGTAAAAGCTAAACATTCATCTAAGAATTATTGCTACTATTGCAAAGATACAGCTTATGTACCTCACAATAATTACAATAGTGTCTCCTCCACAACAGGTTATCTGTACTCTGAAGACAGAAGTTCCAAATTTAAGAGATATTTCTGTACTAAAACTAAAAATAAAAGAATATTCAATGCCAGAGTAAGGCACGGTGCTCCTCCTCATAAGGAAAAGACAATGTAAAGATATTAATCTGCTTATCCTCTGGACAATATGATAACCTTGCATAATTTTCTTTACATAGGGTATCATCTCAAATGACTTTTGGATAATGTATTTAAAATAAGTGAGGGAGACTAAGTGGTCACCATCTTCAGAAAGAATGTTTCCAACACTGGAAAAGAATGAAAAAACCCTGAAGATGGAGGAAAAATATGCATATGTGCAGGATAAAAATTTTCAGCATTCCTAAACTTCATATTACTTACCAATAAAGTAAGGCTTTAAACATATTATGTAAATAACAGGGGACTTATTAGAATGTATGTAACTCACATTGTAGTGCTTATAATAAACCATTACAATCTTTACAGATATGCCTTTATTACAGTGTTTATCACTGGGCTACAGGCAATTAATTAGGTCATTGTCCTCTTATGGAAAATAAGGTAAAAAAACCATATTGTAATGAAATCTATCACCAATAAAACAAATTTTTTCCATCTATGTCTAGTCAATAAGATTTTATGTGTTTTTCTCACTGTTCTCTTTATAACAAGCAATGTTGAACCCTCTCTGTCCTAGTCTTTGAGAAACTCTAATTTTAAACTCAAGTTTTTGTTAATATATGGCTAAAATTTCAGTGTAAGTCTTTGAAGTAAGGAAATCAAGAATTTTTCCTGAACCTATTTTCATGAGAATGAGAAGAAGTAAAGAAAAGTTCTGAGACTTTTCAGTTTGGTCATTTGTGAATGAAATAGTAGAGACAGAGGAAATTGAAAAGGAAAAAATAATACTCTATTACATGTAATTAACAGAAGTACCAGGGGAAAAAAAAGCTAATTGTATTCTAACCTTTAAAAACAGATCTGAAAAACAAAACAGAACAGGTTTTCATATCCATCCTTTATAATAAGATAAAAGTTTTCAAAACACTGGAGTTTTCACTTGTTGAAGTTGAAAGGTAATGAAGAAAAATACTTTTAAAAGGGTTATGCTAAATCATTCTAAAAATTCAATCATCTTGCTTGATTCTTAGAAAAAATTGAAGTATTTCTCCAATCGGCCCCTATTTGTGAACTTGATGTTTCTAAGTTGGGTTGTTTTCAGGATATTTTTCCTACTTTTCAATTTCTTTCCTTTTTCCTATATCACCAAGTCTACCCTGGTTTTCTAGCAAGTCTCTTCTCAGTCTCTATTCAACTACATTTTCATGTGGCACACCATTTTATATTTCTCCTCCATTTTATTAATTATACTCCCCTAAACTTACTTTCCTTATATATATAATTAAGGCAGCCTGTGTGTGAAAATGCTGTCAATGATGATTCAACACTGTGAGGACCTTCCTGTACCTTCTGCTTTGGTGAAGAATGGATTTGCACACCAAGTAGGAGGAGCAGAAGATACAGCTTGCCAGAGAGTGATACAGGAGGAGCTAATGAGTTTTTAGCCTCTTTATCTTAACTGACATTTCCCAAACTTCCCTTCCTACCTTACTGCCTCTTTCTCCTTCTTCTAGTAGCTACCACCACTACAGGAATAAGCGTGTGTCATGCATGGCTTTTTTGTTCCCCACAGCTCCCACATGCACAATGGGCTTGAAAACACTATGTGCAACGCTCTCATACAATAATAGCAGGGAAAAAAATGCTGAAAATCAACTTGTTCTACTGATCCGTGGAAAAGTCAAAAAGCATTAGGAAAGGTCTTGGAAGGAAGCCATCTGCACCATTAATGGGGTGTATCAGAGCCAGAGGTGTATGAATACTTGGCACAGCATATAGTGACACAGAAGTGTAGTCCTAATACCAACCAGCCACAGATAGGCAATGTCTCTCTTCATGTGTGTCTTTCCTCATATTTTACATTGGGATGCTGGCTTGTTGTTGATGTCTTGTAACAATTTTTGTACAAAATACTTCTTTCTGCCAGGAAAGATGTCAGAAACAATGACAAAAATATGATCTGCATGGCACTGCATAAAGGTCTAGTGCCTCCTAGGATTCTTATTGGTACCCAATGCATCTGTCTTGAACTAAAAGGGGAACTGTGCACTTTTGGAGAGGTACCTAGATGTAATGGGTGCTCTTGACATCACTGCAAGATAAAAAATTGAACTCTTCATAGACAAGGAATTGATCTGAATCTTCTGTTTCCTGATTTTGGGAAGTAGATGCATAACCACATTATGACTATTTTTTGCCCACATCTTTAACAAGTAAAACTCATGCTGTAACTCAGAAAGTCAAATATTCTTGAGTCTTCAGTGCAATCTCTCAAATAACTGAAACAAGAACTTCAAATGTTTGCCCAGGATTGCACAAGAGTTACTGTGAAAGTCAAAGAAAGTATACATAAAATCTTAAATATAATTATTATATGTTTATTATAAGAAATTCTTCACTATAATAAAAACTAACGCTATTGCTGAAAAATAGTCAGAATTAAAAAGCTAACCAATGGGCTCAGGTAGAGTACACTGAAGTTAGGAAAAAAACTTGGATTTATACATCTAGTCTATTTTTAATAGAGTTTTTAATAAGTCATGCTAAAATAGTAAACTGTATATGAGAAAAAAAAGCAATAACAGTGGTCAAAAATCAGAAACATGATAATGTGGCTGTTAAATTGTAAAATGTACCTAGCAGACTTAAATCTTTCAAGTTTCTGTGTTCTGGGTGTTTTTGGTTTTTGTAGTTCTTTGGTTGGTTTTAGTTATGAAACTAAAAAAGGGAAAAGGCAAAATACATTAAATCATTATTTTCTCTCAACTACATTCAATTTTAAATCCACTGTAAATCACAGTAGCCATAAAAATATGCATATAACTGTACGAAGAAGGAGTATCAGGAAATTTGAAGAGCAAATGCAAAATGAGAAAATCAATACCACAACCCCCACCCCCCCCCACAAACAAAAACCCGAAAAATAAAAAACCAAACCAGGGTTACAAAATGTTGTCCTGACTCCAATTCCACACAGGAGAGAACTGACAGTGATCTAAGTTGCCATTGTTTGTTGGTCTTATTGTAGGTTTTTTTGTAAGAGTTGGTCTCTCCATCTTCTGAGATTGTTTGCTCAGGTTCCTCATAATGCATTTCAACAATTGTACCCAGGGCCTTGTACATATTTGTAAAGGTATCTCAGAGGGTTAGTTAGAGGCTGAGGAGAGGTTCCTCTTCCTGCTCCATTCTACAACCTTTTACCACTCCTCCTTATCCTGTGTGATGCTGCCTTGTTCCTGGTGCAAACCAGATTCAGACCCTGCCTCTGTAGAGGCCACGCTGAGTTGACCTCTGTACATCATAGATGTCAGGGTATGGCTCCAATGTCCCCCTCAGACTGTCACCTCATCCTGCATATAAACTACCAAGGAGAGCAGTTCATGAACCTGGTCACACCTCCCAAAGTCTTGCTTGCAGTCCCTTTCCATGTCTAGGAATATCTCTTCACACGTCCCACAGCTGGAAATCTGGGTAGTTGCATAATTGAACAGGAGCTTGCTCTCTGTGGCAGCATTGGTTCTACCAAGAGTTAGCAACTCAGTAGAAGCAGAGAACACTGTTTTGCTGTGTGCTCATTATGCTGCCATGTGCCTGCCCACCAGAAATGGATATTCTCGGCCTTTGCATTTTCTGAAGAAATTTACTCCAGACTTGTGCAGAGTAAGGTTATATCTCATTAACACTTTAACACCTTAGTAAAAAGATAGTAGAACAGTATCAATGATCAACAAACACTTGAGAGTTCCCGACACTTCTGATACATGGAAATATCAAAAACCTCCACCTGAAAAGACTGAAGCACTTGAGCGTGCCATATGGTATAAAAGTACTATTGCAAAAAGCAGCATATTGCCCATTAAGCTCACCAGAGAATCTCCATTACTTCCATATATTCATCATTCTCACACTGTGCCAGACAAACAAAAAATGTGTTTTTCTACAAGAAGTATAAAGTTGTTCATGAAGTTTTCTTCTGTTGGATTCAGCACTGTGCAGTAACAGGCTTTACAGGCACAGGGAAAGTTTTGACCTTCTAAAATTCATGCTAAGGGTAGCCTTCCCTTCACATCAATACAAATAGACACTTGTTTTCAAGATCTGTATGGAAGGAATGAAAGGGAGGTAAAAATAATACTTATAATTTTCCTGTGTTCTGAATGTGCCACTACTGTGAACTACAAATGCAATGAGTTTTAGAAATGTCCCTACCAAACCTACAGAGAATGTAGGGGTAGGGACTGTTGCTGTTGTTTTGTTTTTCTTTTGGAGCTCTGGTAATTGGTTTTGGTTTGGGCTTTTGTGGCTGGGGGTGGGGTGGGAGAGTGGGGTGTTGTTGAGGGGGTTTTTTGGTTTTTTTTCCCCCTGGATGCTCAAATCATATATTGAAATTACATCTCCAAAGCTCTTCAGCTGGTGGAAATATCCCCTGCACTGAGGACTACTGTAGAGACACGGTTTATTTTCTTCCCAAAGTGTATTTGCCATTCATGGGTGCTGTGCTGCCAGGCTTCTTGCTGGCATATGCAAAACTGTTGCCAATGAACCACTTTATTGAATAATACAAATGAATCACTGTTGCTAATGTTTGATTGGCTGTACAATGGAAAATGAATATCTTTGTACTAAGAGGGCTGAATCACCGTAAGTTATCTTTTTGTTAGTAAATATGAAATTATTGTTAAATGTTATAGAATCAAAATTATAGTATTAAAAGAGGTGGAAGTCTCTCTGCAAATTGCAAGACAAAGAAAAGCAGCACAGGCAATGAGGTGTTATTGCAAGAGACCCATGATAGCTGGTTTTTTAACATGAGAATGTGCCATTTTTGTCAACATTGCTTAAAAAAAACTTATTCTACTATCATATGATTCAATTTGATGGGTTTTGTAAGAATAAGTTGTAAGTCCTTCTGATACTTTTTGTGTTTTCTGAAATATGCATTGGAAGTGGTAAGTAATGGTGCAGAACAATCCCTGGAGAAACTGCCCTTAAAATATTTAATGTTTCCTGCCAAGAATACCTCTGCTCTACCTTAGGAGTGCCAGTCATTCCTGTACAATCATGTCTAAAATTGTCATTTATTCTTCATTTGTGGTCATATTTTTTTTAAGAAAAAAATTATTGCCCCCTTCCTTATCGTTAATATAAAGTGATAAGTATTTAAAAATACCTTTTTAAAAAAAAAAAGTTAGTCATTATGTATGTTTGCAGTACCACTTTATTTCTTTGTAACACCTTATATTCCATGACTCAATATTTTTTTAGCAGTTCTTTAGATCAGATGAGAAGGTAAGTGGTGTTCAGAGATCACAGTGGTTATAATAATTATTCCAGGAAATTTTTCACTCTGATATGCTGGTTTTGTAAAAAAAAATCCATTGCAATTTTTATGTAGTTTTTTAAAAAATGGGAAAACATCTAACAAAAGCAAAAGGTAAAAAAATTCATTTTCCTCTTCTTTTTTTATTTTATTTTTATTTTATTTAGGTGAATCTGTTTTACTTATTTAGAGACCCATGTTTCCGTTAGCTGTGTTATCAAAACACAGCTTCTTTACTTTATCTTCTCTTTCCTAAATTGCTGAAGAAAAAGTCTCATCCAAAAGATTCTTCCAACAGATACAAAGTTGTTCCAAACCTCATTATTGTTTTGAGAAGAAAATGTTCTAATGGAAAAAAATAATAATATTAAAAAAAAAAGAACAAATTTCACAATTACTTTTCTATCTCCTGATCTATTTTTAATGCTGTCCATAATGAGGCCTTCTGCACCTATTTTAGTGTGTTCCCAGCAACTTTCAATCCCATGGTATTTATTATGGTGTACATATTTTATATATGAACAATACTGTTATTCTGATCATTTATTTATGTTAAGCGGTGGCCATTATAGCAAAGTGTAGCATCTGCGGTTTCATTTCTGGTGCAGAGGTAAAGTGATTACGGAATCATGAGCCTACCACACTCAGGGGTATTACAAAACATGAAATACAACAAAGTTCAGTAAGTTCTCCTAATTTTACAGGGATGTGATTATCTCACAGGAGCTACATCTTGTAGTTACCAGATGTTTCACAATAACAGTAACTCTGGAGTTGCTTCATTGTTATAACAAGAAGATTTTACTGCAGAGAGGAAGGTTGGCATTTTCTCTGCTGGATGAAGATGAAATTGGCAATTTGGAACAGTGGTTTCAACTGAGCTATGTGGTTTACATTGATTAATCTATCATGCTAGAATATTAACCTACCAATTGGAGCTTTCTCCTAGTAGTTTTCTAATCTGTGCCATATGTCTGGAGCTTAATAAACATTTTCTTTAATTCCAGCTACAACAAAGGCTATTGTACAAAGGCAAAATTCCTGACCTTTCTCCAAAACATCAGATATTTGGGATCTTAATTTTCCAAAGAAAGCTAGAATTTTTTTCATGCAATGCCAAGAATCATCATCCAACTGAAATTGCAGTGACTCAGATGATCTAGATTTTGACACTGCACTTAAATAAAGCAGCAGTTTACAAGAGAAGAAATGCTGTTCACATTTATAAAGGACTTGGATATTCAGGGAACACTTCTGAGAGTATTACTCACTTTGGATGGCATCTTCTGTTATATAAATCCATTTAGATGATGCTATCTAGAATGAGTCAAACCTAGGCATGCGAAAGGATGGAATGTTTACGGAAATTCACCCGGAAAGATGTCTGAAACATAGACAGTTAAACACATACAGTTAAAAGAGGTAACAGACAGAGAGATACTGCTAGATGCATGCTATTCTTCAGAGGCAAGCCTATCAGTTCCTCTCCACAGGAATTTTGCAGCTTTGCTCTACATGAACTGTAAAATCAAAGAAAAACTCTTTGTTTACATAGCCAGCCTCTGAATGGCAACAAGGAAAGTATTTTTGTGGCAGGATTGTCTTTAGATGAAACCTGGAATCGGTACTTCAGAGAAAAAGTTGATAGTAGATAGCCATTTTTTATATTTATGGTACGCCTCTGATATAATGTCAAATACCAAAACAAAAATGGGAAGAACTAGCACTGCCTTGCTCCAATGAAATGACATGTATGTAAAACAATTTCAATACTGTCATAAGAAAATGAATGAAATACATCAGCTGACACTGAGAAGCATTTGCTCAGCAAACTACAGAGAAATTACTTAGTGGCTGTCCTAACAGTGTCAGAGGAACCAGGAATTAAAAAAATATATAAATAATAAGGGAAAACAAGGATGTAAATTATTAATATTAATAGAATTAGTCTAGACCTTCAGCTAGCTTCCTAGACTACCATAAAGATAATGAAATCTATGCTGGCTGAAGAGCAAGTCTGATGTTGTGTTTTAATTATTCTGAAAAATACTACTGTTTATGATTAAAAGATTGAAATACAAGCTGGATATAGTTACTGTAAAGTTTAGTATGTAAATCCTTTTGTGCATACCTTAATTAGCAATAGTTACTTCTGCTTTAATTGCTACCTAAAGTTAAATGTATTGAATTGGCTTTTAACCAATGAGTTTTAATGATGGTTTGTAATTTTTTCATCCCTTAGTTAGTGGCAGTAAAGTGGAACCTCATTTATGGGCTATGAATTTCTTTATCCTGAAGAAAAATTTTTAACGTAAGATTGGGAACATTCTGTCTTTTTAAAAAATAACCTAGCTTCAGTACATATTTCTGGATGTTATTTCCCATTGTAATTAGTGGAGAAAAATTAGGCATTTTTAGAGTAGTGTTCAGCCTGAGTAGTGTTCTAAATTAGAATATATGAACTGCCCTCTGTGAGTATCTATTTCTTTCCATTAATCTTGAAGGTATTCTTAAAAGGTCTAGTTTAGCTCTAGATATCTATGATGCAGATATCTGAGTTTGGCAAGATTATTTGCATCTAAAGTGTTCCACTACTTCTATATGCCAGAATGGTGAATGACAGCCTCTATATAGCTGCTTCCCTTCCTCCATCAAGGAAACTGGCTTGGAAATAGCAACAGATTCATTATTTCCTTATTACCTAACAGCATCAGTCTCTATATGTTAAGTATACTCTCGAACTTGATACATGATTTTTGTATCAGGAAAAAAATAGAGCTGATTTTTCAATGTGCAGCAAACTTTCATCTGATCCTTCACAGTCCACCGTACTGTCTACACAGAAGGAAGAGAAGTTTTGACAGTTCAATATGGGGTCTGGCCAAGAGACTTAAATCCTGTCACAGATGTGCCATTAACAGTTTGTTTCATGTTTTCATGCAGAGGCTTGAAAAGGAAAACTTGGAAAACTAATAGTTTTCCAAATAGTTTAGTTTGACTAAACTACTGCAGAGACATTAATAGTAAAAATAATATTCTGAGCAGTTGTCATGTGCACCACAGTTTGCTAGAGTTTTCACCATTTCCTGGAAAAGGTACATTCTACCCCTTTCCTGGGTGAAATAGTTACCATATGAAAAATCTCATCTTGAGTAAATCTGTGTATTTCCCTTGGAATCAGTGGAGATATGCTGACTTTAAAATGTTGGAGCCAATCTCTCTTTTGGAAGACTGCTGTTTCTAGCATGAGGCTGCTGTGATGCTACAACACAGATTTTTCATTATTGAGGAGTAGAAAGGTCAGAGTTCTTTTCCATGTCAAGTATCTTCTTCAGAAAAGAGGCATTCATCATTCTTTTTTTCTGCATCTAACTCAATTTCCTTCAGAGCTGTAGTGTTTAATGAAAGATCTTGTGTTGCTTCAAATATACTGAGGAAATTTACTAGAGGAAATTTCACCTGTATTGTATTGCTGCTGTCTCTTGCTCTCTGAGGCATCCCTTAGAAATCTCTCCAGCTGTTTTATAGGCCTCCTTTAGGTACTGGAAAGCTGATATAAGGTCTCCCTGGAGCCTTCTCCTTTCCAGTCCTTTTCACACTGCTATGTCATGTTGAGACAACACCCCAAAGCCTTTCCTCCTCAGACCTTTTCTCAACCCATTCTCAGCCCCTTCTGAAATTTTACACTAGAAATCCTTAATGTTTCCCTGTTTTCATATACTTAGCAAAGTATTTTTTGAACAAGAACAACAAAATCATTAAAAGAAGTCTGTCTTACTGAAAATATTTATTAAAATAATTTAGAATATTTCACACTATTTTTCTTTTGTGTCATATTTAGTGTTTCACTCTCTCCTCTGTAAAAATTGAAAATACTGTGGAGGTGGATTAAGACAAATGGGAAATTGACAATTAAATAGCAAATGTACATGAATGACATAAAGCTCTAAAAACACGAGGGAACTATACAGTATGATTGATATAGTTCACAGTTTCATGAAATAGTGAAGCAAGTAATTCATCTCTAAGCACAAATCCAGAAGGACATAGAAAGACAAATGTGAAGAAATACAAATCTTCAAGCAGGCCAAGTATCCAAGGAATTGGACAAAGGACAACTATTTATGTTACTTGAACAGCTAAAAGTTAGTGAGAGAAATGAGATCTGGAGGAAAATTAAGTCTGTATACACCAAGTTTTTGAAAACAGTAGCAGAAAACTATCTGGACATCAGACATGCTGATATGTGAAATTTATGTACTCAATAAATATTTTTGAAGGATGTCTTCTGAGTATGTCATGTTCTTTGATGTACAAGACCCAATAAATCACTATGGGTAAAGTTTACTTCTTGGTCTTGTTATGCTGATGGAAATTCTTTCTTCATTCTTTAGAAAATAAGGAAACTGATGGCTTGGACCAAAATGTTGCCAAAATTTTGCATAAGAAAGCATAAGAAAGGTATCCATACAAAAATTACTTTTTCCAGACCTTCTTTACAGTTAAATGCAGGGAGTAATTAACTTCATTCTAAGGTAGATCAGGTAAAATACTCCCTAAAAGTATCTGTTGTTCTTCAGCACACCTAAAGAAATTCTTGCTCAGTAGCAGGCATGCATACTGCAACTGTTTGAAAACACATTCAGTGACTCTCACCCAAGCACTGGTATGTTTCCATTATGTGTTCTACTATGGCGGCTCCTCATTTTTTCAGACATCATTGGCTTCTGTTCCTTGAAATACCAGTTGCACAGCCTACCCTTGTCAGAACCAGTCTTCCCAGAGTTTTCACAACAGAAACTCTCTTAATTTGCTTCTCCTGGCACAGCGGCCCAGAGTTTGCCTTACAGACCTGTCATAGATCAGAAAACTTCAACTCTTTGGCAGAAGTTTATCAAGCCTGAGAAAATGCCATTAACCTTTTTCAGCTGATGGATCTTTTGAATATTTCTAAGTCATTGTTATATGTAGGTAGCTAAGCCACTTCAAGCTTTTATTGTTAATTCATATATTTGACATAGGTATCGTCAATTATTCTGCAAGGTATAAATCTCATTAAAAACATGTAATGGAATTTCTCAGGCAGATAAGAATTCAGGAAATCCTTTTGTCCATCACCTTATGTAAAATTTAAATTCTGTTGGGTAATAGAAAAGGCTTAGTTCATGTAAAAATTCTGAGATGGTATTTACTTGTATTTTGAAGCCAAATAAATTTCATCCATTTGTGTGATTTTTTTATCATTCTAATCTCATTCTCCAGTACAATGTCTACTTTAAAAATTGCACTGAGACATAAAGGGCTGCATTAGAAAATCTCTTCCTAGTGTTACCAGAGACTTGCTTTATGATGATGATAAAAAATCACATAGGGCGGGATTTACCAAAGTTGGATTTCATGGGCTCAGTTACTATAAATGGAAGGAAAGAACTGCTTTAGAATTCAGTTTGGGTCACCTAATTAAGACATCTTCAAATGCTTTTGAATTAGATGAAACCGGAGGTACCTAACTTCAACATTACTGTTGCCCTGAAGAGAGATTTATATAGAGAACCTATCTGTATCAAAACTCCAAGATAAATAACTCAAATACAGTAACTAAAGCTGGATGGGATGAATGCCTCTGCCTGTGTCTCTATCCCTTCCTCTCCTAATTTTTAAGGCTTGATATATGTGCAATTACAGAAGCAAAGTATTTTAGAGATCTGCACTAGAAAATAAATGCACTACAAGTTGCTAAATGTTGTGGTTAGTTATAGCTTCATCCTAGCACATACTATATGCTTTTTCATTTTCTATTATCCCCACAAACTCAGCTTCCATTATGCTATATTTTTAGAAAGGTATTTTAAATTTTTTTCTGGATTGCACAGAGAAATTTCATCACTTATGGTTACGGCCCTTAAATTAGAATTTTTACTTATGGAAAAATAATCACTAAGTGTAGCAAATCTCTCATATTTGTAAAAATTAAAATACATCTGTGTTTGGGCTTTGTACAGATAAATATTTCACCTCCATTTGGATAACTTTAGAAGGAAAGGTTTATGGAGATTAGGAAATCTGTGGAACATGTTATAGCTCCAAATGATTTTTCTGCTCATATATTGTAATTGAAAATATGCAATTTTTTGTATGGAAGATGATTGAATTAATGTATAAAGGGTTAAAAGACAACATAGGTTTCAAAAGTCTGTTGAAGAATAAGACATTAACCTTTATGTGCCTTAAAATACTCACTGAATTTTGCTGATGAATCTTATCTGTATCTAAGTCAATAATGAATTTTAAAAAATGAACATTACTTTAACAGAAATCAGCATATCATGTAACAATAAAAGGAAATAAATATCCCACTGATTGCCTCTTGCCTTTTGGTGTTTAGTTATTGCATTCTGCCTCTGCATTCAACAGGGTATAATGGAAGGGTTTATTTCTTATGTGATTAAAGTCACAGCTGTTCCCACTTATTGGATTGCTTTAACCCACAAAGTATATGTGAAGAGGTTGAGTCTCCATTTTATAATGTAGTTTTCAAGTTCCTCACACAAACACTGAGAGAAAAAATATCACTTCTAATGAGGTCCCTCAACAGTGCCTTCATTACATTCACATGATGACGATAATGTAAGGAAAGACTTGCATTCATCCCTGGAGTAACCCCACTGTGTGCATGCTTTTTTTCCCACAACACTTTAGGACTATATTTTGTAATTCTACAGCAAACATAGCTTTACTGTTTCAATCTAAGTACAGATTTTTCTTTGTAATGTGACATATTTATTTAAGCTGGGGTAATGTACAACAACCTGCTTTAATAATGTGGGAAGGTAACAGATGCCAAAGAATGTGTTATGGAGTGTAGCAAATTACTAAAGAGACTCTTACTTCTTAGTTAAAACTAAACCTTGCAACCAAGCTGGAGCAGCCAGGACATGTATTGGGAAAACATCACAGGCAAGATAATTTCTTACCAAATTTCTTGAGGTATCTGTAGGTCTGATCACCAAAGATTTCTTTAGTTAAATGCTAATATTCATACCATAAACAGCAAGTGTTATATCACTCAAAAATCTGAATAACAGCTGAAGACAATCCATAAACAAATTCAGACAGTCTATACTCATTATATATTACTGTCTCAGAGTGAATGGGGTGGTTAACTTGGAACACAGTAACATATTTTATGAGGGGAAAACCATATATCTGTACAAATTACTGATTTTGTTACGTTGCCTCCATGACAAGCATTCAGCCATTTATGTTTTTCTTTTTGAATTTTATGACAAAAAATCGGAAATCTACAGTTTTGATCAACTTTTTATGCATCTGAAAAGCCTAAAGGACTTCTTTTTAAAAATTAGCAGAGACACTCAGGACATGCTTTCAGTCTTTCTGCTGTCACCACATAGGCTGTCCTATATAAAAAACAATCACTGTGAAAAAGACTTGAAGCAATTTTAGCAGTTCCCAGAAGCTGGGGAAGATCTCTTGGAAATCATGGCATAATTTAACATGGATGATGGGAAAAGGATCAGCCTTATTGCTGACTTGCCCTCATCATGAGAAAGAAATGGCTTCCATCCATCATTCTCTCCTGGTGCTGGGCAAATACCAGTTTGAATTGAAAAACCAAAATCCTTCTTGAACTCAAAAGTCATTCCTGTATCTTTTTTTTTCTTTCTTTTTAAATTCCAAAATTAGAAAGACAAAGAAAGGAAATTAACTATATTACTGACAGTAAAAAATTGCCATATAAGTTTTCTAGAAGAATGTGTTTTTTATGCATTATGACACCTCAAGTGAATACTGTATGTCTGCTGATATCTGAGTATTAGAATTGATTTCCATTAATAAAATAAATATGTTCTGCAAGTTTGTGTGAACTTTCAAAATGGTCAGTGAAGGCCGGTCAGAGTGGTCCTTGGAACACCACATTTGATAAATGTCTCACACATAAAATAGTCACTGTGCAAAACTCCAGAGACTCTTGTGTCAAATGAGGCTGGAAGAGGCTGTTGAAGAGCTTCTGAACTTCAGCTAAGAATGACTGAGAAGGAATGAGAGTGATATAAAAATAAATGTGAAAATAAATCCAAGATAATGCTACCACAGAAGAGGACAGAACAAACCCTTCCCCAACCTTGAAAACATCATATAATTCTCAGGGTAGACCTCAAAATGCTGTAAATTTGTCACTAAGCACATCCTGCTTGAGATAGGCTAGAGAGCCAACTTTAGGATTCACATAAAGGATCAGTATAACACAGAAAAAAGGATAATCACTATGAAAAATTATTTTGTATAATAATTTATGGATAAGGCGCTTTCTGTGTTAATGTGACAATTTGGAATATTATGCTTCTAAAACACTAAGCAGGCTAACAAAAATTCATGGTTCTATTTAAGCTGTATTTTCCCTTTAGCCTATAGCAAGACTGAGCTTAGCTGTGTCTCCAGACTAACTTTTAGAGAGAGATTGACTAGGGTTATTGAGAAATTGGCTATGGAAAGAATGGTATATAGGTTTTCTCTACCATCAGTAAGATTAGAATTCAGTCTGTTTACTTTTCTCTTCAAAATATCTAGGAAATGTATGATGCTAGAAAACATCATAAAGTAAAAGAAAACTGCTATGGATGTACAGTAACTTAAAAAATTAAACCACGTGTCTCTGAAACCACGTAGAAATTTCCATATGATAATATTAAAAATAAAACATTACAGTCAACAGTAATTTCAAAATGTCTATGGAGACACGTCAGAATATTAAAGGTAATTAGGTACTAAACTGAGGATAAACTAGTAGTACATCTAAGAACAGTAGTACACTGTAAGAATATAATTTAAATTTCTGAATTAATTTTCAACAGAGACTATTTTTCACACATAAGTTTCTGAATTAAGTCAAATAACTACACTAATTCTTTTTTCCTAGAAAATATTAATTTATTTGACCAGCCTGATTTTTTCTTTCAAAAACAACAACAAAAGATGAAAAAAATTATTTCTAAATATAAAAAAGAAAAAACTTTTAAGAGTTATTTCCAAAACAATCTGTAAAAGAGTTACTGAAATCAGAAGTTCTCTACCTAAAAAAAAAGTTATTTAGTCTCAAAACAACTTCTGGGTTTTTTTACCCTTATTCTGATCAGTCAGCTTACACTGGGGGACTGCCTTGATGAGGCAAACACCAGGAGGGAATTTGCCCAGAATGCAACAATTTAAGAGTCATCCTCATGCATGGCACCTATATTACTGCCCTTGTTTTGGCTGGGATAGTTAATTTTCTTCCTAGTAGATCATATTGCACTGTTTTGTATTTAGGATGAGAATAATGTTGATATCACATTGATGTTTTAGTTGTTGATCAGTGCTTGCCCTGAGTCAAGGACATTACAGCTTCTCTCTCTACCCTCCAGCAAGAGGGCTGGATGTGCACAAGAAACTGCAAGGGCACACAGCCAGGACAGCTGAACCAAACAGGCCTAAAGAATATTCCATAACAACATGGCATGCTCAGCATACAAACCAGGAAAAAACTTGCTGTGGGACTGCTGTTCCAGAACAGTCTGGGCATCAATTAGTTTGTGGTGAGCAATTGTTTTCTATTTGAATCATGTTTTTTATCTCGGCTTTTTTTTCTCTCTATTTTTTGTTATTTTCCTTTTCATTATAACTTTTATTATCATCATAATTATTGTTATTATATTTCACTGCAGTTATTAAACTGCTCATATCTCAACTCACAAGTTTCTAATTTTTCTGATTGTCTTCCCCATCCCACGATGGGTGGAGTGAGGGAGTGAGTGAGCAGCTGTGTGGTGCAAAGTTTCTGTCTGGGGTTAAACCCCAGCAGTTACAAGCAAAGATTTGGAAATTCAGCAATCAGTCTTTTACGGTTTTTTTTGGTTTTTTTGGAGACGGTTGCTTGTTAAGGAGAGAGAAGTGGGTAGAAGAGTAGGTAGCAATACAGGTAGCTGTTGGGCAGCTTTCTCATAATTTTTTCCCTTGAACCTCCAGGGAAATGCTTGTTTGCTAATTGCAAATCGCAGGTGTCTGAAAAGAAACAGTTCTGGTTAATAAAAAAGAAGTGTTTTACGGAAGGAAAACTAACAATGTGTTGTTCCAAAATATCATTAGATTTACGCCATGCATGTGTTTGTTCCTGGTGCTCAGGCACAACTGGGGTGAGGTTGGAGGTGATGGATTGAGAGCTTGTCAGAAACAGTAGGAACGGTTGAACAGGGTTTTGCAAGGTGACACTGTGTAATCCCAACACTGTACAAATACCTTGAATGCTTTGAACTATTTTTTTTGATGTGTCATCAGAGAAGAGGTTGGTCAGTGCACAGAGTGGAAGAAATAGGCTTCTGAATGACCCATGTGAATCTGACCATTACTCACCTTTGCCATGAGGTGTGCTAGCACTGCAGTTCAAGGACTGAAAAATTAATCCCACAGCTGCATGGAATTTGTAACCACAGAAATGTTTCCCAGGTTTGTAAAACCCATTGGTATTAGACTTTGGCCCAGATGCATCAACCAGAATGTCAGTTCTAGTAGCACAACTGCTTATTCACAAACTTTACTCTTGGCGATTCTAGCTTTAGGTACTGGTGGTAAAGCGACCTGGGTGAGTAACGACTGAGGTATAGCCAGAAATAGTAATTGTGATAAACTTGATTACAATACAGGGTGACATGAATATCTGTTAGGACAATTCCTAACAAAAGTATTCTTGGATCCAGTCCTTGGGGAGTAGTAGAGGAGCCTGTAAGGACTGACACATTTTGGTGTCCTGTGTGGTCTATAAACCAGTTTTCTCCCACAACACTCACAAGAATATACCAGAGTCAAAATAGTGTAGTAAGGAAATCTGTTCTCAAGTGTGCTGCAATAAACACTCATTTTAGACAATTTTCAAGTCTAGTGCTATCTAGATAAGGACTACAGCTTCCTTTATATTCAGAAAGAATGTTTCAAGGACAAATAGCCCTGTGGTAAAGCACAAGAAAATGAAATGCCAAGTGCATCAGAACACAGGGAAAGTCTATGGGAACTAATCACTGCTACCTTTTAATATCCTATTACATTATTATTGCTATTGCTTTCACTTTTATGAAGTAGTATCTACCACATTTACTTGACCACCAGCTTATTTGATCACTTGTAGTTTCTGTAAATGGGTATGTAACTTATGATCTTTTCTTTGTTTCTTCTTTATGAAAAATATGAAAAGGAGTAAAGTAATGAAGTCTTTTCCATCACTGTTCACAGCTTAATTCACTTTAATTTTGGCAAAGAGGATGTAAAGTTCATTCCCAATGCTGCTTTTTTGAGTTAATAAGTTTTTGCTTCTACTTAGCACTGTGGTATAGAAGTGTTCAGAAAAAAAGGCAGAAAAGAATACATCTCCTAGCTTTTTGGGAGCTTTAGGTCAGTTTTGTGGGGTTAGAGACTATGTAATCACTTTAAATTATTTTATTTATCTATAGACCTGAGAATTTTTAAAAAATCATTCTTATATGCAATTTATATACATTCCCATAAAAGTGATGCCCAGAAAGCCATAGAGCTTTGTTATTCTATAGCTTTTGTAGCTTTTGCATTCTTGGGAAGCAAACAGTCACAGAAGCATCGAGGCAAGTGAGAAAATGCCCTCTATTTCTCAGGTATAGTTGGATATTCAGCTCCTAAGATGATTTCCTAGACTGTGTCTGACATGCAATACCCCTTCAGTCTGTTTTGATACTCCAAACCACCTGGTTCTGGGGTACTATTATTAGCAATTATTATTTTAAATGGAAATCAGACATTCAGCAAGAAGCTAAAGCAATAAGAAGCAAACAAGGAACTTTTCAGTAATCGTAAGAAGCAAGTTCCAATAAAAAGTCTTGTTTAAATATTAAATTAAGTATTTTTGTTTTGGCTGTCTAGTTCTACACATATTATAGTATCTTCTACAGTTTTATATAGCTACTGAAGCACAATCCATAAGACAGATCATAAACCACTTAAAGTTGTACAACTCAATTCCTACCATCGATTTGGACAATATATACTTGATTATAGTTGGCATGAGGGATTGAAGCATATCACAGACAATCAAATTTTGGAAAATGGTGTATGAAGTATGTTATAGCCTATGTATTAAGGAACCAGTTTCATATAAGTCTTGCCCTGTTCTGTCTTTCTGCTCTCCCCTATGAATTTCTCCCCATTTGACCCTCTTAAAGGCATGCATGTATATTTGCAGAAAAATATGTTTGCCCCCAGAACTACTCCCTTAGCAATTCCTGTTTATTCTACATCCATAAACAAAGACTGGTTAGCTGCTGCTGAAAGTGAGCTAAAGAAGACAAGAACAGGACAGTTCATATGGTACTTTATTGATGTATTTTTCTTGAAAAATATAAAACTATAAAAGGAAGGGAGATTATACTGTGAGCAGAGAGGTTTATTTTGCTTTCACTATGGATTCCTGTGGTGGTTTTGACTGGCCCAAAACATCAGTGAAGTGTTTTTAACATCTAGGAGAAATTGGGACCCCTCAGAAGCTGTTCTAGTAGGCCTAGGGAGGTGTCTGAGGGGTGGGGTGTGGCACAAAGATGGCTCCTGTGTGTCCTGAGTGCAAGTTCTGGAAGTTTTTACATCAAGTCCAGCAGAGCCAATCTCTGATGGCTCTGAAGGTGATGGACATGCTGCCTGCCAAGTTTGGGCCAATTGGAGGTGCTGGTTACGCCTCTGTGAAAACGTATTTAAGAAAAATTCAAAACAAAGCAGGCGTGCACTTCTTTCACTTTGTAGTTGGAGGAGGAGGAGGTGCAGGTGAAAATATGTGAGGGAGAACAGCATGGAGATTGCCAAGGTCAGTGAAGAAGGGGGGAGAAAGAGGTGCTCCAGTGCTTCCGGCACCGGAGCTGAAACTTTCTGCTAGCCGTGGTGGAAGCTATGGGGGAGCCAGAAATTCCTCCTGCAGCCCATGGAGTCCATAAGGATGCAGAAATCCACCCACAGCTCTCTCCAGAGGAGGAGGTGGATGCCTGGAAAAGACTGTGAACCAGTGGGAGTCTCATCTGCAAAAGGCCTTGACTGAGAGAGATAGGCCTTGCTCCTGGCATGGAAGCAGCCTGGCCTCAGCTCGGGAGAGTCTGCACAGCACCTTATGGACAAAAGACTCATGTTGCAGCAGAATTTCGGGCGAGATGTTGCTCATGAGATTGGACCCACGCCAAAGAAGTTCCTAGAGGACTGTCTCTCGTGGGAAGGACCCCTGGCTAAGTAGAGAACCTCTTTTCCTGATTGGACTGACCGGAAGACCCCTCAACCTGCCCCCTGTCTGTGTTGCTAGTTTGCAAAGAGGGAAAAAGGAGGGGGGGTGAGTGCACAGACTGCTTCTTAAGAGGGTGGGGGTGAGAGCAGAAAACTGTCTGAAGAGAGAGAGAAACAAGTAGAGATAAAGAGTATTTGTAGTAGAAGAATTGTGGTGATGAGTAAATTTGAGAATCTGCTCTGTGGACTGAAAAGAGACCCCACACCCTGCCCCCCCCACCTGGCTTGTTGATTGTAGAGGAGGAAAGGGGGTGAATACTATAGGTTTGTAAGAGGGAGGGGGGAGTGAACAAAATAATGTATGAAAAGTATATTTTTGCCTTGCATTTATCCTCCAATTCTGTTAGGTAATTAAACACTTTTTGCAACTTTAAGCTTGAAGCCTGTTTGCCCTTTTTCGTGCGTCCTCCTGGCAAGGTCCTGTCTCAAACCCATAACAATTCCTAAATTCTGTAGGGTAAGTAATCTGGTTCCTTACACTGAAATAGTGTATGAAGCTCTCAGAGAGATTTAGCACTATCCTTCCCTCTCACCTTTCCTTCCTCCTTCCTTTTTTTTATTATGAAAAGGGAGAGGTCTAAATTACTTTTCACCCAGTCCACACAAAGACTAAAAGACTAAATTCAGAGATGAAATAGAACTCTAAAAGCTGATAGAAAGAGTTTCATATTAATTATCAGAAAAGCAGATGGTTGCAAAAAACCTCCTAAAATCCAATGTACTTCAGCTTTAATCCTTTCAATTCTTGCCTACATCAAATGAATGATTAAAAAAAAACGAAGAGAAAAAATCAGAGGACAGAACTATGAGATGGGACAAGTCAAAAGAGGTGTGATACAACTGCAAACAGAGGTGAGAAAGAAGAAAAAAGTAGAAAATTAGAAAGACAGTCAAGATATTTGTAGTAAAAGTATCAAAGGATAAGTACAAAATGTTGAGAAGAAGGTGAGAAATAGTGGTGGGAACTGGGAAAAAAGCACGGGAAAAGGACCAAAAATTGAACGAAGAGTTAAAATCTACAGTGTAACAAGTTGAGCTATAGTGAGTACAGGGATGTTGAGTAGACAGAGATAATAAATCATTAGAGAAAGATAAATAAAATCAAGTAACCCATCAAATAAAAGGAAATTAATAGACTCTAAATGAAACTGGTGAAAAGGAAGTAAAGGTAAAAGCATTAAAAAAAAGACAGATATAGTTGGCAGTTGTGCATAGCGGTAATCATATTGCCATGATGTTACATCACTACATGGTAAATAAGACAGAATATGTTCATGGTACTCTTTTTCAATAAAATTAATAATAGGAAACTCTGAATACATTTCAATTAGAAGATTCTTGTCCAAAGCAGTTTTTAGCAGTTGCAACTTTCGTATTGTAATCACCCTGCACTAAACACTGGTGAGGCCAGACCTCCAACCCTGTGCTCATTCTGGCCCCCTCACTGCAAGAAGGACACTGAGGTGCTGGAGTGAGTCCAGAGAAGGGCAACACAACTGGCAAAGGTTCTGGAGCACAAGTCCTGTGAGGAGTGGCTGAGGGAGTGGGATTGTTTAGCCTGGAGAAAAGGAGGTTTGGGGGTGACCTTAACATTCTCTACATCTCCCTGAAATGAAATTGTAGCCAGGTGTGGATTGGTCTCTTCTCCCGGGCATGCAGTGACAGGTTAAAAAGTTGTAGTCTCAAGATGTGCTGGGGACATTCACGGTGGTCATCAGGAATAATTTCTTCACTAAAGGTGTGGTCAAGCATCAGAATGGCTTGCCCAGAAAGGTGATGGAATCACTGTTGCTGAAGGTGTTCAAGAAATGTCTGGATGTGGCACTCAGTGCCATGGTCTATTTGATGAGGTGGTTTTCTGTCAAAGTTTGGACTTGGTGATCTCGGACATCTCTTCCCATCTTAATGATTCTGTGATTCTGTGAGACTAGAAAAGCCAAGTTGGGCCAAGGAAGGTATAGATTGAACATTATGAAAAAGTTTCTTCACGGAAAGGATGGCCAAGGGCTACACAGGGAAGCAGTGGAATTGCCATCTCTGGAGCTGATGAAACATGTATAGATGTGGCGCTTATGGACATGGTTTAGTGGTGGACCTGACAGTGTCAGGTTAATGGCTGGACTTGATCATCCTAGAGGTCTTTTCCAACTTAAATGATTCTCTGACCTCCTCGGTGGGCTGCAGGATAATCTCTGCTTTCGTGCCTGTAGCTGCTCCTCTCCTCCTTCACATTTGCAGGGTGGTTCTTCATCCTTTCACTTTTTTTCCCCCTCAGGACACACACTGCTGTACAACACTTTGCCCCTTCTTAAATATATTTCCCATGAGCATATACAGCTTGCTGCTGCAACCAATACAACAGGCAATCAAAATTCAGTGCTCAAGGAAGTTTAATTCTGTATTTCATTCTTTAGTAATGGCCAGGGTCAACCCACCACGTAATTACCCAAGTGAGACAATGACTATGTCTGTATTCCCACCCTTCCTGTGCATGACTGCTTGATCTCATGCTAGGTAAGTGAAGGCATGTAGCAGAGATTTAAAAAGTATTTAGATACAGTTCTCCTCTGCTTTATGTTATACATGGTAATCCAAAACTTTGTTTACATATACAAGGCACATGAAAAATGCATCCTCTGACTTCACACTCACTCCTCTCCCACACCTGAAGGTAAATTTAATCCAATTTTGAGAGTAATATTTAAAGCCGATTGCACAGTTAGTGCATAATGACTTATTTGGAGAAGTAGCATGAAGTTTTAAGCCTAATTCTCTACTCCTTTGTCCATAATGTGATGAAATGCACTACTACAAAGAAGACAGACCACAGGGAAAATGAAAAGTAACCAAATGCAGCATCCCATTTTAGCTGCAAGCTGTGTTTTTCAATTAGATACCATAAAAGGATCTATATGAATCTGAGAGATAACACTATTAACACACTGCTAAATTAAAAATTATTTATATTGGTCATCCTAAATGAGAGCAAAATATTTTTTACCCACCAGGGGAAGAAAGACTCTCCTTTCTTAAAATGTGTTCATCCTAATCCCTGGTTGGGGACTCTACAGATTATCACAATTTAAATGTTGAATTATAATAATCATGTTAGAGAATTAAAAGACAGTATTGGGATTAATTTTGTACCCTTCCACTTCAAAATCCATGCTCCCTTACTTATCTTCAGTCAAACCATACAAGACTCAGAGGGAGTCATAAAAGAACTAAAAATAACCTTACATAGCTTTTCTAGGCATAAAAATGTCATACTTTCACCTCAGAATCTTCCTGGGACAGAATCAAATTCTGTGTATGTCCCACTTGGACAGTGAAAAACTTCTTTTCTAAAACCTTCATTTCAGAATTAGGTTTTACTTACAATTAAGGGCACATAATAACCTTTAAACTTTGTGTTTGCTTGTAAATAACCTGGCCATCAGAGCCGGTGTCAGCTATGGATGCAGGAGTGCAATGAGTCGTGAGACAGCAAAGTGGCAGATATTCATAAGGCCACAAGCAAGTGGGCTCTTCAGTAGCATTGTGTCCGTCAATGCTTTTTGCAGTAGGCTTCAGACCCTAACTGTGTGGACTTTGTCCATCATAATTAAACTGATTTTGCATGAAAATGGAGGCTTTTATGTTAAGCCATGATAGCCTCTGTGTAAAACATCTCAAAGTTTAAACAGAACAATAATGTGATTTATGTTTTTTTAAAGATAAACTTTACTTTCTCCATGTGAGGGCTGTTCACAGTTTTCTGTTACTAAAAGTCCTTTGAAGTAGTAGAGTTGTGGTAACCAAAGATGTTAATGATGAGAAGAATTAACTCCTTAGTGGGGTACATATCCTGAAATTTCCAAAATTACTATGCCCTCAAAATAGAATATTAGGAAGCACTACAAAATGAATGTGTTCTTTTTTAAAGGTAAATTATGTTGCAATGTTATGTGTTCATCAATATTAATAATTGTAATAATCATGAAAAAGTAGTCTAGAACCATTAGTTTGAAAAAAATACTTAAAAAAGCAAATCAGAAGAGAAAGATTGGACAGAAGGTGCACAATATGACTTTGAAGGACAATCTTATGCTCATAACACAAAAAAAGAAATACTTCATACATTTATGCCCCATGGCAATTTTCTAAACTCTGTTTTCCTTTTCATTGTATTTTGTACCTCTCAAAATCAATTTATATTCTTCAATTTTTCTTCATTTTCATTTTGAAAGAGACAAAGAATTTCCTGCACAAAAATACTCCTCAAAGATTGCCAGGGTTAGCTTCATGATAAAGACATTTTCAAATCAAACACAATTATTATAATAAGATCCATATTAGATTCTGGTACTTTTACATCTTGATTAGCATCAAATTTATTGTATTGAAGAGTTTTATTCTGCCAGTTACAAATTAACAATTATTGTTGTGTTGGGTTTGATGATCCCATGCATAACACATAAAGTAATACAAATAAGGATGTTTCTTTGGGCTGAATAGAAAATGGATATTTTATACAGCCTTGAGAGAGGCTTTCCCTTGCAAAACTAATAGATGTACCTGGAATCTTTATATAATATAAAAATATTGAGATGGGAGGAGTGTTTTCTAGCAATCTTCTTCTTACAAAAAAACCAAACCCACACCTAAATCAAAACCTACAACTGTACACATTAGGCGGGAGATATCAATAGAAAGGTTTGAATGGATTATTTACATACAGAGCACTGCATTTACACTTTGTTTTCAATTTCTCTGGGCATCAATTTCGTTCCAGGGTGATCTGGGGTTTTTTGTGTGTTTGTGGGGCTTTTTTGTTATTGTTGTTGTTTGGGGGTGTTTTTTGTGAAAGAAAAACCTTAGGAATTTGAAAAGAAAATGAATGTATGCAATGTCCTTGAGGAAGAATATTTGAGTACACTTTCTTTTTGAAACTTTGAAACTGTAACACTCTCAGACTTTCTGAAAGCATTCAGGGGTTTTTTTTGGTTTTGTTTTTGTTTGGGTTTTTTGTTTGTTTGTTTGTTTTGTTTTGGAGGGTTTTTGTTTGGTTTTAGGGGTTTTTTTTGTTGGTTGGTTGGGGTTTTTTTTTTTTTGTTTGGTTTGGGGGTTTTTTTGGTAGATCCTGGGAATTGGGCAGTCCTGAAAAAATTAAAGTCCTGGTTTTTTAGGACCTTAATAATTTCCATCTGTAAAAAGGGAATACAATGTCAGCTTCTACAGAATAGATATGGGGTTGGGTTTTTTTTCAGTCAGTTATATCAGGGCACTGTGTTGCATTAATTTTAAAGTCTTATGCCACAGTCATAATGAACAGCCATAATGAACACAGTCTGCAGTCAATCCTGCAACACTTAAAAAACTGGTAGGTCCAGCACTTTCATTCAATTCATTAACCTGACTTTGCTGTTTGACTTGGGTGCTGATTTGTGGGGGAGATTATAGCTAGAAAGAGGTGAAAGAAGGTGAGAAAGCAGAAACAAAACTTACATATATATATATTTATACATACACATATAGATGTATAAATTTAATAATTTACTCCTACAAACATGCTTCCTAATGTATGCAGATTTTCACCACTGCCAAGCATCTGCATCTAAAGATCTAATCAATTGGAACATATATTTGGTGTTATTCAATTTGCAGGGATACCATGGGGATCAATTTATCACAAATTGTTCATTGAATTCCATACTTGACATGCTTTCTCCAAATCATGCAAATGGCAATTACATTACTAGTGGCTTTACTATTTTGAACTACTTTGTATAAAAGAGAACAGGATAAATAAACGAACATGAGCTCTGTTCAAAACTGATGTTACTTTGACTCTTTTTCTTGACATTGATAATAGAGCACAAATCATTGCAAGTATCTGAAAACAGTGCATACCTTAGCTATCTGTCTAGAGGTAAGATTAAATTAAAGTCAAAAGAGCCTTATTTTCTCACAATATGAACTTTTAAAGGCAGATGTGATATTCTAGGGCATTTTCTTGGATTTATCTCCCAGTTGATAGCCCTTGAGTCACCACTGGTTTTGTTTGACCTATCAGCTGTTTATGATGAAAATCTCGTGGACAAAAAGGAAAAAAACCCAAGATCCAAATACTTTTTATTACTTCATATTAAATTGTTACAGAACAACAACAAGAACAAAACAAACAGAAAATGAAGAATTAGTACTGTTTTAGGGGAAAAAAAGAGTTTTTTAGTGGGCAGCAGTTCTTTGTTCTCTTGATTATCCCTGAAATGTGCTTCATCCAATTCTACATATGAGTATTTAACTGATTCTTTGTGAGTTATTTAAAGACACAGTATCACCACTCCTAGTCTGTGCCTCTGGCATTGTCGGATCTTGCATTTACTCCCCCTTTAATGTATTTTTTATTCCTGTTTGTCAAGCCTTCTGCTTTCGTAATGGACCTGTATTTCTCTTTACTAAGTCACCACATTGGAGTTACAAGTGTATCATTCTGAACAAAATGTTTACTTGTTTCTGCTGTTAAATGTAAAACTATGGTTCTGCCATACAAACATAAGCAGGAAAAGAATTTTAAGCAATCAACTGACCAACCAACCAAACCAAAAAAAAAACCAACCCAAAAAAAAAAAAAAAAAAGAAAAAACAAAAAAACCCCAAAAATTATACATGGCTAAAAAGTTACAAATTAACCATGTAAAAATGAAGGTTTGGGGTTTTAAAAGAAGTTCAGGCAAAGAAAGTCTGACAAGTGTCATTCCTGAGGCCTTTCAAAAGCCATACAAAGCTTGTAGCCTGTTACTTAGTGTCAATATTGTATTACTTTTCCATATGACTCCACAGCCTTAAATGAAGCCACATCCATTTAGGGACTGCCTGGGGGGTTCAATTGTCTTCTCAGTGTCTGGTGGTGTCTAGCATGCACAGGGGAATACCTGGTTTCAGATAGTTTACTATCTCCTCATTACTTAAGGAAGGGAGCAGTTCCTAATACGTTCTGTGGTAGCTGTGTAGTGCTCAGTACAACTGTCTCAAATAAGAATTTAGTATCATTTGAGGTATCCTGGACTATCAACCTTGCTATCTACCTATCAGTGCAGAGCAGTATGGTGAGCTGACCTTGGCTGGTGCCCATCAATCCTGGCCCTCCTCAACAGGGCAGGAGAGAAAATACAACAAAAATCTCATGGGACCAGATAAGGACAGGGAGAACACTCAGATATTATTGTCACAGACAAAAAAGACATGCCTAGGGGAAGATTATTTTATTGTTATTATAGAAGATTATTTTATTGTTATTATACTTAATAACACAGTAGTATAACAAGAAAATAAGAACAGTTCTAAAAGCACAGGTTCCCCCAACCCCTCCCTCCTTTCTAGTCTCAGCTTCACTCTGGATTCTTCCACCTCTTTCCGTTTGAGCTGTTCAGGGAGGTGAGGAATGGGAGTTGTGGACAGTTCATCACAGGTTGTCTTCTCTGCTCATTCCTCTTCAGGCTCTTCTGCTCCAGCATGGGCTCCCTGCCCCAGAATGCAGACCTGCACCAGTGTGAGCCCCAGGGGCTCACAAGTCATGCCATAAAAACTGCTCCTGCATGTGCTCCTTTCCACAGGCTGCAGCGTCCTTCAGGGCACTTCCACCTGCTCCATCACGGGGTCATCCTTGGTCTGCAGATGGATATCTGCTCCACCACGGACCTCCATCTGCTGCTGGGAATCAACTTGCATAGTTCATGAGCTTAGTCAGGGGAATCTCTACTCAGGTGCCTGAGCACCTCTTCCCACCCGCTTCTTAACAGACTTGTGTCTGCAGGGCTGTTCCCTCGTATTTCCTCACTCCTCTCTCACAGTTGCTGTTGTGCAGTGTTTTATATTCCTTCCTACATAGGTTATCACAGAGACACTGCCAATGTCACGGATAAGCTCAGCTTTGGATCCCTCTTGGAGCTATCCTGAACTGGCTCTGTCAAACATGGTGGGGGAAGCTCCTCACAGAAGTCACTCTTGCAGCCCTCCTGCTACCAAAACCTTGCCACTTTAGCTGGGCACAAGGGGCAAAGTTTTCCATAGTCTGCACCATATCTGCCAGTGTCATAGAGATGTCTCATATACTCCAGGCCATTTGAATTAGCACTTGACACTTGCAATAGGGCAATCATACAAAGCCCATAGGCGATATGAAAAGTCTTCAGCTGGACAAGCATATTTTATGCTGAGACAAATAACTCAGGAAGCTCAGTTGGCTCACTTGTTGATTAGAACTTTAGTTCACTTGCCATAACTTTGGAGAGTGATGCCATTTTAGATACTCTGGGGAAACACAAGATGTCACAAGATAGTTATCAGATATAATAGAGGATGTACAGAACAAGTGTACCAGGAGTAGAGGCTAATCCTGGAAGATTTTAACACTGTAGATGCCTTGAAATCAGAAAAGATATATTTTTCCTCTGTTTTCTTTGTTTTATTTTTATTTTTGGTTTTGGTTTTGTTTTCTTCTTCCCCCCGCCCCCCAATACATAATTACAACACAAAGCTGATTACAATTAGAAGAGGCTATACATCTCTTCCATTTTAGAAGAGTACTCTAACCACCAAGTCATAAAATCAGGCTTACATATGCCTAGCTAGTATTTAATAATTTTATGCATAGGGAAGCATCTTTGGCAGAAGGAATTGAAAGGATATCTCTCTCCAGGATAACCTTCAGACTAATTAGTTAATCTCCATGAAAATGGAGTCTCAGGCCCTTGAATTCAAGAACAAAGTGAGACTATGTCTGTCGTGTCCTTCATAATAGCTGTCATCATGAAGCTGTTGAATGAAAAGGTGATAAGAGTACTACCACTCTTTTTTTAAAGAGAAACAAGGAACAGGTTCAATATTTGACCCATGCCAGGTGGTTGAAATTGTGCTAGGCATTACTAGCTTGCCCAAGTGCATTTCCCTCTCCACAATGAGTTTGCTACTAACACAACAACATACAATATGTAGAAAATAATGAGGTTTGAATGGATGGACTGCTTTGGAGCAACTTACATTTTGTGTTAGGAACCAGCAAGTTATATCAGTAATGTATATTACAGTTAGATACTTTTTTCTACTATCATATTTTTATTGTATGCAATATATGGAGGAAAAGACCTTTCATAAAAATTTCTTTTGTGAATCTCCAGGCATGACCAGAAATTTATTCAAAATATTACTTTTTTTGAAGTCACTGGCAAAATATAAATTGGTTTGTGAAACTACGCATTAAACCTTTTAAATACTTTTTTATACATTAAATATAATCTTGTTACCTAACATTCCTAATTCTTTAGTGTCTAACATATTGTGATTATTTGCATCTGCAGAGAATTAGTGTACAATGGAAGAAACACTGTACTATCTTCATCTTCTAGTGTCTATGCTTACTTTGTTTAGAAATTAAAAACTACAGGAGACAAAGAGAAGATTATGTTCCCTCAATCTGATTCTGCAGTATCTACCAAGAATTTGTATTTGATCTTGTAATAATGGATGAGAAGGCTCGAGGAACATTAGTCAAGATTGTCAACATGCAAGAAATCACCAAGGCAAGGTATTATATCCATATTTCATTAAGATAAAAATAGTTCCTTTATACTAAAAACTTGTGAAGATTGATCACTGGAGGCAAACTTCCTTATGAAAGAGATTTTCAGAGGTATAAACAATTTAATGCTTCCAGTTCCCATTTACTTGCAATAAGAATTGGGTGCCTGGCTGGTCTTTGTGTTTTATAAAAGTTGTAAGTGGTGGTTGCTTTTTGTCCCTATCTTACCGTCCAGTCATGTCAATAAAATTTGTCATTCTTATAACCAATCCAGGTAATTTTTGAAAATTATTGATTAATGAACAGCCATATATTTTTTTAAGATTGCTAAAAAATTATTCCATGTAATCATAAGACTCATCTAATTCTAAGAAAGAATCTTTTAGTGACAAGAAATGTGTGAAATATCTATTTTAATCTAATCTTCTTTAATGTAATCTGGTAGTTCAGAGAAAGACTGTTTTATGGCCATTTACTGACTTCATTTCCTATGTATGAATCCAGAATAGTGGTGAGTAAGCAATAAAATCAAGATACAGGATAGATACCTTGTTCAAAGAATTCAAAGCCCATGTAAACTTATGATTCAAGTGATAGAGAGGAACCAAAAACATGAAAGTAGGAATAAAACATATCACATTGTCACATAGCTACATAGAAAATGCTAATAAGTAGCATAATGCATACTATTTTAATCCTCAAGACCCAGAAGAAACTATTCAGGGAGCAATTTTTCAGCACAACATTAATTTCCATTGATTTTTCTGTGACCATACATGAGAGTCAGACAGTGCAAAAAAGAAGTAAATAGTCAGTGATGTCATACAGTTTTAGTCAACAGGTCAAAAGGGATGTAGATGAATAAAAAACGTATTTAAAAATCAGTCATCTGAGATTAGACCAGGAATGTTGTTTCCATTTTTTTCCCCTTCTTAACTAAGAAGAGCAATCCTTGTAAATTACGCTATTATTTTTCCCTATCAGTTGGCTGGGTTTTTTGCTTTTGGAGCTGGGTAAAACTAGTTTTAGTAATAACAAAATAAACACAGAACAAGTCCTCAACTTATATAAAATACAGTAAGTTTGGATATAACAGGAAAGTTTAAAACCATGTAGACAGAGCAAGTAAGCAGACAACGTTAACAAACAGAAAAAGCCTCGAGCAGACCTGGTATGAGGAGAGAGAAGCCATCAAGGTTAACAAAACACTATTCTCAGAAAGGAACATGGGATACAAGATGCTGTAACCTTCCCTGTTTTCTCTCTAAAGAATTGGAACACACAAGGGCAGTGTAAAGGTCAGAATAACAACAAAGAAAGGTGCAAATTCTAGAAAATCTCTGTATGGCATTACTGAAAATTAAATGTTACTAAATAAGTGGATAAGTTAGAGTTGCAGCATTACCATCCTTCTAATTAACTAATAATTCTTTGATTAGACTGTTAAGGTTTTAGTTAAATTAATGCTAAATCCTTGGATTTTAACATAAAGTGTATTCTATGTTCCCACCTAAATTTCATGTGATCAGGCTCCTTGCACTGAGACATTTGCTTTTAAAATTTGTGAGGCAACATCTGGGATTTCATACAGAAAGAACATTATAAGCTTAAACACTTGGATAATAGAAATTAGATGAAAGAAGTACAAAATGCAAGGTCTCAGGAACATCTGTTGTAAGGCAGAAAAACATCAGCTGGAGACACCTCAAAAGTAAACAAAGGCAGTCACTGTAAGGGATCATAGTATCATGATCTGCCCTTTACATGATGCAACTATTAAAAAAACCCCTAAGATAAACTACAGAGCTACTTCCAGTAACACTGGAGAATAGTCATGTAATTTCACAATTTACTGCTGAGACTAAGTCAAAATAAGTTACACTGTCTGGTCCTCTGTTTAAAGTGAAAATAAACTGAAATTTGAAGTAAAGAAGACTAGTAAGTGAGTCTATTTTATGAGAGAAGATAAGGAGCCATTTGAACAGAACAAAGACATGGATGAGTATGATTATCCTCTATGAACATTCATGAGGTGAAACCCATTGGGGGAAAAGCTTTGTTCTAAAGAACAGTGGTGGCCAAAAGAGAAACTGATATAAAATCTGTAAATTCACATTTGAAATTAGGACCTTTAGAGATGTAAGGTTTTGGGGAAATCTTACAGTAAAGGCAAGAAGGGGAAAACAAAACAAGCCAATTAATGTCTCAATATGAAATATGCAAAGTAATGGTTGCTTTTGCAGGGAAGTGACTGCAAACTACCAAAAATTTACTTCTCACGTCTGTTTTCTATAGTGCTACAAACAGTTGCATTTTCTCCTATGAATACATTCAATAACTTGTGTAAACATTTCTACAGCAAATAAAATTTTAGATACAAGGGAATCTCAGTATCTAGCTTGCAGATAAGATATTTATTATACAAACTTGACAACATTCAAAATATTTCATACATATATAAAAAGCAACACCATATTTCTATGTGGCTTGACAATTTGTTTCCTATAAAACTAACAGAGCTGAAAGAAATCTTTTCTCTGTTTCCCACCTAATCACCTACCTATTAAAATGACAGTAGAATTGACTTGGTTGTCAGAGAATCTTAAAATATTTACTGCAAGCAGTCCATGTAGTTTGTATTCTACTGGTGTGCAAAGGACATTCTGACATCTCAACTAAACCTATATTCAAATCTCTATTAAGCCCACAGAAAAGATTCTCAATGAAAAAATTAAGACCTTTCAAAAAGTTTAAATTTGTAATATCTATAGATGAATGCATGATTTTTTTCTCCTAACTCTAGAACAATAATAGCACTTGTGTCCCATCACCACATTATGAAGATATTTTAAATAATACTTAAGATATTCACCTATCTTAAACAATGAATGACTGTTTTCCAGAGAGCTTCAAAGTATACTAGATTTAGACAAGTCAAGAGGTAAGACACATCTCTTAAATCCTGTCAGAATAACAACTGAGAATGAAGGAATGACAGGTATTCAATGCCAGAAGGATCCTTTTTATTCACAATTTTTTCAGTTGAATTAAATGCTGGCTTCTGCTTTGTTATCGATACCAGTGTAAGGTTTCTGTTCATTCTAGCAGTTCTCCCTGGAAAGTTTCTTCACATATTTAAAATTACATGGAAAACATTATGGCAAAGTCTATGAAATTTAAGTTATGTTATAAAGTTGAAATTATTGTTTTTCATAACATTACAACTACGGTGTACCTGTGTGTCAGTGTGTAACACAAATGCATTTAAACCAATTCCTCAGGTGGTCCTAAGCAGCTGTACAGCTATTGTCTGCATAGGTGAGACGATGGAGAGGTTCGAAATGATGCACCAACTTCAGACAAGAGGATTGATTCCTACCACTATTTGTACCAGCTTTCCAATTAAGCACCTTAGTCTAATGTTTCCAGGTGAATATTTCAGACAGTACTGGAGATGCCCCTAGGCAGCTCCTGTTGAGCTTAGGCCAAGTGGAGACAACATTTCTGTCCTTTTATATTACAGAAATGTTAACTAACGTGCTGGATGGAGAATCTGGTCACCCCAAGAACTTCACAAGTCAATTCCCGATGTAGAATTTACTAAACTATATGCAGATAATTTTAAATAGGCTGTAGAAATAGCTTCTGTTGATGCAAGAGTGGTCATGTAGAATTGCATTTTTATGTAGATGACACATTTATACACAGTGTAAGATAATAGAAATTGGTCATGCATACCCTGAAGTGGCCATGCAGGATCATGAGCCAGCTGGATTCTAGGGGTTTGGCAAAAGTTTGAGGTGTGTCACCTGAATCATGCAACAGAGACTCTGGTAACCATCCAGACAGTTACTGCTTGTCATATTCAAGATGTTTGATTCCCAGTGGGAGTACTACACTATGTAAGGTATGCCAAACTTTTTTTAAAAAAATTTTAACAAAGACTCTTTCCAGCAGTCTCTTTTCTACAATATAGACAGTTTAAAATGTATTGGACAAAAAATGTAGATTCAAGAATGAAAAACACTTAAAAGAGAATAAGTATAAATTGAATAGTTAGAAATATGACTGGATGTCCACTTTTCTGATGGAGGTTGGATATAATATATGCCTTTTGAGTGAAAATCTAAGAAACATAGTTAATTATATGTTTTGTCATTGTGTCATTGGAATTAAGATTTATCAAACTGAAGAAAATTAAGACTTCATAACACTTTTATACACTCATACCTTATATTATGTTCCTTATAATATCTTAGTTAAATCTAATAATTATCAGTTGCAGAAATTATTAATTGAATTTTATTTTTCGATGTAAGGCTCAAATTCTTGGTGTTGTCAGTAGTGTTACATTTTCTGACTGCTGAATCAGAGCCCTGCTTCAGAATTGCTGATGTGCTTTTCATTATGAATATCTATGAGAGAACACATTTGCACACATAACTATGGCTCGATTTCCATCTGTAGTGTATATTGTAGTTACAATTAGTTCATTAAAATATCCTTGGAAATTAAGAATAAAACCTTTACATAAAATTTATTTCATTTTCAAAGTAATTTAGGTAAATACTTTTAATAGTATTTTCCCATTTTAAACACTGCATTCTGACACAAGTCATGCTCATCATTTTAATTTCAGTAATAATGTTCTCATAAGTAGATTCCTAAACATTGTCAGCATGAAGAAACGAGTTGTGCTTGAAAATAGTAACAGAGTAAATAGAATTCAAAGAATTTCCTCCTAGTGTCATTTTCAGCTACGCTGTTGCCGTGATCTATGAAGATTTTCTAAATTCTCATCCTTTTCTACAAAGGTTATACCTTTTTATTTTTTTAATTGGGAATTAATGATCCCAGGCTTGGTCACTTGAATAAGTTACATATTTTCTATAATACAGAATATTATGTCTCATATTAGTTTTTTTTCATCAGCTACAGTCTGGAACACTAAGAGAGAAGAGTAGAGCTTCCTGATGAGAGCAAAACTTTATTTTCAGTTTGTATCATAGCTTGGATATTCCAACTTGTCCAGAGATGCAAATACAACACTATAAATATTTGAGAAGATTTTTGTTCTGTAGAAAATATTTGCATAAAACTCTTTAAGAAATTAAATAATGATAGAATGACTCCTAATAAGAACAATGATTCACTGGAGTAAAATGGGTGGCGATACCAATGCCTTGATCTGATAGTCAAAGAATTTTAATTCACATTCAGATGTCATTTATTTGCACTTAAAAGTCATATATGTAGTACCTTTTATACCTTAGACTCTCTCCCAAATGTAATTTTCCTTATATTGTTGAAGAAAATATTTTCTTTCAAGAGATTTTACCTGACTTTTCACAGTCTTGATCCTCATGCTTTTTGAAAAACTTTGAGTCCTGTGTCCCAGATGGCTATTCAATGGCTATTCATTTAATAAATGAAAATGATAATCATTAATTAAATGGTCAAGCTAATCCCATTAAGTGGATAAGTTCCATGGGAGACACAGGAAAATGGGTGTAGCTAACCACCACCATAATCACATGCAATTGTATTAAAAAACAACTTTGCCTTATAAACCATTGACTCTGAATTTGTAGTCTGAGATATAGATGAAGCCAGAAAGTTAATTTCTTTCCACGTCAATGACATCATTGTTGTTTCTTATTGTTGGAGGATGTGTGTTATTGTGTCACCTAAAAATATATATTTGTACAGCTTGCATAGCCATGAAGAGGCAAAAAAGCTGCAGTTGTTTTACGTGCTTTCACATCATTTTAAACACTACAATTGAGACAATTTATTATTTTTCACAGATTTCCCAAGTAAGTCACAGGTCTGTGATGTTTATTCCAACAGTTCTTTGTCTGTCTCTGAACCTGAGTGGGATGCAGTTGCCTGAACATCAGTATCCAGAGACATCCTAGACACCCATGGGTATCCTCATCGCTCTCTATCTGCCACACTACAGAGACAGGAATCACCTTTTGTTTCTGTACAAGGTAAGTGACTCAGACTCCTAAGACACAGCAAATTGAACTAGACATGTATGAGCAGGGAAATTAATTTCTCTCTCAAAGTCAAAATACCTCCATCCCCTTGAAGGTATCAGCTTCACATATTACTGGGGAAAACCATCCCTCCAACTGAAATTAATTTGGGCAGTTTTGATTTTTTTTACCTCAAGAAAGTACATACAAGAGATAATGATACAAATAACACTTTATGGATGATGCTTCAATGCCTTCACATATCTTCATAGCTGGTTGATTACCCACAATTTTCTGCAGTCCTGTTAACCTCACGTAAAACACGCAGTTCAATATCTAAAAGAATGGGGCTGCATGTACAAATCCACAGAGGCCCCAGTGAAACATGTTTCTTTATCCAATGTGGCTATCCCACATTTAAACCTTTAAATATTTAAATGCATATTCATTTCAACCATGCATCTTCTCTAGAGCGTAAATGTTCCTCAAAATGTTATCACAGTTCTTCTGCTATGCTTTTTTATTTTTTTAGCCAGTCATTACTGAATTTACCCTTTAAACCTCCATAAATATGTTGGTAAATACCAACACCCAGAAAAATGTTGTGAGTCCCACAGTTAGGGTCTTTCCTAGCCATGATTTATGCACATTATGACCCAAGCAAACATTATTCCCCACTGTCTTCCAAAAGCTTCTTCTTCCCCTTCTTTCTCATACAGAAACTTATCCACGCTGTCAGAGAAGAAGGGTTACGACACTGGAACAAATCCACTGGTCTGGAATCCCATGGGAAAGAGGCCTCTGGAGGCACATTTTTCCCTCAAAGAACAGAGCATTGTTTTAATCTTTAATGATGATGAAGAGATTAATTCATTATTTTAGGTTTCTTGTCTTGGAGATGGTTTCAAAATGGACCCTAACCCAAGTGATACCCCTAAAACCTGTTCTGTGTGAATTGTGACTGTAATAAAATGACATCAGCACCTCAACCACTCGTTTATTTCACAGCTTCCAATAGCATATCCAGAATGTCTAGAAGACAGTGGACAGACAGTTAATAGTATATATGATATTCTTATATAAAATGTATAAGGATTACTCTGTATCATGAAACAGAGCAAGGCTGCCATCATGCACCTGATTTGCAAAACTATATCAGGTCTTTTTCCTGGAGTGTTTAACGTATTCCTGGTGTATTTAGTGTGTATTTCTGATATATTTATCCTCCACACCAATATTGGTAGTTAAACTGTCCTAATTTGGAAACCTATTTAGCATGACCAAAGAGCTGCACTCCAGCCATATCTGAAAAATATTGAAATATATAAATCCTTTCTTAACCCCTCTGTTTATATTAGCTGTGAAGATTTCTATTTGCTCTCTTTTTGGATATTTTGTATTAGATGAGAGTTTGTAGTGGCAAAAGTTTACCATATAAACACTGTTCATGACATTTTATGAAATATTAGTATTTACTTTATTTTTTTCTTGCAGTTTTCAGATTTGTGACTATTCAAGGATCATGATTGGTTGAAGAGAGTTTATATTTTATAATAAAAAAATCTGGATCTAAAATAAGCCCCATCCTCAAATCACAGTTACATCTACATGTCTGTACCTGAGAGGCACTCTTTCATATATACCAACTTTTCTGCTATTCATTTCCTTTTGTATTTTCAAGGTCAGAGGGCAAAAGAGAAAGCACAGTTCTATATGCAGTTCTGAGAAGTGAGCACTGCATACTGCTTTTGAATAACAGATGATTTCATTTGCAGGACATAACAGCTAAACCCTTTCCCTCCTCCCTGACTCTCTGGCATTCCAGCTGAGATAATCAGTAGAAAGGGACTTGGCACCAAATGTAAATGCAAAACATGATGGTGTGAAGCTGCTTACCAAGCTGTTAGAGGCAGTGGAAAAACAAAGATTTGAACTAGATTTAAAAAAAAAAAATTAATCTTCTCTGCAATGATATAAAGGAAGAAAAAGGCAGATGTTAGGATGATAATTTTGGTGATCTGGAAATCTGGCAGTGAGTTAAAAAATGGTAAATTAAATTAAGCAGAGGAGAGTAACTACATCTTTCAAAACAGAGCAGGACAGTAACTCCAATAGAGAAAGCATCATTAGAATTTGGATACATTCACTCTGCAGGCAACTTTTCCTTTCTGCTGTGGTCTGTCTTGCTTTAAATTATCCATTGTATCTATTCCTCACTTCTGTTAAAAGTCACCTGCAGCTCTGTAGAATTTGCAGTCTTCTGGAGATAATAGTAAGCAAAAAAAATGACCTGTTTGGAAAGGATGAAGGAAAAGAGAATAAGCTCCCCAAGTATAGAGGAGAATTGCTCAGTTATACAATATATTATTTAAAAATGAGTTCAGGAAAGAAATGCAGATGGTAGCCTACTGCTTCAGCACAGCAGAGTTTTGTCAGTGGAATGGTTTTTGAGTTGTTCTGCTTTGGACTTACAACAATAACTACCAGTGAAGCACAGTTGGTGTTCAGAAGGCAGAAGTGCAGTAATCCACTTATGTGAAAGAAGTGATTGTATAGGCATAATTATAAAAAGATACATCAATTAAAAAAAATTTAAAGTCGTCAGTCGAGAGGAGAAAAGTAGTTGCAGATCTATTTTTTATGCTAGATCATACTGAGATACTTTTTTGCAATACAAAAGTACAGAAAGAAATTCCTCCGTTATGTGACACAAGATTTAAATTACTTCATAATAAAATTTTTCAGATTAATTTGAATTAAAGTTTCAGTTTGAGTTTTATTTCTATGGAGAAAAAGATCAGCAATACTCAGAGAGCATCTGATGTGAATTACTTTGATATATGTCTTAACTGAACTAGTTTTGAATGCATTAGTTCTCATAGCTATTGCATTTTTTAAAATCTATAATTCAGATTATGCTCTTTCTCCTTTTAAAAAATAAAGCAATGAATTTAAATCTGAATTACATAGAGAAAAGAACTACCTCTGAAGACCACTGCAAATTTTGATTGCTTTTTTTTGACTGCAGAAAGTGTGCATGAATATGTCAGTTCACAGTTTGGGGGGGGGCTTTAGGTATAACTTGAGTATTTTTAAACATATTTTGAGTTCCTTCATTAAGCAGTGCTTGTTCATAAAGAAATTATTTTATTGTCAACTGTTAATTTTCAGAAGTTACAGAAAAAACACTAGAGGCATAGGATCAGATACAACACTGGGAATTTAAATTAAAAATACATATATATGCATACACATGTGTGTATGTTGGTGTTTGTTTCTTTTCTTGGTCAGAGACCATTTTATTGTTACAATACTGAGTCTCATTAGGTATGTCTTGGAAATGTGTTTTATAATGTGACTCTGGAATTCAGAGCCTTAAGGAAAATACCACATAGTCTTACACTTGTTATTTAATTCAGAGTTTTGGTATAAACCATATTTATATTTTTATAACACAAAGGATTAGATTTAATGGTATATTTTTACTTCATTTTTGACAAGAAATTACAGGTAAATTGATAAATTTATATTTTATTTTATTATTAGAAAAATCTTAATTAAAATTGAGGTAGATAGAGAAGCATCTCAGTCTCAGACTAGAAACTGAAAAAAATATTTCTAATTTAGCCCTGTGGGATATCTGACTTCTATTTTATTTGAAATTCCAGAAGAATGACAGCATATCCAAATTAATCGTACATCTTTCCATGAAAGAGTTGATGGCTTTAAGGTTTCCCAAAATGCAATTGGAAACATATTAACATATTCACTACTCTCACTAACAAGTTAGCACAAGGATTCCAAAAATAGCTTTATTCTGTTTTCAATGGGTTTTGTTTCATTTTCAGAGAATCTTGAAAAATAAGAGAAACAGCTTGCCAAGCCTTCTCCACCACACTTCAAAATATTTTGAGTTATTCTAATGCCATTTTTAGCCTTCAACCATGTAAAATTTAATTCAAGAAAAAGGTAAGGACAATTCAGAGTCTCCAAACATAATGAAAAAGGAAAAATCATAAACAGGAAGGCTTGTCTTTGTGACTTTGATTCTTGTAACCAAAGATTCTGAAGATGATATTGTTTCAAACAGAATAGCAGAAAAAATATTATTCACCTGTCCCTATACTTCTTATTTCCTATGAGAATAATACATCAAAATGTATTTCTGGGAGATAGATTATTGTTAACAGTGTTAAGGATGATTAATCCAGAAAACACAAACATACATGTGGAAGGATTTTTACTAAATGAATCACAGTTTTCTACAAAAGTCCGTAAATTCTCATAAATGATTGTCGACAAACTGCAGTTTGTGAAATTAAAATAATATGGTAGTCCTAAATAATTAAGAAGGTGAGAAGGAATATAGACTATGATCTGATATTAAAAGGCTTTTTTCTGACTAGTTCAGTATTTCTCTTTAATGGCGTAATTGTTGAACACTGTCCCAACTTCCTTTGTATCAATGTAATGACAAGGAGGAGCTCCATTTTACAGGAGAAGACTATTACTGGGGACAATGAGGGCTGTGACAAGTTTTAATCAGTGTGTTCTCAACTGTATTGTTTCCTTATGCTTCTTGGCCATTTAGGGATACCACAGTATTTTTCCTTTAGAAAATACATATTCTTGATAACAATTAGCATGCTCCGTTATGACGAGCCCCATTGAAGTCAGTCTATTGATTACAGAAGTAAAGATAAAGGGTTTTGTTCTCAAGACCATAAAACGCACAAAAGAGTGAAAAACTTTTAGTTACATATATCTCAGTTTCAGCACAATGGCTCTAAAGTCTTTGAATCCCTACTGGAATGCATTTAAGAGATGTAAAATAAAATAATTCTATAAGGAATAATAATAAAATTAGATACAAAAGAAACTACATTTGGCATTTTTGTCTGCTACTGGTAAACAGCTTAGAGACCCTGACCCAAATTTTTATGGGATCAAAGGGAAGTGTCACCTTCCTTCTCAAGTTTCATTGCAACCACAAGATTTTCTTCTGAAACTGTTCTATGATCAGTTCAGATAAAACAACTCCCATTCTGTGTGCGAAGAAGACCTTTTGTCTCATATGAGTTATCCTGAAAGTAAAGCTAGATGGAGCTAGAGCATATTAATATATTGCAATAATATATGTTGCAAATTTACTGCTGATTGACTATTTGGTCTGCATCATCTTGGTCAGGCCAATAAAAAGTAGAGGTGCTAAAGCATAGCTTGAGCTTGATTACTGGCCTTGTGAAAAGAAATGCTCTTTCAATAAATATTCATGGCACATTTTCTTACTAGCACAAGGACTATTCTACAATGAATAAAATCATAGAAACATAATTTCCTTTTTTTTTTAAATTAAAACCCAAAATCTGTTTAATTTTGCTGTTGTAATTTCAATACCATAATATCTTGTCAGACGTCCACTTTATCCTCTATCCTTTCTAATGCAATCCTTTCTTATGTACTAGTCAGATGGTGCATGTGAAAAAAGCGCAAGAAACTAGTTAAAAATGTCCTTGATTTTCCTCCCTGGGATCAGCAGCTCAAAGACTTTCAAGAGCAAAGGTGATTAATTTGTTCTTAATGGAGTTTGGTGTTTTGCCCCCAACACCATGTGATTTGTCCATTTTTAGAATCCATATAAGCTTTTGTTTTCTTAAATACTTTTATCAGTGATTTCCATAGCTTAACTTTTCTTTATATATATACTGCTTTAGCCAAAATACTGTACCATATTCGTTGAAAGTAAGATATTCTGTTTGTGTCTTATTTTTTCCCTTACAAGAAACTATGAATATTCATTCTTCATTCTTTCCTTTTTTTTTGTTTTTTTTCCATGTCATGGCTTTAAAGTAAAGCTGTCATCTCTTTTCTGGTTGAAAAGTCATCTTCTTAATTATTCCTATAGTCGAGTCTGTTTTATTCCTTTCAACAACTTTGTCATTCATCTCTTTAACTCCTTTAGTTCCATGTTTTTGAAATCAACACCCTAAAGCTTGTTGCCGTTTCCTCTATGTGGGTGCATCACATATTTATATTGATTCACTAGTGTTTTTTTCTCTTGTTCATTTGCTGATAAATTACACTGTATAATTAGGCCCTTCTGCAATCCATTGCAGGTGCTACCATCTAGACCCTGCGAATAATTTCATCAGTGAAATTTGTCACTATCTTTTCTAAGTCATTCATGTTCCTTCTCTATCCACCATCAAAACTTGCCACCAGTTCCAGCATTTGACTGGTATTTCTTTATTTATTATGTTTTTATGAGACAACTTAGCTAAATCGGTATGTAATTCTGTAAAGACAATAGATAATTGTGTATGAGAAAAAACATCTAAAGAAACCAGTTCATATAAAGGTGGCCACTAAAAACTTGTAACAATCTGGTGTCTCAGCCGCCAGTGTGGGAAGTGAATATGCATGTGTAGAGCATTTTGGCAAAGGCAATTTGCCATAAATGTAATCGATTTGGCAGGAAATGCAAATAAATGTAAAATATGAAAGAACTCAAGATAGCTCCATTACTGGACCCTGCTTTCATATTAACAATGAATTAGGCATAATGAATCCACAGGAAAGACACATAACCAGCTTCTGATTGATTTGGGAATTATTTCATATTTTTCTAACCTGAAAAATTATTTGAAGACAGTGAGAAAAACATATACATCCTGTATATATATCCTGCCAAAGAATAATAGAAAACAAAAGAATTAAAAACTTCACATGTGCCAGAATTCATCTTTTGTAAAACTTTTTGTTTAATTACAGTGTCTTCTATCTGGACCTTGCTACCTCTAGGATTTTTCCACAGGATGTGAAACAAGAAAAGAACAAGAAGTGATTCATACATTTGATAAAGATTAACTTTTACTCTACCCAGAGACCATTTTTAAGTAGAGTTCCTGAGGGGTCTGTCTTATGTCCTTTCCTGTTTAACACCTTCTCCAATGACCCGGAGGAAAAAGAAAAAAACTACGTGTTAACCAATGTGTGCATAACTCTAAATTTTGTTTATGTGTGTGTATGTGTGTGAGCAGTCAGTATGCAATGAAGGCACAGCTGCTGCTGGAGGGACCTAAAGACATCAGTGGAATAAGACAACAGGAACTTCATGATAAGGAAATACAAAGTCCTGCATCTTCATGTGCCAGCCCTGTTCTGGTAGTTTGCTGGTCACCTCAGACAATAGTAGCTCTGCTGGAAATGTTGGGGCTCCTCATGCCCTGGCAGCAATGAATCCAAACAGCTTACTGTGCTGAGAATTCACTGACATGGATTTTATCAGCAGATAGAGGGTAGTGATCATTCTCCTTTACTCAGCATGACATAAGCCTGAATCATAGAATCATAGGGTGGCTTAGGTTGGAAGGGACTTTAAGGATCATCTAGTTTCAACAGCCCTGACAAATCCAGGGATGCCATCCACTAGACCAGGTCACTCAGCTCTCCATCCAACCTGATCTTGAACACTCCCAGGGATGGGTTATTAACAGCTTCTCTGGGAAACATGTTCTAATGCCTCACCACCCTCACAGTAAAGAATTTCTTCCTGACATCTAATCCAAATCTAAACTCTTGTGGTTTAAAACCATTCCCCCTTGCCCTATCACTTCCTGTGCTAGCAAAAATTTTCTCTAAAGCCCCCTTTAAGTACTAGGAGGTTACAATGGGGTTTCTTTGTAGCCCTCCCTTCCCCAGGCTAAACAACCCCAACTCTCTCAGCTTGTTTTCATAGAAGTGCTCCAGTACTCAAATCGTCTCGGTGGTCCTCCTCTGAACCCACTCCAACAGGCCCATGCATTTCTTGTGCTGAGGACCCCAGAGCTGGACACAGTAGCCCAAAAGATGTCTCATGAGGGCAGAGTAGGTGGGGAAAATACCATCCCTCAACCTGCTGGTTACACTCCTTTTAATGGAGCCAAGAATGTGTTTGGACTTCTGGTCTGTGAGTTCACCTTGCTGGCTCATGTCCAGCTTTTAATCCACTAGAATCCCCAAGTCCTCCTCCTCAGAGCTTGCTCTCAATAAGTATTCCTCCCCATCTGGGATTGCCCCCACCCAGGTGCACCACCTTGCACTTGGATCTGTATCCAATTAGGGTCCTGTGGGAATCAGGAGTACTTCAGTTTAGTCACACAATACAAAAAGACACAGATAACTTGAGCAAGTCCAGCAGTGAGTGATAAACACCAACACAATTGTTGATGTTTAGTAGCTGAATCTGGTTATGATATTGAATTCTACATGCCGAACAAAAATAATCAAATCTGCTGACATGATAACAGAAGGTGATCCATGTCTCACAACTGTACAGGAATGCTGTGAGCACAACTGCTCAATAGACCTGAAACTGAGTATTGCCATGCAGCATCATTCCAAATTCACAGCTAACCTTGGCTACATAGTGTGTTTCAATGTAAAACAATCTAGCACCATGGCATGCTTTAATGTGTGACTGCGGTGTAATGCTGGGTGATAATGAAAATACTTGGCCCAAGTCTGATAATCTCAGTTCTAGAAATTCATCTTAGTATTAAACACTACTGTTTGCCTTCTCAGTTGGTGACTAAAATGACTCACTTAATTGAGGTGTCTGGAAAATATTGTCAGATATTTTGATTTTTACGTATTAGTGAAGGAAAAACAGTCCTTGTGTCTGTTGGCACTCTTAATCAAGGTTGTATGTTAAATCTGCAGATCTGCATTAAAGGTGGAAAGTGCACCTCAATGAGATGCTACATTTAGTTGATCAACAAGGTATTTCACTTTCAGAAATGCAGCTTCCTTCAGCCTCACAGACACTACTTTCAGCACTTCTCTCAGCTTTGCAACTGAACATATAAACAGACTGACAACACTTCTGCTTGTGTTGAAGACAGTAAATAAATTTTTTCTTTCTTTTTTTTTTTGCTTTGTATACCTAGCAGTTGGAGAGTATGACATTTTTAAGTGCATAAAATTCAAAATGAATGAATTAGGCTCAATATTTACATAGTTCTATCACCTAAGGGTCTGCCCTACTATTTTTTTATCTATGGCCATTTCATGTCACTCAGAAGTCTCTGTCACTTAATCAGGTTCTCAGATTAGGTTGCAGAAAATTTTATATGTTTAAAAGAAATTATAAACATTCCAGCTGTTAAATGAAAATATTATTAAAAAATAGAAGTTTCTGTTTGACCATTTTCTATACACCAGTTTGTGTGAACAGTTATGCCAATTTAAACCCATTGAATAGACAATCTACACAAGCTTTAGAAATATAAAAATTAAAGTACTGCTGGCAATTTAAGGAGAAGTATAATCACAGTAAGATCCAGACTGATCCCATTCTCTGAAAAAAAGGATAGTGAAATTAAACCCTTCCTATAGCTAGACTTCCCTGAGAAAAAAACTCTATTCTTTCCCCAAGAGAGCAATCCAATTCTACAGTGATTAGATAGTCTATTAAAGAAACCTGCTTCTATAGTATAACTTTCTGTGCAGTAGTTTAACAGAAAGCTTTTACAGGCAGAGGAATCACTTATGATTACTTAATCTGGCTTTGTCAGTGTAAAGGTCATGGAATTCTTTACAGTACTTTCATCTTTTACTCCAGCTAAATCTGATTAGATACAAATCTGTCTTTCAGAAGGAAGAATGGTTGTGCTGTAAAAGCATCAAGTGCCAAAGAATTTACTACATTTTTAAGTAATCTTTTCCACTGGATGTTTATTTTTACTAGTTATTTGTACTCATTTAGTTTTTAATTTGTTGGCATATTTTATCTCTTTGTTTTAAAGAGCTGTGCAATTGCTGTGTTGTTTCTTTCAATTCTAGCCTGCTGATGGGGAACTTTCCTTAGGAAAACAGTGATCCAGAAGAATCAAATGCAGTGATAATTTTGGTGCATAGTGGTAACTAGCAGATTGATTTGGTTGTCTAAATGTGGGTATCTGGTGCCATTTGAGATGCCTTAAAGTATCTAATCTGACTTCCAGCTGTCACTCCAGAAGAGCTCAAGTCATATCTTTTGTCATATCTGCCAGTTCCACGTAGATATGCTAGGACATCTAAAAATGGCACTAAGCATCTAACTGTAAGCAACTAAATCCAGGCACAGAGAACTGTTCAGCTCATCTTAAAATAGACATCAACATTTGGTCAACTAAGTAGCTCTGCAGACACCACTGGGAGCTATTCAGTTATGTGAACATAGATGTCTAAGCCTATTTGAGATGCTGTAGTGTGTGTCAGATGTGTACCAGGACTGACAGATGTTAGACTTCCTACAGGCCAAGATCCTTCTGGAGTGGCAGTGGGAGGCCATGCAGGGTACACAGGGCCTCTGAAAGAGTAGAAGGAGGGATTTGTAGAAGATAAGTAGTGAAAAATTAACCTCTTAATGATATGAGTCTCATTCCTCGGAGGTTTCTGTGAAAGGTAACAGTGAAAGGTAACTTATTGTTGGGTACCTAACTTATGAAGCTTAAGAATCTTCTGTGTTTGGCTTTGTTTTGAATTCAGGGGGAAGATAGGTGTGTATCTATCTCTTTCCTAGTCAACAAAATAGTTTTATAGAAGTCACAGAATCACATACGGTTGGGGATGGAAGGACCCTCTGGACATCATCTGTTTCAGTACAGCCAGTATCTATGTGACAGGATAGACCCTTTCTGCTGGAGTAGACACAATAGTACACCCATAAAGTTCCTTTATTTTAGTGTGGAAACACTGGTCCTTCTTTTGACAAGTCCGAATATGAGCCTTAGGATGAGGCTTTCACAGAAGGAATTTTAAAAGAGGCCATTGGAAGAACATAATACCACTCAGTTGCATAACAGTGAAGATTTAATGATTCAGCTGCCAGTCCTGCCCTCATGGATCCCTGGGGCAGCCTGCGCTGCTCATGGCCCCAAACCCACAGGCTGCTACTCACCCTTACAGCACCCTCACCCTGCCCAAGCCTTGTCTGGCAGGCTGGGTGTCAGACAGAGGAGTTTGACCTTTGGCTTGTGTTTATTTGATGCAGGGCTCCTATGGATATATTCCTCCAAAGGATTTTTTTTCACGTGTGCTGCTTTCAAATTTGAATGATCAGCATGAGCCACAAATGGCCTCGCTGAGATTGATCTCTGTGATTTTCCACATGCCCAAAGCCATTACCTGGGTCATTCTGACTTGTTATCTCAAATATCTTAAAAAGATGTAAAGTTTTTATTTCGTTTCCTTCTTTTCCATGCACACCTAAACCATTAGAGAAGGGCACATATAGTCCAGTGCTCATCAGTAAGTCTTCCCTTCATCTGTGTTTCTTTTGTTTTCCCAGTACATACCACAATCCTCAAGAAGGTTAAGTGATGGGTCACACTTAGCTGCATGGTGCTATTTGCTGTGGGTCAGAGGTAACAGAATAGCTTCTGAAAGTGGCAACAGTAGAGAAAAATTTTATTATTTTGTTTTTCATTGCTACCATCCTTGCATGGTTTGATAAACTTGGTAAATTTCACCGGTAATTTACAAAACACTTGAAATGAGTGTTTTACAGGCAGTCTAGATATGCCATGTTTTAAATAATAATGTGTGCTGAATAAATACTGTACTAAAATATACAGTCTGCACACAACAAATAAATGCATCGCGCAGCACACAAAAATTACTGCCTAAGCACTTCTCTTTATTCAAGGCATATTTAAAAATATGTTCACTGCAAAGAAAACTATTAATAATAAAAAGAACATAGATGAAGATGGTGCTATGTTAGACTAAAAATACATCTCTGACACAAACTCCATTTCTATCCCCTACTTCAGAGAGAAATGTAAATTTTCTTTATGAAGTTATACAGAGGTAAGTCTTAGCTTCATTAGCATATAAGCAGTTTTCAGTCTTGTGTTTCAATTTGTTTACTGATAAACTAATTTTCAGCCACTTACTTTGTGTACCTTTGTTTTAAATTGTGATCATGAATACCATGAATCAATTAAACTTTGTCAAATAAACATAATAATAGTAATGAAATGAATGAACACAAACATACCACACTTCCTTTTGTGACTATGCTACAACTCAAGTTTTTCAGATTATTGTCTCTTCATACATTTTTAAAAATAATTAAAGAAAAAGTGCATAGAAATTGGGTCCAGCAGCCCTCAAAATGCTTGCCATTTAACATTTTCTTATTTTGCAATTAATAAAAACTTTTCAGCATCATAGTTGCTCCACTGAGCTCACAGACCATTGTAAAGGACAGAGAAACAATGAGTTCTGTAATTAAAATAAAGTAGAAAGAGAGCAGCACAGCCATTTACTTCAGATCACTCATCAGAAACTGGCAGAGCTACATATTACCACTTGAGGCATCCCTGAACATTTCTGAAATGAGGGAGGTGTTAGATATTTAAATTATTTGGAATTTGTTCCACAGCTGCTTGCAGCAGCAAGGTTAAAGGGAAGTTTTGAGGAGTGCGAAGAGAGCTGCTGACAGGGCAGGGCTAAATACTGCCCTTCAGTACTTTATAAACAGCATACAGGCATGTACATGCATGTGCACACTCTCCCTTCCTCCCTCAGATTTCAGGAGAAAACCTTCTTCAAGTTATCCTTATTTGATGTATCATGCTATATTTATTATGCAGCCCCTGCGGGCTTTTAAAATTATGATGTGTCTAGGGATTTTCAATTCCATGGAAAAAGTTCCCACAGTTTTAATTGTGACAGACAGAGCAGGTTGTCAGCCTAAAGAACCAAAATCAATGGAAAGTTGACAGGTTTGACTCAAAGGAAAACAGAGAGGGGAGTGGGAACATGGAAGAAAAAGTTAATATGAACTCTCTGAAAGCTGGTGAAACTGCAGTCTGAAGAATTCTAAAGGGAACCAAGCCATGAGCAGTACTGGGAAAATTCTAGGTCTCCCCACAGAAAGAATTGTGTTCTTTATTCTGAGAAAAATTATGATAGCACCCCATATGTTTCTGGAAGAATCCTTAGCTGGGAAAATAATTAAAATTAATCATGTTAAATCTTTTGCATTTTATGAAAGACATTTAATTCTATAAACCACATTGCATCAAGTACTTAAAAAGACATATCCCTCCTGTCACCATTGTTCTGATGTTTTATTCAAAACTGCATTTTCATCACTCTTCAATATTTCTATAGCAGAGTCTCTGTAGAATCTAAGCATTAAAGCATATGATTTGCTTTATACAAGCATATGATTTATACTGCACTTTTTAAAACAGAATATCATTGCACATTCTGTGGCTTATTTTTTCTATTTATGAAATCAAAGTTAGTACTTATTATTTGTATTATTCTGTTATTTTAAAGAATATAATTACTGCATGCTTAAAAATAAGGTTGTTATACTCGCCTATTGCCCAGAAACTTGGACTAGAACATGTCATAAAACCAAGTCAAATGCTGTCTGGAGTAAGGGAATGTGACTTAATTCACTTTGCAGAGAAAAGGATAAGCAGCATAAGTAATGCTCTGAGAGAAAAATATGGGACTACTGGCAAACATTGACTTGAGGAAACTGAAGGACAAAAACACTGGGCTCTCCCACATCGTTTTGAGTATGTATTTGTGAAGCCAGGCAAATAAATCAGGCCTGTAGAACATACTAAAATTTATGAAATGAGAGCTAGGCCACTTAATCTAGGCAAAAATTTGAATTTGACTTTTAAAACCCCAATGGTCAGAAGTTAAAGGCCTAGATGGTCTTGCGTGGAAAGAGGTAATTACCATAGAAATCTGTCAGAACAAGATTCTTCCCATGTTAAAGCACCAAAGTTAGATAGCCAGTTTTATCCTCAGAGGCATTAAATATCCAATTTAAGGTATTCTATGATATTTTATGCAGAAGCTTAAGAAAGATTAAAAATACTATATTCTTATGTATCTCATCAAATTATAGGATATGTAGGTTTAGCTGTTGCTTAGGAAATGTTTCATGTACAAAGGCACTAAATATATATTATGAACTTGCCTTTGTATTACCAAGTAACCATTGTTTGCCCAAAGCTGCCCCCAGCACTGGAGGTGAGGCGGCCCCAGAGCAGAGCAGAGCAGAGCAGAGCAGAGCAGAGCAGAGCAGAGCAGAGCAGAGCAGGACAATCCCCTCCCTTGCCTGGCTGGCAATGCTGTGCCTGATGCCCCCAGGACAGGGTTGGCCCTCCTGGCTGCCAGGGCACTGCTGACTCATCTTCAACTTGCCATTGCTCCAAATCTCCATTTCTCTTTCTGAGGAGCTTCTCTCCCCCTTCTCATTACTCAATTTGTATGCATAACCAGGATTTCCCTGCCCCAGATGGAGAATTCTGCACTTGCCCATGCTAAATTTCATACAGCTGGCGATCACAAAGCTCTCAAGTTTATTCAGATCTCCTTGTAAGGCCTCTCTACCCACAAGGGAGTCCAAAGCTACTCCTAGTTTAGTATCATTGGCAAACCTACCTAATGTACATTTGATTCCTCTTTCCTGATCATTTATAATGATATTAAAGAACGCTGGCCCTGAGCACCAGCTTAGAACCCCAAATCCTCAGTTTTATTTCCATTCTGAAAGATTATCTCCTTCCTTTTTTCTCATTTTCATAGAATGCTGTAGAGGTCTCTATAAAATGCTTCAAAATTTCCTCTTATTTTCATATTACTCCTCAGATCATAGATATCTTTACCCATCTCACTTTTGTAATTGCAGAAATATTAACCGGAAGACTAGAAGTTAATAACACGCAGTTAAAAATTATCCTTTTGATGTTGATGGGATTAAATTGTAATGACTTAATTTTCAATTAATTTAATGAAAAATAAGTAAGATTTTTCCCTGGAATTACAGAGGTTTGGAAGATGAGAGCCACATGAGAATCTGTTAAGGCTTTTGCACCAACTGATAGGAAGCAGATGGCCTGTGACAACCATATCAATTGAGCCTGGTACCTAATTGCTAATAGTAGCAGGATTGTTGATAATTACCATAAAGAATAAACTCTAATCTCCAAGTACATTAAAATTTTGTACATGCATCATGTTAAATTTTAAAGTGAGAGGTCCTGCTTCATTAGATATATTTCTGCTGCATTGAGAGTAATTCAAAATCTTTACATGCACAGAAACCAAATATTCTTTCACAAGTAATGTGATATGACATAAGCTGAAAGAGTGTTTTTTCCAGAGATTTTTAATTAAATGATGAAAAATATTTTAATAATCAGTTTAATTCCTTTGCCACTTGTGTTTTTAACTTTTAAACAGTTCACTGTTTTCTTAGTTATCTTTGTAAAATAATAGCCATAGACCTTCAGACATAAAGGGTAGTGAATTATTCATTAAAAAGGATTTTTTTAGGTTTTTAAATACTTTTATTGCATTTCACTTCTATAATCCTATTTTTTAATAGAAATTATCATTATCATATCAAGACATCTGCTGTCTGCTGCTAACATTTAGGTATTCACATCCACATTTCTGACTTTTCAGTCACCCTTTATTCCCTTATGACTATTTTGAGAAAGAAAATTACAACACATGCTTTTTTTCCTATAAAATGTTTGTCATTAGTCATGACAGTTAAGGAGAATACTATCATTGATTTCACCTAGAACACTAAAGCCACAAAAAATCACTTTTTTGTTAGTTACTTCACTGGTTGCACTAGCAGCCTCAGAAATGCTCAGTAAGTCTGCAGGTTAGTTTGCACACATGTCTTGTGTGAGTTATAAATGCAGCAGAAATTAGTATTCTAATCCATATAAATTGCAAAACACATTTCCTTCAGTGTCTGTCAGCTCCACTGGTCCCTGTAAGTTTGACATGTGAAATGGCAGATGCTCCTTACCTTGGTCCCTCACTACATTTCCACAGGATCGAAACAATCTGACATAACTACATCAAACCTCCTCCTCTTGTTGTCTCACAATGCATACAAAAGACTCATCTTCCATTTATTATGAATACACAGATATACTGCTGAGGTGGAAATATTTGTTCAAAATATTTCAGAACAAATTGTCCATATGCTCAACAAAGTTACAAAATACTTTAAAAGATAAATATTTCAGTCATAAATTTCTATTTGTATTTTCTTACACATTTTTATTGAACTACAGTTTAGATTAAATACTTCATTTGCATACTGGAGTGTACTAGTGAATTCGGTTTTTATCATCTCTATGGAAATTTTCTGTTATAGATGCCTTGAAAGATAAAAATTGTGGATAGGATTCTTGCTACTGAAAGAAAACAAAAATGAACAAAAGTGAATGCAGCTTCCCTATGCTTTGAATGGTGAACTCACAAATTCTAGCACACAAGTTTTTAAAAAGACAATAAATCACTAAGATTTATCACAAAATAAAAAAATACAGTTAAGAAAGGAATATAAATTTTACCCTTAAATTGCCTGAAGGAAGGGAAAATCTTAAATCAGAGGAGAAACCTGAAAATTGATGAGTACTGTGGCACTTTTGGGTATCTCTATTCCATGAGGAGCTACAGTCTTGTTGCAAGACATGCTGATAAGACGCTACAATATTATCTGCACTGTAAGGAGAAAGTAGTGACATGATAGATCTAATTGAAATCAACACAGTGCAAAAAGGAAGTGGTATTTAATATATTATGTAGGAGTTTCTAATATAAGAAGCCAGTGATGAAAACATGTGATCAATAGAAATAAAGAATGACCAGAGCTCTAAGACAAATAAGGATGACATACAGGTGGTAGTGATATGATAGTGAACACAAGACAGGATCATCTGCTAACCAAGAAAATAAGGCAGGAGGGGAAAAATAAACTTGACATAAGTACCAAATACTGACAAGAGGCAGGTCTCTGTCAATGAGAATTTTGTACTAGGAAATAAAACCAGGTTTGGTTCTCAGAGGTATGCAAAGAACAGAAGATCACAGCTCCTTTCAGGAACAAGGTTACAAAATACAGTCTTGAGACCAAAACTAAACCCACAGGTCCACAATAAAGAAAAAGAGTATTACAGTAACAAATGAATACAAGAGCTAACATAGTTGAAACCTTTCAGGAGAGACATGCTTGAAAACAGTGAAAAAATATTTAAATTGTATACTAAACTGTTAAAAACCCCCACCAACCAACCAAACCACTGAGAAAGTATCCAGTCTTGATGAAATTCAAGAGGACTATTAACTCTATGGTGAACTTTCAATATGAAACTGTGAATAAGAGAGTTTCAACATCTGAGCTGGAACTCAAGCTGGAACTCAAGCTGGAAAGGCTTTAGCATCAGTATCTTGGATAAGCAGTGCTGTCTGTAGTTCATAAGCAAATAAGAGGTGAATATTTTAAGGTTTTCCCTTGTTCTGAATCAATAAGTGATGGACTGTGTTCTCTCTCTGGGATATGGGGAAAATATGAAAAATTGAGTAAGTTAATAGAAAGCTAAAGACCCAAGTGGACCAGCTGTTGTTTCAAGTAGATAGAAAAGAGAATCCTAGATGTTGGTTTACAAGACCTACTGGAATGGCCTGAAAATAAAGAAACAAGGTAAAAACTACTGAAAATGATAGAGAGTGAATAAACAATATTTACCAGACTCCCATAATGTATTACAGTTTTAAAGACCCAATTAACACAAATCCTTCCCATTGAGGTTAATCACTCTATGAGTAGTGCAGAAATGGAGCCACAGAGATAATGTATGGCTTGCCTAAATCAGCAGAGCAACTTGGAAACTGATGTGCAATTGTACATTCCACTTTCAGTGTCTCATGCCTCTCTTCAATCCACTTACCAAATTAGATATGGAAACTAACTTTCAAGTACAAAATTTGGCAGGGCTACTTTTCTCTCACCAGAGTGCCCACTCGAGCTGTGATCTCACCAGAACTGACATTGTAATCACAGTTAGGTCTTATTAAGTTATCAGGTGGGAGAAATAGAAACATTATTGGGAGAAATAAAAACATTCTCCTGCAAATATATTTCTCTTCCTTTACATGAAATGCCAATGTGATGAATCATACCTGCTAGTCCTTTTACTGAGAATTGATTTGTGTCTAGAGAGTGGTCTTCCACAGATGCTAACCTCAATGGCACAACTTCAGTTGCCTACTTTGAGGGAAAATGGCTTTTAATTTAAATAGAGGGGAATTATCATAACTGTGAAAACACAGACAACTCACTTGGGCATCCCCCTTTTCACCCTTTTTGGTGCAAAACTGAAGAGTTGCCTTTAAAAATTTAGCTGTGGGGAAGAAAATCTCACTGTCAAAGTGTGATTCAGCTGCTACCATCTAGATCTCTGATCACAGAGAGATTCTAGATCGATCAACTTCTAAACCAAAGAGAAATTAGGTTCTTCGGGAAAAGCTATTATGTCCCCTAGAAGCAATGTAAAAGAATAAAATTTCAAGCAATAAGATAGGAAACAGGAAAATTAAACTAAAATGCATTAAACATATTTATTCTGTTTATAATGTAATTATGTTACTGAGTCAGAGCACTTTAAAAGGAGGGATAGTTGGTCCCTGTGGAACAGAGGAAAAGAGTTATTAACACTTGCGACAACATGAAAAATAATAGTAATACATAAAATGTCTGTATAAGTCAAGAGTGTGATTTTTAATATGAAGCAGAATTAATAATTTCAATTCCTAGGCTCAGCTTTTGAAGTACTTTGTATATCTCACTTGGAGTTCAGGATTGTTATGTCAGAATTAAAAGATGACTTCCTGAAAAATATTCTCCTGTGTTTTAATGAGATATTTTCATGAGATATTTCTCTGAAATATTTGAAACACCATTCTGGGATAAAAATTCAACAGGATCTGCCATTATGAATGGCTCTCCACAGACAGCCATTTGCCATCTAGCCCTAGGACTGTAAAACAGAATCCAATTGTTAACAGGAAAAAGGATGAGGGGTATTTTTTTTTTCTTCTATTGTACTGTTAATGGAAAAGGGGAAGTTGACAAAGAGCTGATTAGCTGTTTCATGCTTTTTCTAATAAATTTTTAATGATAACTCAAGAAATTTTCTTTCAAAAGGGATCTTTAAGGGCATTGTAATTCACTTTTTTCTGTACGCTTTTTATATTATTTTCTTTCATAGAAAGTATTTTGTATATCAAGTAAGGAGGTTTTATCATTTTAATGTTATATTTCGTTCTATTACTATTAAAATTACACTACTAGTACTAATACACTACTGCTACATGAAATATGAGCTTTTAGTTTTTCACTTATTGCTGTTAAGTGTTTTTTTTTCTAGATCTAAAAGAAGAAGATACATTAGTTTCATCTACCACAGTCTTCATAGATGTTTCCTGGTATTTTTTTATTTTTAATTTTTTTCAGTTAGTTTGCTTTAGTTGATTTTACATCCCAGATTGGTGTTATTTGCAGAATATGAACTTTAGTCTTTGATAATGAAACAAGGTCACTTTCAAACTGTTTTCTTTAGAGACACAAGTCTTGACAGTGTTTGCAACTCTAGTCTTTTATATTTCCTTTGATCTACTTGCTCTACTTTTGCTGTGATTCTGAGCAACTGTAATACTGCAAGGAAGTTATATTATTTCTTCCATTGCAGAGCTCTGGGTTCTGGTCATTGTAAAGTTCATCTCATGGTTTTCAATAGGAGTGGCATGAAATTTTAAGGTCAACTGATGCATAATATCAGCAACAATATTTCTAAAAATTACTTACACTACAACTATACTACAGGCTTCAGCATAGAATAAAGATTTCAAAGTGGCTTTAAAAGGTATAGGTCAGGTAATGGATACAGTCTAACATCAGCAACATGAAGTTTAATTAGTCAGATAGTAAGTTGTTTAAACTATTCCTAGCATTTCCATATTATTTTCCTCTGCATGCTTTGCCAGTTTGATCAACTGTTGCATATGTCCATTTCATGTGTTATTTGGGTACAGCAGGAAATAAAATTTATTTCCTTTTTTTTCAGTTGAAAATTACCCTCACATTTCTAAACAAGTAATAAAAATATTTGAAACAGCTTAGCTTTTTATCCTTCAGTACCCCAGTAGTCTGTATGGAAAAAAAAGACACATGGAAGATGTTGAGGAAATGGATTTTGTTCAAGTTGGAGAATACAGCTGAGGAAGGATGTAATGGCTTTCCTCAGTGACCTGGAAGATGATTGCAGAGAAGATGAGCTCCTCTTTTGAAGTGCAAAGCAAAACGAGAAGAATTAGTGAACACAAACTGCAGGCACAAGAATTCTTACTGCAAATAGGGAAATAAGATCTTCATGGGAATGGTAACTAAGTAAAGAAGCAAGTTGACCAGAAGGATTGCAAAATCTCTGTTCACAGAGATTTTCAATGTTCACATGGACAAGATGTCTTGCAAGCTAATCTTTCGGGAATGGGTTAGACCAGATAACTTCCACACATCCTGACCAAACAAGCTATTCTGCTTTACAATTTTTCTTTCATTTAAATGTTGCTACTCCCTCACCCCAAAGTATTGAGTTAACCTTAGTGAATCCTTAAATGACAAGAAGAATGCAAAACTGAAAGCTTATTTAACACTGAATGGGAAGAAGAGATATTTAAAATACTGATGCTAGTATGAGTTTCTCAAAAACCATTATTTATTTATTTACTAATGAGAAACAACAGATTTCTATTACCTCAACAGTTCAAGGTCCTGTGAATTGACTGGATTTGTATTGAATTGAGATTTTTTGTTTGTTTGTTTAGCTGGCATAACAATGAACTAGTAACAGGAAACCATTATTTAAATTAGTTTGAGTTAAACTTTAATTAAACCTGTAGGGAGCAGCTATGTTCAGTTAATTGAATTACCAGTGACTTTAGAATAAATTCTGTGGAGTAGAATAATGCAAATGTGAAATGATGCTACTGATTCCAGATTATAAATAGAAATAATGGTGGTGAGTTATCACTAAAGGACAGTGACCTTATACCATTCATTAAAAACAGTTATAAAGAAAACAAAGAAAACAGGAGCTCAGAGTAACATGGAACCAAAGAACATGTAAGCAAATTTCACTGAGAAAAATATATAAAAGTAATTCTAGATGGACAAGGATGAAGAGAAAGACTACACCAAGTTTTAAGCCCTCAGCAAAAATAAGAATGAAAAAGTGGATCAGGACACATCTGTCTTTGAAGAATGAATGTTTCTGATTAACATCACAAAAAAAAAATACAGGAATAAATTTTTATGAAATAACTTGCAAAGTGCCAAGGTTTTATCTATTCTTTCAGATAGTGAATAAATTATGTGTTAAAAGAATTTGGTTTTTTCTGTTTTTCTTCTCTAATGTGGCTGTATTTTCATCATCTACATAACTATGTAATCCTTTTATCAACTTGTCTCAAGGATATATTGTGACAATGAAAACTACAGGTTAATTATGCACTGTGTAAAGATGTATTCTCTTTAATCAACCTCAAATTTGTTGCTCTTCAATTTCATTCAGTGTCTCTTTGCTCCTGTATTACAAACTTCTGTATATTTCATTTCACTAATAAGTGTTATTAGGATTTTTCATTATTGGATGTTTAAAATGTATTATAATCTCTGTAATATGATCTTTTTCAGAACATTTGAATAAATGTTATTCTTACTTCATCCTCAATAACCCCAATCCCTTTTATGATTTCAATGTGTGGGGACATTTCTCTTATAAGCTGCCTGCTCAGTTCTTTTCCAGTGTAAAATTTTACTTGTGTTTAGAAATTATACAGGGTTTAGTACTACTTCCTGGTTAGAAATAGATTAAGCCATTTATTTCATAATAGTAAAATGTTTAGTTAAGTAATTATAAACTGATTTTGGTTACTATATTGCTCACAAAAATATATTTGTTTGATGACATGAAGCAAATCTATATTTTTATACTGACAGTTAATATGTCATTGAATATATCCAATGGTAATTTTTAAAAGCCCAGTCATGTATTTTGAAGTACAGTTCATCTCTGAGCTAAATTATTTTTAATGCAATTTAAAACATGTAAAATATTATCAATAAAATATGAATTTACAGTGGAACTGATTACTTAAAAGCCATTATTTTCCTTGTTATGTTGTGTCTGCTTCAGTTATGAGATTCAGTCTCCCAAGAAAAATAAAGGACAAATCCAATTTGGCATACATATAATTTCTTCTCAAGCCAACAGATGTGTCATTCAACTCAACATCTGCTTAGCTTTTACTTCCAGTGAGACCTCATGTATGAATTTATAATTTATTTTAAATGATCAAAGAACAGGTTGAAAATCTCTCAAAAACTAAACTAAACTAAAGTTTTGGTGGAAGAAATATCATGGAACCTTCTCGGCTTTTAAATAAAAGATGTTATTGAAGGTAAAAAAAACTCAAACCAAAGCAAACAAAAACAAAAGTGCAAAAATTTGGACATTGGGTAAAAAGAAGCAGACAGTTTGAGTCAGTTCTATTAATAAGATGTAATAAACAAGGAGTTGGGATTTTGCTTTAAATGTAAACTGTAATATCTAGGTCTACCATGATGGAGACAGAAGGTTAAACATATAAAATACACAAAATTATTACAGGAAGCTGTAAGTGCAAGACAGCTATGACTAAAATAATGTGTAACCATGCTTGCATAAATTCAAGCACATTTATTTTGGGTGTTTCCAATTCTTATATTGCTATTTTCAGGTCAGATAGTATCTGTCAGACAGTTCACCAGAATCAATTCATGCTCCAAAAGACATAGAGAGTATGAACTGAATAGAAAGATGGTATATAAAATTCATGCATTATTCCATAAACATCTTCTAAGGTACTTTTTCCTGACATTTAGGGAGTAAGGAAAAGACTCAGTTAACTGTCCTTTTGTCCCACAAACCATGTAAATATTGTCTTAGCTCCAAATATGTGAAATTTATAACATCCACCTATTAAGGAGTAAGATCTCAGGTCAAGATTCAAATTCTTTTTCTAGATATCCATGTCATAGGTGTCTACGACTGAACTAATAAACCCAGCTTCACCTTCTAATCCCTGGAGAAGATCAGAGGTCTCCAGAGAGCAATTCTTCTCATAATGTAATTTAGGAGTTATAAGTCAGTTGAAGCATGTTCTAGAGGCAACTCAGAAAAGTAGCCCAAAATGAACAGCTTATATGATTATTATTTCTTTTTCTAAGCCCTAGTGTAATATTTAAGGAATCCTAGCGTACATATCTTCTTGTACATACATGAAGAGGTACCTGAAACTTGGCTGCAACTACCTCCTCAGCATTCACAGCTAATCTACTACAGAGTTTACAAATTTCAGTTGTTTTAAAGCAGCTAAATAATATGTATTTAAACAATGAATGTTGGTGATACTAATAATTTTAAAATGGATTTGGAAAACAGAAACATGTGGGGTTTTAGATTATCATTGATTATTACAATTCCAAGGCAAAATGATTTGACAGTAAGCCTCAGCTTTGCTTTTGAAAGAAGGACATTTGACTAAAGAGGAAGGAATCTAGATCACATAAAGCTGCTACTTGAATATTTTCTACCATTCTTGTGTCCACTTACAAAAAATGCTGACATACTAAGAGATGTTAAAAGGATGTGTAGAGAATTATTCACAATCTTGAAAAAAAGTTTTATAATGACAGTCAAAAATTCAAAATTTTCAACTCCCTGATAAGTTAAAAGGATGACTTGATCATTGGAGATCAGTGTCTTCAAAAAAGGAGAAAAAATTACTCAGTTTTCTGCCATTGGTTTCCTGCTACATTGGCAGTCATGATCTGACAGTGATGAACAGTGTCATGTTTTTAGCATTCATTGCAAAATTTCAGATGCTAAGAAGCAAAAAAGCCTAGATAAAATTTTAATAGACTAGCGTCATTGCCCTTAGTAGGCTATGTTATCAAGGTAAAATTAGTCAATTAGTTCCTTCCAGTTCCTTTTATTCCAAGATATATGGAAAGGTTAATGGTCAATAAATACCCTGTCTTCCATATTTTTGCTTCCTGTTTCATTCTGCTGTTTATCAGGCCTGTATTTTTAATTCAAGTAATTTTAGGTTATGGTCATAATTCAAGTACAATATCAAAAATATGTGCAAAAAACCCTGGTCTAATTCATAAATATGTAATTTCTATGATTTATGATACTTTTGCTCTGGAGTCATATATTGTTCCTAAAAACAACAATAATATATAATATTCTGAATTGTTCTGCTTACTTCCAAATTACCTTTATACAGCAAGAAGTGTTTAAAACCCTATGTATCTCATTCCGAGGGACAATTTTCACCTGAAATATGCATACATCAGTTTCTATTGGAAACGAGGGTGTATTTTAAAATAAAGAATGAATAGGGGAGCATAAATGCATAACTAGAGGACAAATCATCCTGAAACTGCTAAGAATCCAATATTATTAAAATGAAAAGAAAACAAAAACATAAAAAACCCCAAAACAATAAAAGGTCCCCAACAACCAAAAAAACCCCTGGAGGTTATAAAATTTTGCTAGGTAATATTTTTTAAATTAAGTTTCTGGACATTTTTGCTTATGTTTTTAGAAATCTTAGTTTAAAACTCTCTTAAACCTGAAGGCAGTACAAGAATGAGAAAAGACTGGGACACATTCTCAGCTAGAAACACTTATAAAAATTCTGTTGAAGACTATATTAAATGCAGTTGACCTCTCTCCTCTTAAAATCAGGAATGTGGCTGGGAAAGAAACTTTTTTCTCAATGGTGTTCCATGTAGGTGAGCAGGGAAAATGTTGATTATGTTCTATTTATATATGCACACAGAAACACAAGCACAAAATAAAGACCACAATAAGATACTCATGAGGATTTATAAGTTCTAAAATGATCATCATTTTAGAAATTAAATTTTTTTCCACATAATTGCATTATTTCATCTGACTTAAAATATCCTGTTCTTGCCCAGCAATGGTGTGTGAATTGCTATATTTTTTTTCAGAAGTGACTATGTTTCACCAGTGTTCTTGATAATGTTTACAAACATGGCATTAGTTTCAGAAACTGTTAAAGGGTTTGAGGGTCACTGTGAATGAAACACATTTATTTTCATAACTCTGCTCAAAAATGTCTGCATAAAATAATTTTGGAGCAAGACTCTAACTTTGTTACACAAGTAGATAATCATGAAAAAAAAATGCTAGTTTGAAATTTCTGTGTACTTACACTCATATTACAGTTAGAAAGCATGGGACATAAAATGTTATACTCATATCTGAATTTTAACTCATTTTTATTGCCATACATCTTTTATATTAAGCTGAACATGTTGCAAGAGTTGACAACATCAATTGCAAAGTAAAAATATGTAACCATCAAACACTCTTTCCCTCTCACTTTGTAATTTCTGTCAACTGGACTATTTCCCCATATGTCCAAAGAACATCTTCGGCCATATTCAAGGATCAGAATGCCTGTAGGGATACAGAATAAAAGAAAAAGACAGGAAGGAGGAAGGAGGAGAAAAAGTGAAAGGAAAAGTAAACAACAGAAAACTGTGACACCTTAGAATAATTGACTGTTAAAAAAACCAAGGCGCAAGAAACATTTAACTAATCCTATTTTATTTTAAAGCACAGGAATCACTGTGTAATGAAACAGAAGTTGAATGCCAGTCTTCTCAAATAGGCCAGAATAATTTCGGAAAATGTTTTCAGTTGAAAATATAAACTATTCCAGTCTGTTTACACAGCGAAGTGAATTTGTTTCATTAATACCAGAAAGCCTTTGAGTCTGACCCACACACTTCCAAAAAATTCAAATATCATGTCACTATTACTTTCACAACATTCCTGTGGAATGAAAAACATATATTTTCCTCATTTTGTAGGTGAAGAATGTATAAACAAAGGAGATAAAAGCATTGCTTGAGATACACAGTAACTGACTTCTTAAAAAGTTACTATTCAAATTTTATGGCATTCAGACGTTTGAGGGAAATTCTGAACTTTTTAAAATCTCAACGAAGAAAGTTCAGCATAAATAAGCAGATATTTTAAGTTGGAAATTAATTCAAATTAGTCTCCTACTTTCACCTAACGAATAGTATTGAAGTTCAGCTGTGTTAGGCTAAAATGTTGCATAGAGTTGCTGAATCTGAATCACTGAAAAATCTGCTCTCCTTTTTAAAATTGTGACAGGTATTTAATGCCATGTTTATTACTGAACATGATTTAGAAAACTTTGTTTTAATCACATAAAAAACCCACGTGTCTGTGCTTGAAATAGAAACCAGAATTATTATTATTTATTCCAAGAACTAACATTACAGAAGTTTCCTAGAGCACCCGAAGCTCTAGAATATTTGTTAGGTTTTTGTTTGGTTGGTTGAGGTTTTTTGGTGGTTTTATTTCTTTGGTTGGTTGGTTTGTTTGGTTTTGTTTTGGTTTTGGTTTTTTGGGGATTTTTTTTGGTTGGATGGTTGTTTTTTGATTATTTTATTTGGTTAGTTGGTGTGTTTTGCTTCTTTTCTTTTTTCATTTAACATCAAAGTTTCTTGGGCTTCTGGAACAGCTACAAATTTAAATGCTCCTGTTGAGGTTCATAATTTTTTTTTCTTCATTTGCAGAGTACAATTTGATAAATAGAAGATAGATAAATGAAGTCATCACTCAGATGGTTGGGCAGGGAGTAAAAGCAGGCTAAACAACGTGCATCTTTGCATTGCAACATTAATGATGGAATTGTCCACATTGACCATTTCTTGGTGCTCAATTTTCTAAATGTTTGAGGAGCACAAATGCTTAATTTAAAGCCATTACAAAAACAAAACTGATGAAATCAATGCCATATCTGCAAAAGACTCTTGAAACCATAGCTTTCCTCTTGAGGATTCACACTGTTCAGGTACAGTGCAATGCAAAGAGTACAGAACTACACCTGAGACAAAAAGAGGTCCACTTGCACAGGCATGCAGTTTCTGAATCATATTTGATACTTAGCTTGCCAGTTATCATGCCATATCTTTCTGCAGGTACTGCTCAAGGCCTTGTTATAAATGATGGATAGAAAGTCCCTGTACCCAATTTAAAAAAACCAAAACAGAACATCAAAATGAGATGCACTTAGGCATACATGCTAAAACACCCCCACACACACCCACATACACCTCCAAACCAAAGCAAATAGTCCCACAAACTCACCAGGAATTAAAGCAAGAGAATAAGCAAAGCCCCCGAAAACCTCACTTTTCTACATTATATTTACAGTAATGCCTTCAATAGTTCACATTTGAATTCCACAACTGAAATGTAAGATTCTGTCTGCAATTAAAATTTAGAAAACAAAATGAAAAAGAAAAAAGGGATGGATGATTTCTTAGATCTTAGCATACATGTAAATACTTCCTTGACCCATGATGTTTTAAACACTGAAACAGACAAAAGCATGCTCACTGAAACAGCTTCCAGGATGTTGATAGCCTAACTCGTTGAACCAAACAATGTTACTGCAGCTGGCATTAGCATTCCATAAGTTGGCATGCACCACTGAAGCAATACTCATTTCATCACAGCTATCTATGCAATTGCAATTTTATTATGCTATTATACAATGTATCATATATTCACATAAACAATGTGTTAGTTCAGTAAGATAATAATAAAGCAAGTCTTTCAAACAATCTATTTTATGAATGATCATAAAACTCCACCCAGCAAGCTTAGCATTTCTTTCTTTTCTTTTAGTGTCTGTCTGTTACTTTTTTTCATCCTTAGGACCTAGGCATGTGAACTGATTCTGAAAAGTGAACAGCTCTTATGGAGTAGTAATACATTTCTTTGGACTTGGCAATGACTTTCATTTGCAAGTGCAAGTTGCATATTTTTATAAAAATATTTCTATTTAAAAATGCATTTTTTTATAAAAAAAATTTGCAATTATCTGTAAATTTACAGATAAATGTAAATTTATCTGAAATAAATAGAACATAACAAGGAAAATCAAATTTAAAGTTGTGCTACAAGAACTTTTATCTAGGTATAGTTGCATCAGAGTGTTACAAGTTGCATTTTTTTCTTATGGAGTACATATAAAAAGAATGATTTATTTGTAATAATTTTCCTGGACATCCAGGAGAATATAAAGAAGGCAAGAAAAAGTAAAATATAATTCACAGAATCACTGAATTTTTATGGTTGGAAGCAACCTCTGAAGATTATCCAGCCCAAGCCCCTGGCAAGGCAGGGTCACCTGGGACAAGTGACACAGAAGAACATCCAGGTGGATTTTGAATATCTCCAGGGAGGGACACTCCACCACATCCCTGGGCAACCTGCTCCTGTTCTCTGCCACCCTCAGTGTAGAGAAGCTCTTTCTTGAGTAGAGACGGAACTTTCAGTTTCAATTTACAGTCCTAACTCCTTGTCCTGTTACTGGACACCACTGGAAAAGGTCTGCCACCATTCTCTTGGCACCTGTGTTCAAGCCATTTATATTCATTAAAGAGATCCCCTCTCAGTCTTCTCCTCCCCAGACAAAATTGGCCCAGCTCCCGCAGTGTCTCCTCATAGGAGAAATTCTCCAGACCCTTCATCTTCTCTGTGGCCTCTGCTGGACACTCTCCTGCAGCTCCTTGTCTTTCTTGTACTGAGTAGCCCAGAACTGAACACAGCACTCCAGATGTGGCCTCACCAGAGCCAAGCAAAGGGTGGGATCACCTCCGTTGACCTGCTGGCCACACTCCTCCCTGTGCTCCCCTGAACACCACAGGCCCTCCTGGCCACAATGGCACTGCCAGCTTATGGCCAGTGTGTCATCCACCAGATCTACCAGGCCCTTCCCAGCAGAGCTGCTCTCCAGCAGATCAGCCCCCAGCCTGTGCTGGTCCTCGGGGTTATTCCTCCCCAGGTGCAGAACCCTGCACATGCCCTTGTTGAACCTCATTAAATCTTTCCCTGCCCAAATCGCCAGCCTATCGAGGTCCTGTTGAATGGTAGCAGAGTCTTCTGGTGTGTCAGCCACTCCCCCAGTTTTGTATCATCAGCATTTATAGTTGCTTAACCATATTTTTAATCTTAAATTGAAAGTGCAGTGTCTCCTTGGTATATTTTTGTTTCCTTTTTGTGCCTTAAAAATATAAAATGTAAAAGCAAATAAGACCCTTTTTTCCATTGCAGCTTTACCAATTAATTGCATTTAAAGGAATGTATGAGCAACGTACACTAAAGTCTACATAACCTCTCTCCTGTGTACAAAGAGGTAAATATTTTTCCAGGTTTAACATTCTGCTTTGGACGTACTAGCTTTCCCTCTTAGAATTAGATTCATAGAAGGACACAAAAATATTTGCTTCTACGCTTTTCCTCATGAATGCTTTTCTTTAATATTTACTACTTTACATTCTCTTATAACTAACATTCAGCAGAATATTACAGTTCTCCTTTTTCATTCAGTCAAATATTGTATAACAACACCAGAAGCAGAATTAAAATGAGAAAGGTAGAGGGAAACAAGGAAGGAAAGATATCAAATGTTATGCACTCCAAATAAAGAACTCAGTGAAATGCAACACCTACATACAGAGCAGAATAAATGAAACATGTTAAGACTGCATTTATGTCTCTTCATGAGTATATCTGGAATGATTGTAAAGGAAGAGAAGCTAAAAGTGATTGTTATTTTATTTTTTTTTGTCATAATGTGATAGTACACAACATGCGTGAAGAGGAATTAACTTCAGTAACCTGAATGTAGTTTATTCAAGAACTAAAAATGAGAAAGCAATTTTGAAAGCATTTATGTAAACATTAAACAATTAGACAAGCTGCGATTTCAGAGTTAGGGGTTTGTTATTTTGAAACTCTGATTTTAACCTAAAAAGGACAATTAGAATTTGTCCTGTTATAAAAAACAATGTGAGCAGATGGACAGCCATAACTACTAAAGATGGGTCAGCTAAATACTGCTCTTCTATGAAACCTGTCTTTCTAAGCAGAACAAGGAGTTTATTAACTTTACACTGAAATTGTTGCTGTATTGTATATATATTGTACACAAGAACAAGCAAGATACACATTTAGCATTCTTTCTTTTTATAAAAATCACAAAATCATTTTCAGAAAGCAAAATCTGTAATTACTTCTCGTATTTCTACTTTTCTTGGCTTGGCAGGAAGCCTAATTACAGATGAGAAATGCTTCATCTTGTGAAAACCAGTGCTGAACAGAAAAGAAAAATGTAGTTTTTCACCTCCCAAAATTATTTATGTTCTATATTCAGTGCAAGCTGTGGTCATTGGTCCTGTAATATAATTGCAATAAATGATTTTTCTTTGTTCAATATTATCTTTATTCCACCTCAACAACACTAAACTTGCAAACAAAACATTACCATAATTTCATCTTGCAAGCATCATACAGTCTCTGGAGTCAACACAGTGTTTAGGACAAATAAAACCAATTAACTAAAAACTGGATGCTGACACACTGGACAGTGTGACATCTGAACTTGATGTTATGAAGAAAATTCAGACATGTAACATATTGATATATAATGCTTAGAAAAGCTTAGACCTTGTAGGAATTAAAGTGTTCACATGGTGAGTATATATGACCAGCAAAAAAGATTCTTAGGAAGATAAGCTTTATAGAAGGATGAGGATAACAGGAAGTAAAATCAAGCATAATGCAGAAATTACAAAGAAAATAAAATTTTCCACAATTCAAAAGCCATGTTGCAAATAATTTTAAGTTAAAAGAAAGTTTAGAAAAAATGGAAAGTCTAATTCAGGTTTCTGGCAGAGTGTGAAAAAACCCCTTTAAACTGGGTTTGTCATATGGTGAAATGTTTGACAAAAGATTAAGATCCAGATTACCCAACTATACAACAAATACAGTTAAAGAATAAATAAAATAGAAAATTTATATGATAAGAAATTTTAAATGCTTCATAAAATTCGAGTAGCAACATGAAGATGAATGGTGATATGAAAAAAGTCTGCTGCCACAGGAGAGATTATCCTTGAGCAGATAATGTCTCAGGACAGTTTTCTCTATTCCCATGATTCTTAAGCAAAAACAGCCTTATGGGAAAGGAGAGGTAACACCTCGAGCTCAGGGCATCTCAGAGGTGCCACGGACCTTGTTGTCATACTTTGCATCTGTCATGTCTACACCAAGTATTCTACATCACAGAATTATTTTGTACATCAACAGCAAGTCTGACACTTTGAATTTATCATATGTGAACAGCTTGTCTAATCTATCTGGCTCCAAATGGCTACAAACTGGCAGTGAGACCCGAGTCCTATGCCTTCGTGCTTTCAGATGCTTCAGCTTTTCTTTAGGAAAGGATTGAAAAAGGTGGATTCTCTGTCTCAAATTTCAAAGCAGTTCTTATTACATAGGAGCCAATGGGCCAGAATGATAAAATCTAGGCTGACAAGACAAGAAAATGACTGAATGAAAAGTGTAGAATAAAACTTATGGGACTATCCTGAGAGCTCAGAAAAGAGATCAACAATTCAACATCCAGTTTAGAACTGGGAATGTAAATGTTGCATTAATGATACAAACAGATTTTTCTCACTTTAGAGAAAAAACATAAAAAATATAATAAATATTTAAATAATACAGTATTTCTATTTATATGTATGTAATGTAACTTTAATAAATTCTAGTGGACACAGATTTTTGTCTTTATTGTTAGTAAACAAGCAGTCTGATAGAGAAATACAGATCTCTCTTTCTTACCAGCTACTTACTATAATGATTGAATGCATTTTAAATTTAGTGATTTTTTCTTGTCAAAAAATCACTATGGTTTAAAGTTCAATGACCTCTCACTATTTATCGTTAGATAAAACTCCATACTTTTAGATCTTCAAGTTACTTAGTCTTACTGATACAGATTCCTTAAAGTACATATTATCTGTATACCTGCACAGATGTTCTTGTGTTCATATGATACCATCTTCCCAGCTGAGCTTCCTTTCTCCTGTGCTTTCACTGGGCTTAGCAGAAAAAAATCACATCTTTTCCCTGAGAGAGACACAGTGAGGCTGTTGAAAACAGTGCAACCCTTTACTGCAATAGTTTTTATTGCAGCAACTTATAAACAATGAACATTCTCTCAAATATTGCATGACTGGCCTAAAACCAGATAGGTTCACCTGAGGAAAACATCCATTTAATTTTCTGTAATTAAACTCTATAGAATTTTATTGGTTAAGTATATTCTTCCATATCTTGATAGGGTGTTTCGCCTTCATTAAGAAATTTCATATATACTAACACAATGTAAAAATCATCTTTTGGTGTCCTTGTGGGGACACAACTCTAAAAAATAAATTAAAAAATCCTTTTCATTATCAAGCTGCAGAAGTTTACCAAGTCACAAAACATTACAAAGAATAATAGAAATTGTTTGGAAACATTGTTACAGAACAACAGTAAGCCAGTTCAAGTTATTCATCAGAGGCTGAAGTCAGATTACTTATCATTCTCATGAGCTAAGAACATGTGCTTATAAGAAGTAACATGACAGTTAGCGCAGTAAATTGTTAAGACCTGTTAACTGGATTAAGAGGCCATTCCATTAGTTACAACCATTCTACAAGAGGAATATTTTATTCTTTCTGTACAGTACAGTACAGTATTTAAGGTGCTTTGTGGCTAGCACAGGTTTTTCCCACGAGAATTCTTCTTGTGTTTTATAATTAAAGATAAAGTTTGGATGTTATTGGAACAGTGTCCCAGAACTTGGACAGTGCAGGCCTGGCCAATCAGGCCTGGGGGAAGGCTTCTGACTGACCAGTCTGGGTGACTTTTGAAAACTCTATATATATGATGAAATCAAAACAATAAAGATCATTCCTTCTTGCCACTGAGAACTGGTGCTTTCATTACTCTGCTAGCTGCTCAACAGCGACAGCGCTTTAGAGTACAAGTGCGTCTTACAATGAAGAGCCCAAAGGCTTTCTAGGATTCGGCTGTTCTAGAAAACCTGGTTGCCTGCAAATACTTCCTAACAGATGCGCAAATATATCACTTTTATAAAATTTGTAATTATACAGCGAGGAACTAAAATAAAGTGATGTATCACAGTTTTAAAGAAGTACAAATTGTGTCCTCCTATACGAGTGCTGTCTGAGGGATTTTGTTTTTGTAGTTATATCCACAAGTAAGGTAAGTATTACTGTAAAATTTAAAACATGTAAATGTCCCAGAGATTCATGTGTCCGTCTGTTTTGGCAAAACAGAGTGTTTCACACAATTAGGTCTAACGCTTTTCTAAGTCAATTGGGTTTTTTTAAGGAGATTAAAAGTATTTCTTACAAAAAAGCTCAATGTTATTGTCTGAATTAATTTCTTTATTTCTTCTACCTTCATCTGAAACAGTGAAATGAAGGGTAATACATGGACACCTCCCCAGGAGAAATATAAAAGTAGTTTGGTTACACTATTTACATAATTTGCCAAATATGAATGGCAAATTAACAAGTAATTGTTCACTAAATTGGCCAGAAAATTATCCTGGAAACTATTATACAAATTTAACTGCTTTCTTTCTCACTCATCAGAGAAAAAAATTTTTAATTACACAAAAAACTTGATCCACTGTTGTCTTTGCTGCACAATCAACTTAAAACACAAGTGACAAATAGGCATAGATCATAATTTAGAGTGGAAGGTGTTAATTCTTGGTCCTAATGCTATCAATAAGAAAATAGCTTTTATTTGCATCTGTTACGCAATATATTGATGCTCTTATTTCTAGGAAACATAATATATTCTTCTCCTGAAATATTTAATTATGTCAGTTTCAAAGTAGTGTCAAGATTTCTTGCATTCAGCTGAATTTCATATTTTGCAGAACCATTCCTAACAGAACTAGTCAAATAATTTTTTTTCTCTGTTACTGCCTTTTAAAAACAGATTGTAGTTTTTTCTTTTGCACACCCAGAGCTTCATTTCCAACCATTTTCTGCAAAATCATGGTTATACTTAAAAAAAAGTAAATTAAGAAATGCAAGAAGCCATTTGCAAATATACCTTTTTAAGATCTAATGAACAAGAACAAAAAATCTGTTTTTTAATAAAAATGCTACATTTCATTTTCCCAAGTCAAAAGTAAGTATGGATGCATTTTTGTCACTGAAAAGGTATTTAGTAGAAATTTGCAACTATAATTTCACAGTACAGCTGAAACAGCCTAGAAATTTGAATTCTGTATGCTACTAGCTCAACATTCATTGAGAAAAAGTGGCAAAAAGCCATCCTTTGTTTGTCTAAAAACTTCTTCATGGTTAGAGAAGTATCTGTGTGCATCACAGGAGAGGAGAACTGAAGGTCAAGAGGTTAATTCTACTTACTGCAACATATATTCTGCAACTGACTTGTAGCTCTGTGATCTGCAGAACTCTCACTTAATAGGGAAGGTTTAAAGTAGAAGAAAAACAAATTCCTTTTAATGATAGTTCAAACCACTAGCGTTTACCGAAGAAGGGAAAGCTAATATTGGGGGAAGGGAGTTGCTGTATTTTCTTTTTGTTCTTTGTTGTCTTTATGTTTAGAGGGGCAGGAGAGCGTTTGAAAGCACTTTTTTTCAGAGAACTCAAAGGAGAAATAATGATGGGGAGGATGAGCTTTTATCCTTTACAAAGAAAACCTACAAAAAGCAGCTACTCAAAGACATGAACATACAACAAGGTGAAAAGCAATACAATCCACTTATATATAAAGAAAACTGTGGAAATAACTACTCTCAAACTATAAAGTGTCGATAGGCTGAAAAAAAAAAGGCTGGGCATGGGCCATTAAATGTACTCTAATCTATTCAGTGAGTTTAATGTAAGGGTCATTAGGAATTTAGTGCTTTTTTAATGATTTATAATACAATGGCATCTAGAAGTCACTCCTGGGGTAGACACACCAATGTGCTATGTTGTTTCTGCATACTGATTAAGTAAAAAAGACTCAAACTAGAGAACAACTTGCTAACTAATCTAAAGAATCTAGAACCCTCTTATGATAATTTTGCTAAAGATAGCTGTCAGACTGCTTTTTTCCATTTCCAAATTAAGAAGATATACAAAACCCCCTGCAAATCCCTTTTATTCTTCATCATCTTTCCTATGACTTTGAAAATACCCAAGATAATAGTTAATATTTCATAGGATGAGTTGAATGCAAGATTCAGATCAAATGTCTATTACTGCAGTATATGGAACATTGCTTTTCTTATACTTTACACAGATTTAAATTAACAGAGCATAGCAGCATTTGCACATCATGCTGAGAAGACATTCAGAAGCTCCAGCAGGGTCATATATTTGTGCATATATGTGTTTCATACTATGCTTGACAGACACTTAAACAGAGAAGGCTTGGGTAGACCTCCCACCACCAGAACTGATAGCCTAATTTCAATATAACTGGGACAACCAAATCCCTTTTCTCTTCTTCCTTGTCACTGTCATAGGATGAGACTGGCTTTTCTAATTTTTTTCTTTTTCAAGTTACCCACTGTCTGTGATCCTGTGTCAAAAATGAGTCTTTCAGATCACTCAAAGAATCACTAGCAAAGGTCTCAGCAAAGAAAGGTTTAATATAAAAGTGAAAGTGTAACAAAGTTTGTTGGCAAGTTTCCCTCTACTACTTACTAAATTGCTAGAGCACACAGAGAAAAATCAGACTAAAATCAACCTAAAATTATGTACATGGAGGTTAGGGATGAAAAAAGAGTAAAGATGGGAAAGAGTAAGGATAAAAAGGAATAAGGCAGACTCTCCTTTTGAGTCACAAGATTCAGAGTGGACCCCTTGCCAAATTTAGTCCTGGGCTTGACCAACGGTTTAGGCCAAAGGTTTTAAAAGAATCTAAACTTAAGAGCACTAAGTCAAAAGCCTTAACAAAATATTCTATAGAATATAACATAAATGCAGCAGTACCTCACTTCTAAACCTAATTTAATTACTATCTAACATAAAAATCTAAGAGAGCAACATTCATATAAATGCAGCAAACTTGAGAGTTCTCTGGCTCTGAGAGGTGTCCCAGTCAGAGGGAGTTTGCTGGTCACAGCCTACTGCAGTCCAGGAGATCTCAAAAGGTCTCATTAAGGACCACTGTTTATAGGGTCACAAGGGAGTTGGTTTAAGTCATAATAATTTTCTGTCCTGGATGCAATTTGGGTCAATAATTTTCTTTGAAATTTCAATAACAAAAATGTTGTTCCATTTGGGTTGTTATTCGACAAGAAAAGTAAATTTCCTCCTGTTTGTTAAAACAAAGGAGCCCATTGGACAACATAAACTCCAGGGAGAAGACAGTGTTTCTGATAAGCACAAGAGGAGCTTAGCCCAGGTGATGTTTGTCAAGGCCAAGGCCTGACGAGCATTTCTAAAATCATAGTGCAGCCTGGAGGTGAGGTTAGGGTGACAGCTGTAACCCCACATCCTGTTGTGTCAAATGCTTAAGGATAGCAGGGGAGCTCACATTTCAGGAATTATGGTAACTACACGTTCTGGTCATTAACAGGAAAAAGTGAAACAGATAAAAATGCATATTCTGGTGAGCATTATCTTCTACTGCATTGCACTTGGTAGACTCTTACACTCGTGCAGAGGCATCATGAAGAAAGGAGAACACACTAGAGAAGAAAATATTTCAATGGGGCACCAATGAATGACTGAGCAGAAGGTGATGCTTCCCTGAGCCACAATCTTTGCTAACTCCTGAGCATACAGCCTAATATGGAAGCTCAGTACCTCATACACTAACATCTGGAAAAAATTCTGTTTTCTTCTCATATTTTAAGCTTCTGTGCTTTCCTTACTTTTCTCAATACACTTCATTGTCTTCTGTGTGAAGGTCTGCCACTCATTAGTGCTTACTGTCTGGCTCTCATCCTGTTTAACTGAGCAGACACAAGAGCAGGAGATAGCTTAGAGCACTTACCTTCAATAAAAAAGACATGTTCTGCCTAGATTCATAATCTGGCTTTGGGGATCTTGTTTTTCCAGCTTCAGTTCTGACTTTGACAAGACAATGTGGGACAAGGTGATTTGAAAATACTAACTGAAGAATAGAAAGTTCATCCATAGCTGTGAAAATGTCAGTTGAATAGAGAAGAGCTTTATTCACCCTGTAGTATCTGTCAGTACATACCTGCAATGAAATAGAAATAGAAAACCTATAAAAACTTATGCACGTCTAATTGCCTTTTTACTATGTAGTTGTGGAAGACAGTGGTTTTTTCGCACATCTCCTTTCCAGTATAGATTCTGGTATGAAGCCTGCAAGCTGGAGAACAGCCATCTGCAGAGCTATCAGGATGTTATACCTGGCCTTGCGAAAAAAAGTGGCTTAAATTTCTGTATGGTTTGGCTCAGAATGGTGCCAGATGACACCTGTATGTCCACTTCCATGGCTGTAAAACTATGCAAGCTCAGTAACTTCATGACTCTCAGCACCATTGTTGGAAGGTTATCTGGAGCGCAGGCTGGCTGCAAATCCCATCTGTCTCCATAATAACTAACACTGAACCTTTCAAAAGCTTTGTCTGCACAGCATGCGGAGCTGCTGAGGATAGTGGTCAAAATAAGTCATCCTGTGCCTAGTCTGTTTACACTACAGAAAGATTTACACATAAACCCACAAGGAGATAGAGTACACCTGAGCTTTTCTTCCTGAAAGCCTCAGAGATTGTTTAATAAAAATAGATACATATCTCTCCCTCTGTTTTTAGTTTTAGTGAATTTTCTAAATGATATAGAATTTTTTTTCTTTCTTTGTACGCATGCCATAAGAAAAAAAATAATTCCCTGACTGCCAAATGAAGATGCTTGCTTCTAAAACATTTAGGAGAGATAATAGCACAAAATTATATTTATGTCATGTATTTATTTTTCCATTTGTTTACCAGTATAAAATGCATATTTTGTCTTTTTCTAGCTCTTCTGGTACATTTAGAGCTATTCTAACCCACACATCACCAGCTCCTGTAATATAAAGGTCATTGGGAAGCTAAATTACAAAATGCATTCTACTCAGTATTTTGCTAATTAAGTGTCATGTGGCCATCATCATGATCTGTAATTTAAAAGACAATGGAGAACACTTCTTCCCTTTGCTCCTGAGAATATTCACTCAACCAAGAGATCATCAGATTTAATTGGAAGGATGGATATGTCACAAAATGTTGTGTAGAAAGAGTTAAAGGATTCTAGCAGGTCAGTGAAAATGTCATTGGCATTAATGACTGTGACAGATTAAAGGCCTTTGGGCCCATGCTCATGTAAGATCAAACACCTTTTTTGTCTGACTGGTACTAGATCAACAAAATATCTGCTGACTATGTGATCACAGAGGGGAATAATTTCTTTTCCTTTTCACTGTGTATTATTCAGTGCAGTACAGCTTGAACAATGGCAGTGACACTCCCTGTAATCATTTCTTTGTGTGTTTATCCAGATCTCTGCTGAGAAGTGTATGACAGCACCTATTGCTTATTGTTTAACTTCTATTTCATTGTGCTGTGGAGAGATAACTGCATCCCCAGCTACACCTCCAGAAATTTTAACTGGTATAGAGCTGGAAATACTTTTACTTATAAAAAAGAATGTTCAGAAAAAATACTGTTTAATGAGTATGTTGACTTTTCTCCTGATTCACTATTCTAAAACAAGTGTTCCAGAAACCCAGACATATCAGGCTTTTGTTGATTAATCCCCCTGCCCCTGAAATAGCTATTTCTGAGCTCATCAATAAGGTTATCTTATCCTTACACAAGTGTATCAAGTGTCTCTCTGACCAGTTGTTGAAAATACAACTATTTTTAACTTTACACCAGAACAAAGAATACAGTGCAGAGATCATTTGACAAAAAACCCAAAAAAAAAACAAAACAAAAAACCAAAACCAAACAAGCTGACCTGACCATGTAGGTTCAGACAACATCACATGAACTTACCAATGACATGTCTTCCATTGTCTTCGGTTGCCACCACTTGAAGTAATGAGCTCTGACTTACAGGAGTCTGTTTGCTAGAATGCCACTTTAATTAATGCTGTTTTTTTACTGATTCCTGAAGCTTCTGTGGTTCTAGATTCCTTTAGAGTTTTAATATTTACTTATCAATCTACTTCAAAAGTTTTCAGTGGTTTACCTTGAAATGGACAATGTGAAGTCTCTCCTGCATCCTTTTGAAAATCCCCTAGTTTTTTGACCTCTGATGTTCAGATATCATTCTTCTTTCCTGTATCTTGTGAGTCTACTGATCTACCCAGACCACACTGCTTTACACAGCATAACCCACCACAGGTATGTATTGCTCCAAGGGCTGACCAATCAATCCAAATGGTTTAGTCATCAATCCCCAGAGGAAATAACTTAGGCATTATTTTACTCATTTCAGTGACAAGTGGTATCACAATGAAAGAAGCCTGCAGAGAAAAGTAGCAGAATAAAAGACACTCACCAGAGGAATGTGACCAGTTGGGTAGAGATCTGTATTTTATATGACATATGTTTAAAAACGGGAAAGTAGGAGGGAATACAGAACTCTGTTCATCTTAGTAGGTAGACAGGCCATCATGTTAGTATTTCTTGGCTCCAAGGTTATTTCTAAGGAAAAAGAATGGAGTTTATGCTGCTAGGGGCAATGAAAAAAGGGAACAAAGTAAGATAATCAAAGTATACACAAAGAGTATAATAACCACAGAACCATAGAATTACCAGGATTGGAAGGGATATTTAGAGGCCATCTAATCCAAATGCCCTGCAATCAGTAGGGACATCTTCAGACAGATCAGATTACTCAGAGTCCTGTCTATGACCTTGAATGTTTTCAGGGATGGGGCATCTACCACCTCTCCAGGGAACCTGTTCCCGCGTTTCACTACTCTCACAATCAAAAATGTTTATCTTATATCTAGTTTGAGACAATTTTACTAAACTTGCAGCTGCAGCTATATGGTCTATTTTGATGACTTTTGACTCTGCAGTAACATCTTGGTTTAAGCCCAGCTGGTAACTAATCACCACACAGCCACTCGCTCAACACCCACTCTCCACCCTCTTCCCCCCGTGGAATGGGGAGGAGAATCAAAAATAAAACTTGTAGGTTGAGACAAGAACAGTTTAATAATGGAAAATTATGAAATGTGTAGTAATAATAAACAATAATAGTGATAACAAAAAGGGAAAGAAAAAAATCAAGCAAGTGATACACTAACTTGCTGACCAATGCCAGGCCTCATTCCTAAATCTAGACTGGCTCTCCTTTTGGGAAAATCCTGCGGCTCATATTCTGGGCATAACGTGCCCATGTGTGGAATTTCCCTTTTGCTAATTCAGGTTGCCCACCACTGCAAAGCTCTCTCCAATTTTTCTTATGTTTACCTCTTCATCAGCAGAATATGAGACACACAAAAAAAAAGTGCTCTTGACTTAGGATAAACATGACTTAGCAGAAACCTAAATCAACATTAATGTTATCCAAATTATTCTCATTCTAAATCTGAATCACAACCCTGCAGCAGCTACTGAGAAGAAATTACCTCTATCTGACCTGAAACCAGGAAAATAACAAAGCTTGAAGCCCTATTTCTGAAATAGCAGTAGTTTATGATGCATTTCATGGATTCCACTAAGAACTTTTTATGCTTTAAACCTTGTGAGAAACAATCTCCTCTTGGATAACATAAATCCACATATTTAAACCGTGGAACTTTACACAAACTCACCTATTTGTCCAAACTATCATTGTAAGTTTTAAATTCATTTTTCTTGTTATATTTAAAATTAAGAAATTGAAGTACATCAATTTCGATGAGTATAAAAATTTGGGGTTTTTTTTTAGGTTATCTTCTTTATTCATTGAAGTAAATTGTTTGTTTAATGCAAGTGAACATAAAGTATTAAACTACCAGCAGAAATCACCCTTTCTCACAAACATAAGGATACTTTTCTTTATACAATATTATGCAAAGTCTCTCACCCACTCTCTTTTAGAGTTTCCTTTTTGTTTTCTAAGTCTGGTGCCTAGGAGTGCTACCCACAAAAGCCCAGAACTGCAAATATTGTAATTTCCTTCCTTGCTTTCCTTCTTCTATCATTTTCACAGAAAAACACTGAGCACATCCTGCATATATTCTGATAAATGCCTGACTTCAATGCTGGAACTTAGAATGCCAGAGAATACACACCATTATGCAACTTAATAGGAAGGAAAAGACAAAATCTTTCCTGAAGCTATCAGTGGTTAGCCCATTAACTGAAGTCATGCTACAGGAAAAGTGCATGTTTGCTCACACTGTATAATATCCCTTTGCATACCACTGTCCTCTACTTGTTTCTAGGGAAGCATGAAAATAAGATATTCTGAAGGTGAATGAATAATTGGAAGTATGAGGAAAGTGACTGGTGAGTGGTATGGCATCACAGCATGAAGCCTATCCAAAGAGACTGCTCATGTAAGAGACACCTTCACCACATCTTCCTGGATGGAAACCAGAGCAATAATTGAATTTTGGTGTAGAATTCTTCTAAACTCACACTAATACCATTTATTTGGGGTAGAAAAGCAGAACATATTAGAAAATCCTTTAGTAATCAGTGAATGATCAAAGAGATAGATCCACAGCTATATGTTAAGTAAGGTTCTCTAATTTAGAAAACAATAAGTAATAAAACAATAGCTACCTTCTCAGGTGAACATGCTTGTCAGACAGTATAGAAAACTGAGATGAGGTGAAACTGCTATATGCAGAAACCAGAATGCCAGTGAGGACAAGGACACATCCACCAGACAGAGCCAGTGTCCTACTAGGCTGAGTCAATAGTGCTGATAAAAACTTGGCTGGAGGAGCAGGGGTGGTTCCATACCAGAAAACAATTTATTTTCTATATTTTTTGTGAGTGGAGAAAATATTATAGTTCTTTATTCTCTTTTTCATTAAGTTGTGTTTATGTCAGATATATTTTCATTAAGATATACCTGATCTTTTCATTCTAGGTTTTAGCATGATCAAGAGTTTTAATTGATGCAATTACTAGTTCATCAAGGTGTTTCTATTCTTTCTTCCTTATATGCTCACATGGGCTGGAACATTTTGAGGAAAGATACTTCATCTTTTCACTGGTTTTCACTTAGAGGAAATTGACATCCTCTATTGTTTTCTCTATTTTTGCTTTCTGCTTTCCTTCTGAAATTTAGGGACAGGATTCCGGACGAGTGAAAAGTAATGTGAACCTTGAATCTGAGGATTTGGAACAATTAAGTCATGAGAGGACTGTAATGGAATAAATGTGGAAGTGGGTCAGCAGAAAAGAAAGATTCACACAGGCCAAAAATAAAATTAAAATGGCAACAAGAGAGACAGGAAAAGAAGATTAATAAAATTCAAAGCCAGCTGGAACAGTAAGTGTTGTGAAAGTGGGCAGTGTTTCTAATACTTAACCTCCTCTTTGAACACAGACTAGAGACTAATCTAAAGATTTAAATGCATCACAACATGAGAGGCAAGGAAATGGCAAGGGTTGTGGCTTCATATATGTGTGAATATTTCAATTTTAAAAGTGACTTTCATTAAAGTCTTGAGACAAAACTATTATATTCTCTATAAATGTATAGATATTTATCCCTTTAACTATTCATAATCAAGAATCAGAGCTTTCCCTCAGGCTTTAATATAAACCTCACAAGTGTTCCTGTGAAGACTAAATGTTGTCCTTTAGTATGCAAGCTCTGGAAATTGGGTTCTACTGCCTTGGGAAATTTCTTTTGCACTAAATATAATCTGTATCTTTTTCATTAAAAGGAGAAGTCATAAAAGCAAGCAACAATAATGTATCACTCCATAGCTTTTAAGGTTTGACAGCTAGCAATGATTAAATCTTTCTGTCAGTGCAAGCATCTGTCATCTTTAAGTCTCCAAACAATACAACAATATTTGGAGCTTGTGTTATGTGGTTTGTATGTGAAGGAATGGAATTCCAGAAACTGCTTACCTTAATATAAAGTGTTACATATTCTGCCTGACAAATACTCAAATTCAGCTAGACTATGCAGGGTGAGAAAGGACTTAATATACTTTGCAATCTTTCCTTTTACAGAATAATACTTTACACTGGGCCACTCTCTAATTACATTTGATATTACACTGCACTTTTAAAGTGTCTGCACTTAAAAAAGACTTTGAACAGGAAACAAGAATGTGAAACTTTTACCATTCAATAGTTATGTGTCATAGAAAGGAAAATTTAATTGGAGAGCAGAAAAAAACTCTTAAAAATTTTCCAAGAAAAATATTATCTTCTGGTGAAATAAAAGAAGAAATGGCCTGGTGTAATAAAAAAAATGTTCATGGCAAAGAACACTCTTTCTCTACAGAATTAGTCTTTCTTCCTAGGGATATATTAGTTACAGTCGTCATTTTCTGAGCTGTAGCATGCAGTTTTCCCATGTAAACTTCAATGTAGTTCATTTCCCTCGATTTGACATACAGATATTCCAACTTTAAGTATATACATAGAGTGATATCCTGCCCCTTTGAAAGGGAGCTATTGTGGCATCTCATTTTTTCTGCAATCAAGAATTGATTTCTACCATAAAGACCATAACTGAGCCTTCTTTGTGATATTTTTTTAAACCATCACATCGTATTATTCATTAGTATTCACCTGTTCTTTAATATATTTGTGGAAATAAGATTATGAATGAAAATTTATTAGAGATTATATGGTGTTTAGAAAAAAGAATTACATTCTGTGTAAAGCTGCTGTGTGTGCCCAGAAGACAACCAGCTATTAAGTATCTGGGAATTGTTCTGCTGTTTATATAGACTTAAATTCAGCAGTATCTTCTTATTCACAAAAACATTTTTACATCTGCTCAATTAACTTAACAGGAATTTGATAAGATTTAAGCAGAGATTTGAATACTTTTTTAAATTAAATCTTCAGAATTACCTGTGTAGAGACAGGGGCCAATAAAATTGAATGCTTTTTTTCTAATTGTGTGTCTGATGCAATGAATCTTGCCGCAATCAATTAGGCAAACTGCACTCTACAGTGATCTTAATCTTATATGTTGCCTTATGTCTATACGCAGGAGGATAATAATAAAGATATTATGTAGTCCTGTGCATACACCAGCATCACTTGGAAAAATTGAATCAATTTTTAAAATATATCTAAATGAGGTACAGAAAATAATTTCTTTCTTTCTTTAAATCATGTTAAATCCTACTACAATAATGTTTAATTAATAAAATATAAGAAAATAATGAAATTACATTAAGCAACTTGCCACAAATTTTAATAAAGTACATTTGTTCAGCTCATATAGGAGTAGTGCTCACAGACTGAACACCACATAATCTGCAGGGTTACAATTCCTCTCATTTAAAGGAAATTACAAGATTGATTTGATCACAGCTGAGAAAAGCTTTTCATCATATTCATTTTTCAGGTTTGCTGTATGTTACCAATTCTCCCTTGTAATCTATGATGAAAAGCCTTCAAATGTGTGCATTAAAACTTTGTCAATACAATCACCTGAGAGTTTAAAGAAAAATACATGTCCTTACAATCACCTATTGACCCTGAAATAAGGTGAATTTGCCAGAGCATGGTGCTAATAACATCAAGGTTGGGTGTTTGATCCCTCTGTGGGCTGCTCACTCAAGAGTTGGACTTGATTATCTTTATGGGTCCCTTCCAACTCAGAATATTCTGTGATTTGCTGTGATTTATTTTGCAGAGCATGGAAGCAACAAAAGATAGTCTTAATTTCCCCTTTACTGACATCCCCTAGTAATTCCACATCTATTCCATGGTTTTACTTTTGTTTTTCTCTTCAGCAAACTTGCCACACTCTTTCTTCTGCCATGCTGAAACTTGTCTGCAAATGTTGGTTTGATATTTAATATCATACTTCCCTGAGGCTTCTTAAAATTTCTGCTCAGCTTAACCCAGTGCTGTCAATCAGTGAGCTTTTGCTTATCTATCTTGTGTTAGTAACACCATAGTGTTCAGGAAGTAAGAACACAATGACGACCAGAATATCCTGAAAAACAAAAACAACCCAATCCCCCAGGACCTGCTATTGTCTGTGACATAGTTCTGAGCTATACTTACTTGATATTTTAGTGAATATCATGAAGATACTATTGAACAGATAATTAAAGAGATATCAATGCATTCTCTAATAATAAGAATAGAGGTTTGCATCACAAGAACAGAGCAGAAAGTATATAACCAATTGGTCAGATTTGCTGGTAGATATTCTGATTTTCTTTTTTGTTTTTGGTTGTGGCTTTGTTTTTCGGGGTTTTTGTTTGTTTGTTTTTTGTTTTCTTTCATTTTGTTTGTTGGTTGGTTGATTTGTTGGTTTTTTGTTTGGTTTGGGTTTGGGTTTTGTTTTTGTTTGATTTTTTGTTTTTCTTTATTTATTTTTAATATATGTACAGAAATTAACTCAACAAACAGCATTTTCCCAACCAAGGCATTGCTCACATTTTATGTTTACCATAGCTGTTGTTGTAGGATAACAGGAAGGATTTGTGTACAACTTGCCAATAGATTTGTTGTTTTGGAGACACATTGGGGAAATATTTTGGATCCAAATGAGAACAAATTATTTTAATATTTTTTTCCCCATCCTCATCTTTCTACTAGTATTCATGATCGAAGACAGACTTCTAGTAGAAACTGAACACAGTTCTTAGTTCAGTAGTCTTTACAGTTACTAAGTTATAGTCATTATTAATAAGTATGCATGCATATCTTTGAATATTTTGGGGCTTTTTGTGGAGGCTGAAAAAATGGTGGAAAACAGTATACATGAGAAATAACAGCCTTTTTTTCATTTAATCACTAGAGAAGAAAATTAATTTTTCAATAGGTAATTGAAGTCACTGGCAAAATTTACATCAATTGCCATTTTGCATAATTATTACATTTAATAATAAATAAAGTTTGTTAGTTAATTATGTGACCATTTTTTTCAAGAAAGTTACAGATAAGAGAGAAAAATCCTCATACGCTTTTGCAGATTACAAAGATTCAGCAGTTACTAGTTCCACTGTATTGATTTGATCTACCATACCTGATAACACTATGCTTACTAGTTGCATTCTTGCTTTTTTTTCCATAAATAAATTGTTATTGTTGAAGACAAGTTGAATGACTCCACAGGTATGGTCCATAAGATGCAGAAATCCATCCAAAAATTAATTGTAATGAAAAAGAAAAGTTCTCCCCTACAATCTTCCTCTTTCTATTTCTGTGGGGAATCTGTCGTGCAGTTTTCTAATTTTAACTTAGACCCGACAACAATGAAGCAGATTGATAGGAAAATGCTAAAAGTTGATTCATACAGACCCCAGGACTGGGGAGGAGGAAACTATTACCTTGAACACTAGACTGTTCTCACTGCTAGTACCTAGCATGCTAGCACCTAGCATGCTAGCAGCTCATCATTGGAAGAAATCATGAAGAAACATTCCACTTTTATTTATTCCATGTTATTTTTGATTTTATAACTTACTCCTTATTAGTTTTCAGCTGTTTGCTTTTCAGGCTGAATGGTACTAATTTTTTGTTGTTGTTGTTTGGTTGGTTTTTTTGTTTGTATTTGACTATCTCTTTTCCTCCTGCTTGGAGAGAATATCTTTAGGGAGAGCAGAACGTTTTCAAGATGCTGTCAGCTTATCGATTTGTAAGTGACAAGTTTGTAAGGGTGTTATATTCTTCTGTATGGCCTTCTTAAGAGTAAGTTTGTTTTCTTCACCCCTAGTGAGCATTTCTATGAATTTTTCACCAAACTATTTAATAAGGGCATAACTAAAGCCTAGCCTGAACTGAATAATAGGATCACTTCTATTTGACTTTTCTTCATTTTCAGGAAAGAAAGCATGCAAATGTACTAGAATGCAAGGAAAGAAATTGTGCAAATACTGAAGTTAACTTTTGTAACTCAGATTACTGATACAAATAAATCATCCTGAATTCTTAAATTTCTATTTGAAACCAAATTTCTATTTGAAAACAACTAATTTTTTAACATATTGGTCCACATATAGGGCTTAAAAAAAGTATTATCTGGATCCTTATAGAAAAGCCATCCAGGATTCAACATATTTTGAAATAATCATGGCAAACAGAACTGCAAAAGAAAGCTTGTATGTGTATTTAGATGCAACTGATATTTATACATATGAACTCAATATCATTCTGCAGAACTGTTATAGGATGCTAAACAAATTCATTTTAGGTCTTTTTGAATCGGAATTACCAATATGCTTTGGCTGCTTTGTGTCAAGTCAGCAAAAATTTATTAAAGGAGTGTTAAATACTCGTTCAGCTTAAGGTTATGGATAATTTGTGTCTTCACAATGACAAGAAGATCCTGGAACTTATGGATAAATTACACACAGGTATTCAGCAGAGAATAATCTTCTTTACATATTGAAGCCATCCTAGTGATCTCCAAAGATGTAATTTTACTCATTAATATTTCATACAGTGTGTCCAGAAATCTTAGTGACAATATTAGTTTTCTAGCTCCATCCCCCAACTGAGTCTACAGCAGTCCTATAAATTCCATAGTAGCAGCTCAGAAGGAGAGCAACTTGGCATTTAAATATAGCATTCATTCATTAATACATGGATATTATAAGGCAACTAGAAACCATTCAAATCCAAAAAGAAAGAGTTTCTACGTAAGTAATCTATTGTGATAATAGCTGCGAGTTCCCCACACCCCTTTCTTAACGACTGTACTTGTCACCTATTGTCCTGCCTTCCCTACTCCACACAGTCCTAGCCACGCCCCCAGTTTTCCCTATTGGTTCCTGTACCCTAACCCCACGTGGCCCTGGCCACTCCCTCGGGTTTCCCTATTGGTTCCTGTACTCCTAACTCCCCCTGTACCTCCCCTGTACCCAGAGGTCACTGGGCTGTGTGCTGTCCCTGCCCTCTCTGTTTCCCAAAAACCCCAAGTAATCCTTCTGTGGATAATTACTGAGATATAAGGGGTAACAGAAAATTTGTGAGTTTACATGACAAGAAAGCATGCGAAAAAATATTCTGCAATCAGAAAGTCATTCTAGTCTTGTGTTTTCTTGTGATTCCAAGTATACCTTAATAAAGAAAATATTTCTTTTTTTAATACGGGTTCGGAGATGGGTTTTTTGGTAGCACTCTTCTTTCTTTTAAATAAATGTATTCAGAACAAACTAAGAAATTAGAAATAAACAAAGAAACATTTTAATTTAGTGTTTTAGAGTGAAATTCCCTGCAAAAAGCTAGACACCTTAAATCCAAACCAAAACAAATTAGTAGGGATATTCACTTCACATGTTCAAAAGACTGACAAAGAAAATTCTTTTATCTAGTTTAAAACTGAGTAGTTTAAAACTGAGATTTTTTCATATGCAAAAGACTTAACATCTTATGCGAAAATATTACTATACTTATGCACATTTATATTTCATGTCCTGCTTTTTTATCTCCTTTGTTTACTATACTTTGATATCAGAGAGGAATAAAATTTGCTTTGAGATGATTGTTCTTACAAATATTTTAAAAGCTAAATATGTTTTCAACTTGCATTTCTGAAGAAAATATTTTGGGTTGCACTCATTCACTATTGGCTTTCATAGGTATCTGTTATTTCATTTCATGTTTCTAAAATATAAGTTTTTCTAATATCTCTTCATCTGTTTAATTTATTCCAACTTTATCCTCCGGAAGCTATTGTTTTCCCTCTCAAATAAATGTTTTTCTGTATCATTAAATTTTTGTACAAGCCAGAATGTCCCATAGATAAGTTATGAAATTTATTAATTCAATAAACATCTAAACATTCAATGACATTCAATATACACTTTAAAAAAATTGTAATCTTTAATTTATTTGTAGTAATTTTGGTGTAATAGCAGGCTTATTTTCCTTTATAAATGTATAATCCTGATTTTCTTATTTGGTCTAAGACTTGTTGCTACTAAAAATAAAAATAATTCAAAAAACAAAGGTAAACAGACAGAAGATTTTAAAGGAATAACTTGCCAAATATAGAACTTAGGGTTTCAAATATACAATAGAAGGCCACAAATAAGATGGAAATTATTCATGTAAGTAAGATTTACAAATACAATCTAATTTGGCAAATATGTACTATCAATACAAGGAGCATATGAGGAGATGTTAGTACCGTGGAAGAAAAGGCTGAGAGTTTGATTGAGTGTTTTGACAAGAAAAAGAACCTCTAGCATAGAGAAAACTTTCCCAAGTGTGAACTCACTTGCCTTGTTTTAGACATATTCAAAATATATTCTTTCCTTCCCCAGTGGTTGTTTCAACCTGTGGAGGCAAAGAGTGGGGAGTCAAAGGAGTGCTTTCTGAAATCCCAGACTACAAGCCATGAAATAGATCATGTACTCTCCAGATAGGGTCATCTCAAAAGTTGTTTTGCTGAGCAGGCTGTCTGATTTTGCCTGAGTGGATGTATGTTTTATTTCTTTCAGCTATCTTTGACAAAAAGGACAAACAAGGGATTTATAGTAACCTTACTGTCTCATGTGGAGTGAAAAGCTTATGGTTTTGCCTCAAAATGATAAAACTTTACATAAATATTTCCAATTTATTCATATCACTTCAGATTTTATCTTTTTTTATGGTAAAAACTTCAGAGAAAAGTATTGTTTTGTGTAGCAAGTGCAATATTTATTGTAGCTACCTAGCTGTACAAGAGATAAGATAGTCTCTTCACACACCAGGTGATCAAAACACACAAACCTGCTTTGGAACACTTAAAAATGTAATCTTTAATCACAAGATCCTTGTTGCACTGATAGGTGTTACAGCGGTTATCAATACTTGTTCTCTGTCCAATATATGTGTAAGTATAAAGTACATATTCATTAGCATTCTGCCATATGTCCCATGGACAACTATCCAGGCATGAATTCTGCATATAGATTCCTTCAGTTTTCCCTAATTAGGAAGAATCATTCATGACCATCTGTCAGCCTCTGTACCCAAGTCCTAGGTACATCCAAGGACTTGGAGGCCTATAAAGTCAAATTCAATCAGCAATTACTCATCCTGCCATGCCAATAAAGCTAATACTGCTCAAGGTAAATTAACACAGTGTGTTCCCTCCATTTCTGACTCAAGGCTAAGAAGATGCTTTAGACTCAGTGGGTCTAGCTCTTCCTGAGTGGCCTGTGAGGAGGACTGAATTAAAAGTTTACTGTAGTCTTTTTTTGATTAAAGAACTTTACTCTGGAAAAATAGATATAATAGAAGACTTCTGTTTGTTCCACTCACAGAGGGAAAATATCATATATTTGAATATATAAAAGGAAGTTTTCTGCTCTTTAGAGTTTTTGGTGGTGTTTTGTTGGGGGAGGAGGTTGTTTGTTTGTTTAGAATTAAGTAATCAGAACTTTTTATTAACTCCCAGAATCGAGTATAAAGTATATTCCCACTGATCCATTTGGCTAAAGGTATGGAGATGTAATGCATCTTTTCTTACACTTGCAAATCTTTAGTAATCTTGATGATTGTCCTGGGATCCATATCACAACTGCAAAGCCAAGAAAAAGCTCCTTCAAAGGTAAATGAGTTTATTCTAGTTTTTTGTTCTGAATTAGAGTGCATCTGTTTAAATCTCTGATCTCATTTCTAGAGTATTTTTATCTAAGTTTTGTCACTTGAGACATTTTGGGGAGCAAATTCTCCGCTGATGCAGGTAGAGTTGAGTTAATTAATTTGATGTCTTTATTTACCCTACCTGAGTATTAGTTGTTTTTTCAGTGGCCTGCCTGAAAATTTCTCCATTCAAAACTGGGGAGGTTTCTATACATGTGTATAAAGGAATTTCAAGTTTTTGTTTTATCCTAAAAATTTCGTTATGGAACAGCAGCGGAAATGCAGTTTGTAGGAAGGAAGATAAAAATATTTAAATGTGCAATGGATCTGCCTTTGAACTCTTGTAACCTATTATGTGACTTGCATGTTACTGGAAGTACTATAGCAGGAAACACATGGAGTAGAGGAGGATGAGCCTCACAAGACATGTGCTGTGCAAGTGCAGCAGTGACCCATCATGAGCTGTCTTTGGCGCCCAGTAACTCTGTGCAACACCCTGTGTTTCCCATGCTGAGTAACTACAGCAATGGACAGAACTGAAATCATGGACCTAAGGACCTCAATGTACACCTTACAGGAATGGCTCACAGACTAAGAAAATTATGTCAGCATGTGTATCAAAGGATGGGAAGAAAAGAAACATCAAATGAGGGTATGTTTGCCATGGCATATATTGTATGGACTGAGGAGTGTAGACTGTACTGGCCTTGGCTGGCGTTTTTACACAGTAGCTCATATGGATCTGTGACCAAAGCAGTGTTGACAACATACCAGTGTTTCAGCTGGTGCTGAACAGTGCTTACAAAATGTCAAGCAAGAAATTTTGTTTTTCTCACTCCACCCCATGAACAAGGAGTCTGGGGGTGCAAAAGAACTTGGAAGTGGTACAACTGGGACAGCTGACCTGATCTGACCAAAGGGTCAATCCATACTACACAGCATCATGCTCAGCAGTGAAAGCTCAGGAAAAGAAGGAGAAAGAGGTGCCATACAGCATTAAGATATTTGTCTTGCCAAATAACTACCAGATGTGATGGAGCCCTGCTTTCCTGGAAATAGCTAAACATCTGCCTGCTGGTGGGAAGTAGTGAATTAATTCCTTTTTTTTTTTTTTTTTCCCCTTTTGCTTGCACATGCAATTTTTGCTTTACCTATTAAATTGTCTTTATCTCAGCCCACAAGTTTTCTCACTTTTATCCTTCCCATTCTCTCTCCCATCGTACTTGTGGGTGAATAAGTGAGAAGCTATGCGGGACTGAGCTGCTCACAAGTGTTAAACCACAACAAAATTTTTTCAGCTATTTATGTGAAAAAAACAACAATTTGAAACACTTACTAAATACCGAGAGCTGGAAAGCAAGTATTAGTCTGAGAAGGGACAGGACCAAGTTCTGTCACGAGTAGTTGATCTCACTGGACAGGTTCTCAGGTTTTAAGGAATACTCTCACATTTCACTTGCACAGATGTTTCTTGCTTTCTATGTTTTGAGGGGTTGGTTTGTTGGGGTTTTTTTGCCTTACGTCCTTTTTATCTAATTATTATGTTTAAAATACACCCAGTCACAATAGTAATAGGAAATGTAACGATCATTGGAATCCAGAATAATTACAGATTATGCATGAATTAAGGAAAACCACCTGCTTTTATACCAGAAAAACTGGCAGTTGATTAGATATGTTCTGCATTGCTAAGCTGGGTACTCTTTTTTTCAATAAAATAGTCTACATATTACATGAGAGAATCAACAGCAGAGTTTGAATTAAGAGCCTGAAGAGAACAATTTATAGTGAATTGAGGCAAATGGCACAGATGCTCACAGACAGTGCATATTGTTGACAGTGCTCATCTCAAAACATCATCCCACAATAACCAGAGGTTATCTTACAGTGAAAGCGGCAAATATGGGTGCTGGTAAGAAATATGACACAGAAGATTTCACTGCTCGGAGGCTGCAAGCTGAGAACTTCTTATGGTTAGAGACATTATAGACAATTTGACCTTGCCTCTAGGTCCTATAATTTTCCTGTGTCACATACGCCGTTCTTTGCTCTTCACATCCAGCTTCAGTAGTGCTCACTGTTCAGCTGCTGTGCCCATCATTTTGCATTGCACTTTTCTTAAAATATAGCACTTACTGATAAACAAGCTGAGCTTTCTATTCACAGATTACTCTTTCTTACTACCACCGTTTGTCATTATCCTAAGGATTTCAGTTTTTAATTTAGCTGCTTACATACCAATGCAAAAGTAAATCTTGAGTGGCAGTTTTGGTTAATAACTCTTTATCCCAGGCCAACAGGTTCTAATTAATATAATTTTACACTAATGCCTTTTACTTTTTTAGGAGAGGGTAAGGATTTCTCAGTGATCCAAGATGCATGTTCCTAAACATCTGGGACAAAACAGAGAACGGCAGAATTTGGAGCTGCTCCGATCTGGGCACTGAGTAATGTTTGGTCTGTTTAAGCACTTTCTTCATATTCATAGTTTATTTTATGTAAATTTAAAAGTGTGAGCCCAGTTGTGGCATTTGGCTACTTCTGACTATGTATTCAGTACTATGCAGATAAATTAATGACCCTCTTGAACAGAAGTATCGTATCTCCTTTTCCATAAACCTTGAAAGTAGAGAAATTACTTGCTGGGATTCAAGTTAAATTTGAATATATCTAGTCCATTGAATAAGGCCAGATTTCTGAGGGCATTTAGGCACCCAGATTCTGCGATAACAATGGGCATTAGACACCTAAGCATATTTATAAATCTCCTTAAAAATTAAATTGAAGAATTAAGAAATAAACTCAAAAGATATGAAAGACAGTTACTGCAACATCTGTTGGATCTCAAAGGTATAATTGCGACACATGCCACATGTCACCTTCAGTGACTATGTCCCACCAGCATTGAAAATTAAGAGAACTGGAAGGTGTCCATATGTCAGCCAGAAGACAACAGAGTCTTGGGCAAAAATAAACACATACTCTGATTTTATCCAGTTAGAGGAACAGTTTGTACACTGCTTATATGAGATGATAAACTATATTTCATATTTTGTAATGTATTTTGTGCCGCAAATGAGAGATTACATTACCAAGTCCTCCGAGAACATAGATTTGTGAAGTCACAAAATAATAGTGCCTGAACTAGCATTATATTTCAAAAAAACCTTCAGTGATAAAAAACGGGTTTATCAATACTTTGACAAATTCTAGACCATTTCCAAAGATAACACTTTCTTAATAAGTTGAAACTGCTAAGGAAGCAGGGAGAGCTGTGTTTTACATGCAAAGTGACTCTGGAAGTGTAACACTATGACAAAGACACATGTAGAAAGTGGGTCAATACAAGGACCAAATGCCACTAATTCCAAAGACAGAAAGGACACTGTAAAGCCTTCTCTACATGCGCACAAGCTAGATATTTTCTCATGAAAATTAGAACTAAATATATGGAGGAAAAAAAACCTGATTTACCTTAAGAAAGTAGTAAAAACAACTTTTCCTTACTTCCTTTGAATGAAATATTCTAGTGCTGTGTAAATATACCTCAAAGTTGCTTAGAGCTTTTTCAGGTTTAAATAAATCTAACTTCAGACTCTCAACACTGAATTTTGTGCTGTGTTCAGTGACTAGACACTTTGTTATCAAATATTTTTTTTTTGGAAGCATATATATTATTATCTTTTCTGAGACTGCCTTTAGAGAGAGGGAGCTGATTTTCATAAGCCTCAATCATTCATTTTGTTTGTCAGCTCTGAGCTACAGTGTTTCTGATACTCCAAGGACAATGCTTTTTTTTTTTAAAGCTATTTGGTATATAACTTATTTTTACAGAGGAATGTATATTTCCATCAAAAAAAATTGTATTCAACATAAAGAATTTAAATTTTATATAAGCATCATCTGAAAAAATTCAGATTATTAATATTAATATTAATATTTTTCAGGGCTATCGTCTAAAGATAATCACCTAAAATCTTCTCCAGATCCCTAATGTGGAAAACTGATCAAAATTTTATTGAAGTCAGTTCAAACAATACAATCAGCTTCCCTGGGTTTTAATTTGCTCCTTATCTACTATCTATTTGCTTCAAATCAATAAACCAGGAGTATTTTATGTCTTCTAAATACATGCAGTCCTGGATCTGCCATGATTCAGCAGCAGTACATAAACATATATGCACAGATAAGTATTTTAGGGATAACAAAGGTAGGAGTGGTCACCAGTTGCACAAGACTATTATAATTATCATTACCATGTATAATAAATTTAAAGAAAAGTTCTTCAGGAAAGGGAAAACAAAAGTGCATAGCTGCAAGTTACCATTTTAATAGCCTTATGGCATTCTCATATTTTAAAGAATCTGTATAATTTGTCTTAGTGGAATTTATGCAGAATTAAAAAGAAAAATATATGACGCATAAATGTCAAAGTTTTCCTTTAAGAGCAGAAGATATTTGATATTTTCCTCTGCCAATACGCACTCTTTTAAGAAACATCTATTATGAATTACTTTTTTCTAATATTCGCTTTCACTGGTAAGTTTAAACAATGATTACCCTGGACTATGGGGTGATGGCCCTTTATTCATTTTTTCATTGCAGTTTAATTTTGAAGTGCATGACTCTTTTGGTTGATTCAGTCTGTGCAGCGGCGCTATTTTCAGAAACTTCAGGCATTGATTTATTCATGTTCCCCCTGGACATAGTAGTTAACAAGTCCTGCTTATTTTGATGCAGCTAATAAGAACTGATTTGATGATAGCATAGTTTATTGTGTTCCAAGTGAAACTAAGTCATTCGTTGGACAGTTTGAGATGAGTAAAAACAACACCTCAACAATACCATCTGGATTCTCATAATTAAATATAACCTTCAATCAATTTAATTTTTTCAATATAAAACTGTCCCACAATTCTTAGTTAGTTATCTGAAAAATACTTAATTAATACTTTGTTATATATTTTTGTATCTAATGCCAAATATTAAAATTCTTGCATTTCAGTCTTCCCTGATTTTAATATTCTCATTACAACTTTTTTGATATTTCAGCCTAAACTTAGCCATTTTGTTTTAAAAATCAAGTAAACCAAAAGCTTTCCAGGAGACACTGCAAGGTAGTGGAAGAGAAAATAAAATGCTAGAAATATGAGAACAAAAATAATAACAACATTGATAAAATTCCACCATGCGCATTTTTATCATCATTTGAGAACAGAGTAGAGGAGGTTAAAGATCCATGCTATTCATGCCTGTCCCTAAATATAGCCTATAAATTCCAATTCAAAATGTGAAGGACAACTCTTCCTCAAAGTACAGCAATTTGTATATCAGTAAGCTCATGAGCCAGATAAGTTGTCTGGATTTTTCATTCACTAATCTGTCTGGTTCCTTTCTTAAACCATCATAAGTTTTTACCACATTCAATATTCTGCAGAAGAAAACCCTGCAGTTTAAACATCCTATGTGAAAAAAATACCATTTTTTGTTTGATTTTAAGTTTTTTTACTTAGTCATTTCCAGTATGGAAAATGTTCAAAAACATTTGTCATCTTTGCTCTCTTCTATAAAATTTTCTCTTGTTCTACTACAGCCTTTTCAAGATACCAACCAGGATGGCACACGACATTCAACATGCAAGCCAAAGAGTGACTTGTGGAGTGATATGGTTTTGTGGTTTCTGTTTGTGTTCTTGTGTTCTGAAGGACAGGTGCTGTCCTTTTATCTTGGGTTGTTTTTCCCCCACAGATCACTAGTCACTTTAGATAAGCTATTTTCATGGAGTTATCAAAAGCAGTGCCATCACCTCATCCCAGGTACTTATAGTCATTTAAAATTCAGGACTGATAAATCTGAAATAAAGATTTTTCCTGTATTAATGATTTTGCATTTAACTACAGGAATTCCATTACTTTGTCACTCAGGTTTGTCCACCATCCACTCACCTCTTTATTGCACTGATATGTACAGGAGCATTGTATCTAGCACATATTCTTGAAGCACCCTAATAGTGTCAGACTCTGAGGTAAAAATAAATAATTAGGCCACACCGTGCCTTGCCTTGGATAGAACTGCATTTCTTTCCCGTTTTTTCCCTTCCTTTGCCTTCCTTTTCCTCCCTGTCACTCCCTTTCCCTTTCTTCTTCTCTTTTCCTCTTTCCATTCAAGAACATGTTTGGTCCTTTAGATCTAAGCTGTTGCATAGCTTCTTCAAGGACTTTTGAATAGGAATTCTGTTTAATCTCTGATTGTTATCAACCCAGATCATCTTACCTCCATGATTGCCTCAAAGAATTCAAAAACCATTGCAAAGCATGATTTCACTGTAGAAAACCTGTGGTTGTTTTTCCTCAATATATTGTATTTATTTAGATATCAATTGATTTCCTTTGTCATGTTTACTGTTAATGCATCAAGTACAGCTCTACACTGTCCAGGTTTGTATTTTTCCAGATCTCTCTAGGAACAAATTCTGTAACAGTCATTGTATTATCTAACTTCCAGGTATGTGGGAAAATTTGCCTTAAGCAGGAGGTTATAAACTGCATTGGGTGGATGGGCAGTTTCATTATGGGCTCGTTTTCTTCCTTTCCTTGCAGACCATATATGGAGGGCTAGAAGAGAATCTTCAATCTCAAGGAACTTCTGATTATTTCACTGCATCTGTTGCTTCAATTTATAGTCTCCAAAGACAACTATCTGCCAAGCTGCTGAACCATTAGTAGCATAGAATGTAGAGTTTGAATTATGAATCATTGGCCATTGTGGACCACTTAAAATATTACACCATGAAAATTAGATAGTTGAAGTATTCAGTCTCCTGCTTTCTGGATAACAGCATGGAAATAAAGCAAATGAAACAAAACAAAACAAATCAGCAGACACAATCTCTCTATTTTTTTCTCATAATCCATTATCATCTTAAATCTGGGAGAAAATCCAGAAACTCAGGCAAATAGACGTCTGAATGGCAACTTCTCTGTAGCAATGTGATTTTCAGATCTCCATGTGGCTTTCCTTTGTTCCCCTGCTCTGTATGTTATTGGTTCATTTTGAAATATGCATCCTGCTGTATCCGAAATCTATTGCTGTGTTCCCCTTGCCTGTCTTCCCTTCAGACCTCCCGGGACAGGCTCTGGAGGAGCCAATCCCACTCCCTTCCTTTCCCTGATAAGCCGATGCCTGCGTCAGCTCGTGGTCTCCATCTTCAAGCTGTCAGCCCTTACTCCCATGCCCCGCTCTCCTCCCCCTTTCCCATCCCTGCACCCCACCTAAGGACCCCAAAATAAACTCCCCTGGCAGAAAGGAGATGTAGTCCAGTTGGTTCTTTTGTCCTACCGCGTTTCCTGCTGAATTTCTGTGGCCGGAGACCCACGCCATGCTAAGTGCACCCCGGGGCTGCCTGGCCCAGACTTGGTGGAGATACGCGCCCCAGGGACCTCGTTTTGGGGGTCTGCCACCTCCTGCCATCCCCCTGCAGGGAGTAACATCACTTCTCTTCCTGAGACAGAGCTGTAAATGTCTACATTCAACAAAGTGAACCAAATAGATGGATTAGATTGTATTTTTCAAAATTCACCTGTTGTGATTATGGAAATGGTAACTATCTTTGCCTTGGCAGTATCAGTGGCTCCCTGCCTCATTCTGAAACCTACATTGGGATTTGCTCTTTCAAATAAGGGAACACAGTAATGGGACACTGGAAACAGAGGACATCCGGACGGGGGGTTTGTGATGTGTAAAAACAGAATAAGATTGGGGTTCTAGTTTGAGAAAGTCATTTTATGCAAAAATGCCAAAGAGAGCAAGTATCCTTGCAGGCGAGTCTGGATCACGTAGCAGCATAATGACAATAAAATCATATAGTGAAAATAGGGGGTTGAAAGGACTACCTTGTTCAGGGGGAGAACATAACAGAAATTTACTATACATTATCCTACTTTACAGTCTTTAACTTACTGCCTGTGCTTTTGTTGCTCTGAAACCAAAAGGTTTCATATTTATGGTCTCAGAACTATTCCATGCATCCACCTGGAAACTTGTGTTGAAGCTATTTTATTTATACACCTCCTTCCTACCTGTTCGAAGGAAGCACGTGGGATCCATATTCAGTCAATGCAGTGGTTCATAGAGGCTTGAAATCCATAACTTTCCAAACTCACAAGCCCAGCAATAATAAATGAACCCAGAAAAAAGGAATGTCTTCAGTGTTAAATAGCTTAACCCTGACTCACCTAGAAAGATTACAAACATTCTGTAATTTTGCCATATGAAAAAGTAGTATTTCTCTCACCTGAAACTGGAAGTTTGCCTAGAACTTGTCATTGCAAGAGATTTAGCAAGGAGCTTGCAGAGTGGAGAGCAGAAAGAAGAGGATACAGAATGGCAGCAATTCCCTTTTGCAATCTCTATACAGCCACAGGACCACAGGACCACTTTTTTAATAGTTTTTCATTTTAAAGTCTTTCCATTTTAAGAATTCATTTTCAGTTTGATCTAATGAGATTAACATTCCCCCTTCCCTAATGTGACAGGAGTCCTGTCCCCTCAATTTCAGTCAAGCACATGAAGATTGTGAGATGTATTTAGCTAAGAAAAAAGGAGAATAGGACAACTTGAACAATGCCTCACATACTAGCAACTGATTGTTTTCTACAACCCAGCTGATGCTTTCTTCTTGCTCAGAATCATGTCAAAGTGTCCCAGCCTGCTAAGTCTGAGGAAAAAAAACATCTCTACAGTATTATCAGTAAATACACAAGATCTGAGATATGTTATTTTTGATATACATCCATGGCCACAGGACAAAAATTATTCTGAGGGAAGCAAAAGGTCCATCCCAGAAAGCTTGACAGTGCATATGGGCTACCACTATACTGACATACTCAGTTTCAGATTTCCAGATGAGAAAAAGGCCTCAAGTAATTATTATGCAAAACATAACCCACATCTTTGTGATACAACAGGAATCTGCAATGGCACTCTGTATTGCCAAGGGTTATTTGTGCTTTTATCCTAATTCAGTATTCAGCTAAAAGTATGATAAGAGACAAATTCTATCTCTTTTTATCAAACTATAGCCTCCAATATCTGAAAGTTTTTACTGGTCTTAAGATTACACACAATACACAATATACACAATAGTAGAATTTATAGAAAGTAATTTTCAACAATGTTTTGAGTTTTTTATAAGAGACAGGTAATTTGCTCTTTAAATATTTATGAAAGTCATACACTACAAGGAGCTAAAAATCATTCTACAATTTTTTTTTCTGTCATCCTGTACAATAAATAGCTTAAATATGAGAGCCAGTTTCCTGAGTTTAAGGAAATTCTTATTAAACAGGATATAAAAAAATGGTTTGTCACCTTTTGTAGCAGGAAATATTGGGAAAATACATAGAAGAAAAAGAATATGATAATATTTTCAAAATTTTGGTGATTCTCAATGGAATTTAATTTTTCATGGTAAGGAAGATTCTTCAGTCAATATATAAAGGTTTTCATGATCTGCTTTCATGATCAGAGCCTAACTCTAAAGGTAAATTCCATTTTCACACTGTAAACCTTCATTTTTTCAGTTAATTTTGATAAATAAGCTGGGAAGTATCTTATTCTCTCATGTTTTAGGAAGCAGGTCAAAGCAGATACCTTTCCTAAACAAAGTATTCCACAGCAGACTTTTTGTTTTATTTATTTTCTCATAGAGAAAAAGCATTTTGAAAGGAATAAAGGGAATATCAGTTGACAATTTCTGTCTTGCATTGAAATGACTGTACCTATGTTCAGAATTTGTTTGGAGACCACAGAGTACCATGAAAAATGTTCCATGTGCATAATGAGAAAATGGAATGGGAATAAACAGAACCAATAGTTGTTAGAGAGGTTTATCTTGTAAGAGTCTTTACTGCATACAATTTATTTACCCTTGTTTTCTAACAGGAGTATAACCAAAAGCTGGCTAATATTGGTTTACCTAGCTGGCTAATAATAATTAAAAAAAAAAAAGAGTAAAATCACCTTTTTAATAGTTACATGTAATTATATCAGTGCTTTTGTTCCTTACTATATATTTGAGATATATATGAAAGAATCTTGACCATTGTCAAACAGAGAACAACTGACCGTGAGCTAAAATTCTCCTGGTTTCGTTTTTTTTGTTTTTTTTTTTTTAATAGTTTTTTGCTTTAAAGACTTTCCTTTTTAAGAATTCATCTTCAGTCTGATTCAACGAGATTAACATAGAGATTTGTCTGCAAATTACTTTTCTGTAGATAACACCAAGAGTAGGAGGCAAAGTGGAACAAAAATACCCAGCACACCATATATTAAAGCTGAGGGTTTTTCTAATCTTATTGATCCTTCTGGTTTCCTAGTGATGCTTCAGTGAATCCTCTTGAGGTTTGTTAAGGGCTGTGTGCCGCCAACAACTATTCTCAGCAGCAGCATCTGCATCCTCATTCCCTTTCTGCATAATAAAATATCAATTTAGCCACACCCACATGGCTCTAAGCTCTGCCCCCTCTCTGTGACCTGGACATGGCCATTTGCATCGTTGTGTGTAACATTAGCAAATCATCAGTGTTAACAGGAATGGCAGACATCTGTCCATAGTCACTAGCCATAAGCTTTTCCCAGATCAGCCATTACAAAAATATTTTTATATAATTATTAATATTTTAAAATTTTTATTTTTTATTTCAGACTTCAAAGACTAAATGTCCCAACTTTTACATCCCAAAGATGAAAGCAAACTGGGAATCATAAAGTTAAAACTACATCCTCACAAATGACTTGTTTCAGGAATTACCAGCTGTGATCCCAAGTGATCCTGCCTTGCAGTCCTGCCTCTCAGCTATTTGTACACAATATGCATCTGCCTGTCGTCTGACAGTTGTGCCAGCTCAGATGACACTTCGGAGCAGAGGTTTCATGTGTCATCCTTTGCAACATAAACTGAACTTTGTAGGGATCAGCAGCCTGCCATGAGATCTCCTGCTCTTTCCTGAGGCTCTGCTGTGCCAGTAACACTCTTTATAATATCCCATAGAAATAAACCACCTGATGTTTTCCGCAGTATATGAGAAACGTGATACCTGAATCACTGAGAAAGCAAATTTAGCACAGACAATTCCATATGTAACACCAAATGGAATGAGCTTAAAAGTTGCAATAAAATCTTAAAAAACTTATGAACAGCAACAACAAAGCCTTCCCGAGACTAAAAAGTTGTCATATTTTGTATATATATTCTGCAACAATGTCCCTTACCCAGAAAAATTAAGTTCATCTATTCTTTTTTCTGTTTTGTTCTCTGTTCCATAAAAATACCACCTGCCAAGTTGCTGAGTATTTACAGATCTACAATAAATTCAGTATCTTCTTTAAATTTGCTAACAGATGTTGAATTATTCTGGAATTAACAGATTCTTTGTGGTTTCTTGTAGCAATTAAATTTGTAGCAGTTCTCTGAAGTGTTGAAGGATCTAATTTTTCATTTGCATAATTGTTTGTTCTAGTTAGACACTGGTTTAAAATCAAATCTTACAAAAGCAGCGCAACAGAAATGAAACAGTAATAAATAAGTAAGCAGCTGTACAGCTGAAGAGATACTGGTTAAGCCTATTTATGTACTACCAAAAGAATGAAGATCACAGAGATTTCAGAAGATGAGGTTTTGAGAGTTTCAATTAGACTTATTTCCAAGTTATACATGAAGTCTCTAATTGGAGAAGCAATGGCAAGGAAGCAGAGAGATGTGCATGTCTGATTCAGAAAAAGAGAAAACCTAGAGATTCTTGAGAAGAGCAAAATATATTGCCTCATGCTTCTCTTTCACTTGTTTTTCAACAACATCTACTTCATCTATCACCTCCATTGGGCCATGAACTCCTACAGTATCCCCATTTCCTAGAGAGAAAAATGCTACTGCCATTTCAAAATTATATCTATTTCTTCTTCTAAAAAAAAAAAAAGCTTACTTTGAATGTTATAAAATTCCTTTTACTACCTTCCAGATCTACCTTAAGATCTACAGGAAAAGAAGAGTTCCTGAAAATTCAGTAATTGAATTAATAAAAAACAGAAATAGGGATTATAAAATCACATACTTTCTATTTGGTTTTACCAGGCCTATTGTTATTATTGATAAACTAAGTAAACGGGGTTCATCCTGGGTTAGCAGAATATTCTATTGCTTTCTACTTTTCCAAAATAGCCTTGGAACTGAGTTGAACTGGACATTTGCAGTTTGGCCTCAGGATAGAGGTAACCTTCCATAGCAAAGAGTCTTTAGAACAGATATCATAGACTATTGGAGAGTCTGAACTGCAGGAAAAAGCACACTGGCAGCTTATCCTCCTGTTACGCTGATCATCAGTTCTTTCATGTGTTCAGAGTTGTTGGCATATGAACTGAATAGATTTCTAACGCACAAAATTTGATGTAGGAGTCAAGATTAATGTACCATGTGGGTCACTTAGATCTATTGTACTTCTAATTTTTTGTTTGTTTGTTTTTCTTATCTCTAACTGAAGAACAAAGTGAATACTTCATTGTGCACACACACACACCACTGCTTTACATTGCCAAAGTACTGTACAAATACCAGACGGGTAAAATTTACTACTGGCATATCTGCCACTTCCAATTTCAAAGTAAACACTAAAAATATAGATCTTTTGTCCATCCCCCTCTAATATTCTGTCTCTAGCAAACCACTTAAGGTCTCATTGCAAAAAGTTTGGAATGTGCTAGAGAGTAGTTTCTTTATGGAACATCAGATGAAAAATCCCACTGACCCCGGATTAAAGTGCATCATCTTTATAGCAGGGTGCTATATTTCCTAAATTATCCATCATCTTAATGCTATGCAGCTACATCAGTTAAAACTATACCATGTTCTCCACAATAATTACAATAATCCAACAGTTCTGATAAATTGCACATCTCAATGGTATCTTGTTCTCACATTCTCTTGTGTTCTTTATTTTGCATTCACAATCTCTAGTTCAGACAAATTATCTTAGAAGTTGGAAGCCCTTTGACTAGCTAATACAATGCCTACAACTGCAATTGATCTAGAAGCTGAAAATTCATGCAAACTTATTGTAACAGCTTCTTTTTTCCTGTCTCTTTTTCCACAAGGCCACCGGTTTTTACACCATAACAAAAATCATTACTTGTTACTCACTGTAGCATATCTAATTTTAGATTGCAAACTGCTTGGGGCAGGTGTCATGTCCCTTATGTGCTGTGAAAACTGGATAGTGAACATCGTATAACCTAAACAACAAAAGCATGGGGCTGGATCATACCCTGAAGTCATATGCACAGACAGCCTTCTTCACAGAGACTGTCTTGTAGCCCAGACTTGGAGAAAGGAATATGTCAGCTGGTTCCTCAGTGTTGCCCTATAACAATGAAATCCTGCTTGAGATAACAAAAGAATTAGCTGTAAGGTTGAATGAAAAGTGGCTTGATGAAGAAAGGAGTTTAAAAGTGCATCTAATCTATTTTAATAGCTAGAGGCACATTATCAATAAATTCTACTCTAAAGGAAAATCCTGAACAAATTCATTAGGTTACAAAATTATAACTTACAGCAGTTATTATTACTTATTTTCTAACTACAGTAATAATAAAAGGAAGAAATTATATTTGATTATCCTGGGATTAGCTATCTGTTTCAGTGGAGTCACTCCAGATTTATGTTGGTGTAAAGGAGAGCAAAAATTGCCCAAATTCATTCTCCTGAGTTTCTATCAATGTGACTTGGAATAGTTTCTGTCTTGCCCTCTAGCTATTTTAAAGACACCACAATATAAAGTTTTCTTTCCTGCCAACCTGTCAAAATCTGGATGTTTTAAACTAACTCTTCCTATTTACTAACAAGAGCATGCATTTAAAATTTATCTGGAGGCAACTACAAACTTTCCCACTGACAACAAATCCTCCAATCAAATTATCAGAACATATCCAGTCACTCAAGAAACATGGATCATCAGAAGTTTTTGGCTTTACATGCATAGGTTATTTGTTTTGCCCAAGCCGCCTTTAACAGTCTTCTTTGCCTGATCCAAGAAAAACAGATACTTGAGCATTAATCTAAACCAGAAATAACAGAAAGGAAAAGAGCTCTAGCCACTGTACAAAGCCGTAACAACCTTCCTACAGATTTCTGTTAGTAAAAATCATCCCTCAAACAAAAATATTTTTTTAGGAGGACAGATAAGCTTAATTTTCTTTCTCATAGTGGTGAGCCTTTTAAAAAATATCTATCCATGTAAAAATGGAAAGACATAAAACATTTCTTTAATAATAGGCAATTTTTATATTACATCTTGAGACTTTCAGTAGGAAAGAGAAAATTTAAATGCATTTCTTCCTTTTCTGAATTATATTTTTATTATTATTATTCATTTATCAAATGTCACCTTGTATTTCAAATTTCAAAAACCAGGACTTGGACCTGCCACTTTTATTAATCTTCATTACATAGATTCTGGACAGAATTGTGTCTCACAATCTCAGTAATCAAGCTTTTCACCATCATAAAGGTAATTTCTATTCATTCCAATCTATTTTATCTTCAAACCAGTGACCTTTCCATCCACTATTTACCACTGGGTTAGGGCACCTCATTTTCAGTATTTTGATGCCTCATCAATTATCCAGAAGTTCTGCTTTAGTTTTGGATAACCACAGGCTCGCAAAGTACTTCAAAGTGCTTGTAATATTAGTCCAACTAGACATAATCAAGAAATATTTATTTCATGTATCTTGTAAGAATTATTCTGTAAGGATATAAATAGCAAATCTCAAGTCATGTTTAAAAATATGCATTTTTGTATAAACATTTCTGACATTATGCTCCGGTGCAGTGTTGAATTGCAATACCCAAAGTTTGCAAACGATATCTTCCAAATTCTCATATATCCTCAGAAAAATAGAAAAAAACAGAAGGGTAGAGAAGAATTGAACAACATTTGATAATATTAAATTACCAGAAATATTTATAAGAGCGTATTTTCTCTTTGTTTTCAAAATACAGAGATATAATTTTAAGAAATTGTGTTATAAAACAAAGATTTTGACTGATTTTAAAATTACTGTTAAAAGTACTATACGGAAAAAAAAAGTTTTACTGGTGAATTTCACTTTTATACTTCAGAATTGTTGTCTTATTGTTTAATCTAATCCTTGATGAGTTAGAATGAAAGATTAATTGGTCTCCTATTCTTATGAATTAACTTTTATCACAGTGATTCTACTAACCGTTTTATGACAGCATTGATTACATTATTTTGATGTTTGTCACAAGAGACAGAAAAGAGCTACTTACATTTTTACTGATATTTTACTATGCTACAGTAGATATCCTGAATATCAGCTTGCATTTATATAATTTTTTTAAGTACAGAATCTGTAAAAAATGTGATTAATTAAGAAAATGGTAAATGACAAGAAACAGAAGAAGCTTGAGATCAATTGCTCTTGTTCAACAATCAGGTATTGCGATTCCAGATCATTTTTCTTCTGTGAGTGAAAATAGCCCTTTTCCATATGATTTCTGTGGTAAGGAGCAGACAAATTCAATCTCTTTAATCACTTTATATTTCTCCTTTTAGGAAAAAAAAAAAAATTACATCATTACTGCCCTATGTGTCCATTTTTATGGACACAGTAGATTAACGGTACCTTAGCAAAAACAGGAGTGAGACTATGGTACATTCTTCAAAGATGAAATAGGGTAATACAACACTGAAGTAATTATGGAAACTAAACTAAATTAGGGATCAATAAATATCATCCTGAACTGCATTTTACTGGAGGATACCTTCCAGATATGCCATTTGCTTGTTTTATGAGTTGCACTAAATTGTTCTGAAGATCTTGTCTCTAGGACATTATATATACTTACAGTTATAATGTGCATTGTTGAATATCCAGCAGAAGCTTAAATCAGCTGAATTTACTTTCTGTGCCAATGCCTGGTAGTGACAAAATAACATTTGCCTCTTTTGTTTTAACTGACTCTGTTACAAGCCACAGGGCTCACTGTTAAGCCACCACAGATTTTCTCTCTCTGAAACTGCTCATATAGCACGGCATTCCCATTTTGTATCTCAGATAGTACTACTTTTTCTTATTAGGTAGAAAGGATTCATTCTGCTTATTTGTGAACAGTGGATTTGAAATATTTTCCTGAGTTTTTAATGTACTTTAATAAATATACATGATTGAAAAATGAGAGATGCTTTTCATAGATATCCATATTCATGTTGTACAAAAGTTTAGCACTCTATTTCACTCTATTTCAATTTTTAGTCCCTTGAAGTTCTAAAAGCTGGATGCAGACTGTACCTGTCAATTCAGCTAAATGCCTCTGCTTTTCCTGTGCAGTGAGAGAACACTTCCTTTTCTTTGGTTACCATGTTATCAGCTGGTTTCTTATTCACAGATACTGCCCTACATGACTTTTAGCAAAGATACCTGTCAGCATGGTAATAGGAGCAGGGAACACATGTCACAAAGTTGTAGTGAGAATAGTCAAATGGCATAGACCCATGAGCAAGAAAACTCAATGGTAATGAAAAGAAGGGATTTATGCCATTTGTTCTGACTAAGCTTGTCATCTAAAGTTTGCTGTACCATCAAACTACAATCCCTCTAACTTTCAAAGTTTTCCCATTATGAGGGGGATTTGAAAGATTTTGTTTCTCAAAGGGACCAATGTCCTCTGTAGGGGGAAAAAATATAGTTCACAGGACTCTAGGTTAGACAATAGTCAGGAACAATAGTCACTCTTCAGGAACAATAGTCAAAACACAAAAGACCACGTGTCACAAAAGACCCAAAATACAGAAGACCCACATGTCACAAGAGACTTCCTTGTGAAGAAATCTATTCATTTACTTGGCAATAGATAGGACTGGGCAACCTGTACTCCGTTAGCTAAATGCAGCCTAAAAATTTACTCAATTGCTTTAGCATCTCAAGTGCTAAATTCACATCTTTACAATTTTGGATTACTCTGTTATTATATTTGCTGTTATTGCTTTTGTTTCACTTTTTTAGTGATATTTATTTTATATGTAGACCAATAAATGTGTTTGGACTTAAAATTTGACCCTCAGAATAAAGAATATTTTCTCATCGATATACTCCATCTTACTCCCTTCTCCTTTAGGATACCACCTTTTCCTTTTTTGCTTTCATTCTTTTTTGGTATGACAAGAGATATTGCAATCAGTTCAATATGCCTCTAGGAATTAGCCATGACATAAGATTTTCTTACCCCTAGCTGATTTACACACTTCTGAGAAGGAAAACAAATTCATTCTTAAGCAAAAAATTATGATCAAGACTTCTTTGAATTGTGACATAGATGAGATTATAACTGGTTCAGATATGATATAAAAAATAATCAAAGCAGAAACACTGCTCTGAAATATTCTAGAACCAGAGCTTATTCTCATAAAAATAATTTCTGAAGAATGTGTCTTGTTTCATTTATTATAGGATTTAGGGATAAAAGAAGTGATGGACTAAACCGGCAGCATTTAAGAAATTATGTAATAATAAAATAGATATCAGTAGAGATACTAATGGAAGACTGAAAACTAGTCTCCTTTGAAAACGAGAAGCATTATTCTTAACCTCTATGAAATACAGTAACTTACTGAGTCTGTAGTGTTGTACCTGGGATTCACCAAAACACTTTAGCTCTTCTATACTTGAAGTAGAGATGTGCTAAAAGCACATTGTTGCTAATGCAGCATTTAAATGCAGTGAAATTTAGTGCAATACTGATAGGGAGGAACATGAATTAGAACATTCAGACTGTATTTAAATGCGCAGGAAGAGGAAACAATGAATTGCTTCCATATAATTTTTAAAGCATTACTGCTAAAGCAGAGGCCAAATTGCAGCAGTGCAAATGAGAACAAATATTTTTAACTCTTCCTCAGTCACAGAAGTCCAATACACATTTTTCTGAAAGAATACAATTAAGTTTATTTGAGGCAGCATTTCACATGTAAATAATCTATGTGCAGAATATGTACATCATCAGCAAGAAAAGCTTTTAGCCTTTTAAGACTCCCATAAATGACTTCTAAAACCAAATGACTGCGATGAAAGTTGTAAGTGCAGAACCAAAGTAAAATTTGAGTCATACAACATCATTTTCTACCAAGAAAAGGTTAGATGACTTCAGTATTTTAATGTTCAAATGAAACCAAGACTAGCATTAGTTATATCCATATTCCATACAACTTCCAGAAAATAATATTCACCAATATTTTCTAAGTGTTTGTTAAAGTACCATTCAATTTAATTATGCCTTAAGAATCATATGCAATCTGCCCCCAAAAGATGGACAAATAGTATATTTGCTACAGAGTGATTACAGAGATCTTCACAAGGGTAGAGGTAATCTGACCTTTACATATAAATTCTAAACACACCAATAAATATATTTTGCTTCACAATATTTGAATTAGTTGGGTATTGTTTACAAATAAGCTGTGCTTTCCCCCTCCTCCCATCAATTACATCACTGTGTATAAACTCATCCTTTTTCCTCAGCACTTTTTTTTTTTCTGACAAGGCTTAACAGTTTTCTTCTGGATTATTTCTATCTGAGTCCTGCCATTTAATTTGAGTATACAGATGACTAAATCTGATCTAGGCATTTCATGCTTAAGAAGGGGAAATTTAGGCCCTTAAAACTTCCTACTGAATAACAATCAAGTCCAAATACACCTGTGAATGTCTACTCTGTACGTGTTCTATTCCTTAGGTGCATCCCTGATTAATTATAGTGTTGCTTGGATGGCAAATTTTGTCAAGACACTGTGGAGTTACTCATTCTGGTACCGTGGACTCAGTGCTCTGCTGCAGTTCCCATTTATGATGATTGTTGACTGAATTCCCTGTCAGATCACATCAGGAGTACAGAACTACTGTGATATTAGTGCCACTTTTCACAGAGAGATCAAGGTCATGACTACTGCCTTCTCAGCAGTTTGAAGCCTTAAGCTGGTGTCAGCCTTAGAACAGGTAGTGCTGAATCCCATTCGCTCCTTCCTCATATCCTCTAGTCCCTCATTCCACTACTACGTATTTGTTAGGGTTGTAAGGGCAAGTTTAGCAGCAACAAGTCTGGCAACAACAAGTCTTTGTCATCCCTGGGAGCCAGGTCTGCATCAGAAAATGTTCTGCAGGTGAAGAGGCCTAAGCAGCCCTATCCACTAGAATGTGTTAAAGTTTTGTCATCAGTGTAACTCTTCCTTTTCACAGAGATAAAAACTGCGTGGATTCTTCCATATGCCCCAAAGACTAAATAGAAAAGCAGTAATCCTAGAAAAACCTAATACAATAGCATATATATGGCCTTATAATTTCTGCTTGATTGACTGAATGCACTTCCTCACTCACTGGACCATGAAATAAAAAATCAATGAGGCAATATCTCAACTTTTAATTGTTTTGGTGTTTTAACCTCATTGCCAGCAAACAGATCAACAAAAAATAAAAGCATTCTTTAATACCTTTTTTCATTCATTTGCTTTATGGCATATTCCTTTCATTCAATTAAATTATTCAAGTAAATAATAGGAGTCAGGAACAGGTTTTGCACAATGTTAGTTTTGCTGTGTATCTTCCAAGCAGATGATACTCCAAAATAAGATGGAGGGTTGTTTTCTGTCTTGAATTCTGAATAAGGTAATTTCTCAGGATGTTCTGTGACCTATATCATCCTTTCTGAAGTAAACATTGATCCTGGCCTTGAATGTACGAAAAAACAGAAAAAATTACTGGTGTTTGATTCTTGTGACAGAGGCATGTGCATCTGCACCTGCGGTATGTAGAAGCAGAGGTGCTGTGTGCATATGAAGAAATTGTTCTTACATATTCTTCTACTTCACTGCTGCATAAAAAACTCTACTCTGATATGATTGAGAAGAATGAATATATAATCTTCTGGAGAAGTCACAACATGGAAGACCTGTGAACTGTCAGTACATGGTAAGGATGTGACTCTGCAGTTAGTTAGGTTACAACTCTGAATTTTCCTCCACATTTATAGGAGTAGTGGTGATTCCCTTTCCTAAATAAAAATGCCTTTAATTTTCACCTGATTTGATGACTTATTTTTTTCTAGCTTTTGCCTATTTTAATCAATTCCTTTATTTGTTAAAATGTTATTTGATTCCAGAATTTGAGTTTTCACCCTGTAGACATTTCAAAATTTGATGCATTTTTTTATTTTGAATCAGAATGAAGAAGGCAAAAGATGAATTTTTAACAAAAATAATATTTTGAGAAAAACTTGTTTCAAAGAAGGCAGAATCCATTTTTCTGTCTTTTGCAGGCCAGCAATCCAGATCTGCCCAACTAGCTTGCGGAACTGGGACCATGCCTATTTTCTGGTCAGAGATCCAGAAAAATACATAACCAAGAAATGGTCTGCCCAGGAAACCATGCAGCCTAGGTTGTCCATGGAGATGTGGCATTCCTGTATACTACCAGTTGTACTATAAGTTAGCCAGAACTCCCAGGCACTTGGGCAGCCCACATCCAGACAGGTGGGATTTCAGGGAGCCAGGGAAACCACGTGTCAGTCATTGGAGCAGTATGTGAGTAGGCAGAAAAACAAACACGCCGGTAAGCCTTCCAACCTACCCATCTGCTTTGTTTTTGTGAAGTTTCTGTTCAGTCAAAAAAGTTGAAATGAAAGTCTTTAATTGTATCAGGTAAATTATTTTCAGAGAGGAATTATTAGTTGCAAAGTTTTGCTCAGTTCTGACTGTGGATAATTCAGCATTGTAAAGGACGAAGTGTTATATCATTTCACCTATATCCCACTTAAGTCCTACAGGACAGAGGATAAATTGAAGGATGCTGGAGTGCAGCCAGAATACAATACATTCCAGAAATTCCCACTCAAAATAATGACTCTTAGAGATGTTTCCATATTGGCATAAAATATAGTAGTCCTAAAGTTACAAATTTCCTATAACCCTTTGATAGCCTCACAAATAGAAGCATACAAATAGTTTAAAAACGGACTTACTGTTGAAGTGACTGGACCTAAAAATTACTTAGACTTATCCTTACAAGCAATACAAGGCAATCATTAAAATATGCTAAAGCAAAATCCAAAGTCAAAATAAAATTTCTTAAATGGAGCTTAAATTACTTTTCCATGATAAAATGGCAAAAAATTCTTTCTGGTCCTTTTTTGCTCCTCCCAGCTGTTTACAAGATAATCAGTGGACAAATACTTTCTCTGGTGTTACCACTTTGGATTGCTGCATCCTCCTCATTTTGACACATCTGGGGCATGCAATTATTCAGAAAGGTCATTTTCCACACAAGAAAAGGACAGTGACCAGAAGGCAGCATTTAGGCTGTGAATACACCATGACAATTTAATCAATGAGAAAACCCCAGTGTCAACAACCATCTTATTTCTGGGTTGACAAAGACTGACATCTCATCAGTTCCTTGTAAAACTGACTAAAGACAGGTCAGAAAAGCAGCACAAAAGGACTATAAATGCTCTAATACATTAGTCATAAAGATGGAGATAATTTAATTTTTAAATGTACATTTAATATTTAGCTTGAATAGCAAAGTATTATTCACAGAGTAACAGTTGACATGCATTTATGGTTTATGTCCACAAAAACTACTCTCTGTCTTTCTTCACTTGCAACTTCTAATAATAGCAACAATCTCTGTTTTCTTTTCCAGTAAATTGCACCAACCAAGTCAACAGAAAGAATTTAGCAGAGGTTTAGTTGTCTAAATGACACAAAACAAATACAAAAATCATGAGCTGAAATCCTAAAAAACCCCAAAATGTTGACACCCAGATATGGAAGTATTTGTAATGAACAGCATATGAGTATGCCTGAAATGTTTGTAAAATACTAAATAGCTTAACTTCCCAATTTTATCATGGTTCACAAATTAGATGCTTGTGCATCTCACTTGTTGGACCATCTAACAAAGATGCATTGGGCTATAAGTAATATATAAAGTAGACTGAGCTCAATATTTACTGGGGGGTATAAAGATACTATTCCATTTTCTTGAGCTAAACATTATTATCTTGAGAATGCTTGGTAATATCTATGCCATGGGACTTCAGAAGTGTGAGGCTAGGGAACACAACTCCACTTTCACTGCAAACAGTGCAGTTTTACACCAGTTTGTGACACATGTAAAACCCAGGTTGATTCTCCTAAGAGAATTGTGCCTTATCTCCAACGTGATCTAAGCATCAGGTCTTCAAATATTGTGTGAGGGTATATTTATGCTAAAATGCAAAGCCTAACTAGACATCAATGAATGGAGACATTTAGAAGAGCAAAAGTTCCAAGTCATTTTTCCACTGATTGTTAATTGATTTTTAAACAGATCTTTCAAAACTAAATGAATTAATCTAAAATGTTTCTCAGATGGCACAGATCAGATACCTTTGTTGACACAAATGGACTGTACTGATATGCTCTATTTCTGCACACATTTAATGTGTCATGAGATTTTAATTAACAAAAGTACAGACCAGATCCTCTTTTTTATTTTCACTGATTTTTGGAAATCACTTAATATATTTTTGATTTTATTATTTTATTTTAATTCTAAGAAAACACATCACAGATTTTATCTCTACCCTGGATTTACTTCACTTTTAACATTTAATGGTGAACACAGTGGTGGTGCTAGGTTGGCAGTTGGATTTGATGATCTTCCCAACCTCAGTGATTCTACGACTTCATAATCTGAATCAGAGACTTTCAGTGACCAGCAGTGCTCTAGCAGGGTTTTAGTTTTGTATGACTCTTAGAAGTGACACCTCTTCCATGAGGACAGCAGGGTGTGGCAGTTCTTAATTCAGCAAGTGCTTAAATTTCTCTTGCGATCTCTTGATGGGTCACAGATATAAGAAAGAGATATACACAGCCTTGTGTTTCCTCCTCACTACAAGGACGCCAGCACCGATGTAGCTCTTGCACTCTCTGTGGATTTCTTCTAAATGGATTTAACCTGCAGGAATTGGTAGTACAGGAAAACTAAAACTGTAGTGCAGAAACTCATTCAAGTGAAAGCGAGCTGTTCCTTGCATTGTGGAAAACAGCCAGAATCTAGTAATTTTACATGTTCAGTCATGCTAAATATCTGTTCTATGCAGCTTAATGAAAATGTGGCAACATTACTTAAGAAGTACTAAGAAGTAAAATGCATAATATGGAAAAAGAATTTAAATCTGTTTTGTGGTATTTATTTATTTACTAATAGCATCTACCAGCGTGCAGAAAGTCATTGGCTTCTTAAGTCTGACCATTGCAGATGCTGAAAGAAGCATATAATTAGTCTGACAAATTGAGGCAGCTCCACAATATAGAAAGCTGATATTCCAAAATGTACATCAAAATAAAAATCTACTTGTCTTTTACTAAAAAAACATGTGAATTTTATTCTGGCCCATCCTCATGTTTAAAAGACTTAATGATGAATGTGGTGTCTTCAAGGATTCTCAAAGTACTTTTGTAGCCATAGTAAATAATTTAAATATTTACAAATGTATAGCTGCAGTTGCAAAATGAATGTGCAATCCAATATATTTTGCTGGCATAATGACAGTCTGTGTTAATGAACTTGTAAGATTTCAGATGCACTACTACATTCTATTTATGTTAACAAAGGTAGAATATCTTATCTTCTGCATAGGTACCTGTGTACATTGGCATGACTGAGTGGAAAACCACTGTAAACAGATAGTAAGTCTGAGAAAAGAAATTGTAGTTGTTTTACCTAGGAATTTAAACAGTTACGTAGCTTCAGAACTACTTTTTGGTTACACTATCATTGATTTCTCCTGACTTTTGATTGATTTATAACAGTTTGCAGGCAAATTAATTAGGGCTTGTGCACAATATCCTTACTCCCATTACTCACACAAATAGAATTGGAATAAGTTTAACACTTTGCAGTGAGACTTTGAACAAGATCCTCTTGAAAGCCCTGAACATGCTTTGCTTATTAACTTACACTGGTGAAATATGATATCCACTTTTTATGTACATTATGTTCAAAATTAAAATTTACAAGACCATAAAAATTATGATCATAGAGCATTAACAAACATTAACAAACACACTAATCAGGATAAATACTTAAGCCATACCGTGAGTGCCAGAAAAATTTGTTTCAGTACAGCTACCTATGTGAAGCTTGGGCTTCAAGCTGGGGATTAAACTGAAAGTCTGGTTTTATGCTACATCTTGTATGAAGTAACTAATAGGATGACTGATGCTTGACTGAATTTATAACACCCACATGGAAATAGATTGCTAAGAATGTGATCTAGAAAAGCCCATATAATAACCTAGCGTGGTTATCACTAATATTGGCAAGGCAGTCATGTAGCCCTTTCTTCATCACAGTTTATGAAATTCTTGTATAGAATTCCTAACATGGAATTTGGCATCTAGGCTAGACCCAAAAGTGGACTTAGATGAATGAGATGTAAGGTGAGAAATGTGAGTCATCCCAGTCTTTAAATGACATTGAAAAACCTCTGCCAAGCCATCAAGTTCTCTGCCGAAATTCCAGCGGTACTTCATTGCTTGACTAGAAATGAGGCCACGAGAGTACCGTGGCAGTCTTGTTGTCAGTGCAAGGAATAAGCACACAGTCAGACTGCTTGTGATGCACAGGTGAAGAAACCATCTGCTTTTCCTGAATTAACTTAAATTAGTTTGGGTAAGGGAGCCTCATACATATTCACAATATCCTATTTTCCAGTTAGAGCCCTTCCAAAGTGACATAAAAAAGGGCTTAAATACTTGAATATGTAAAGAAAATGTAAGATGAAGTCTTCATTATATTATGTGTGTTATAGCTAGTCATCTGTGAAATAGCAGCAGGTAGTACCAGCAGAACAAAAAAGTCCTTGTCCAACTAGTTTTGCCTTACAAAGGGGAAGAGAGAAGGGATAGCATTTCAAACAACTTCAAGCATTCCTGCTGGTTAGGAAAAAATGGAAAGATGGCCCTAATGAACTGCTGGTAAGCTACTATAAGCATACTCAGCAGCAGATGGAAAAACATCTATGAAGCTTCACTGATATAAAATTCTAGTTGGGAATAATTCAGAATCAGAGGAAAAATGTTCTAAATTTACATGACAACTGAGTTTTGAAGCTAGGTGCCTAAAATATTGTCTACAGACCTTTTCTTTTGCATTTAAGCTTGCTTTCTCATTGTTCCACATTTGCAAAAAAAAACAAACCAGCAAACAACACAACAACAAAAAACGAAACCCAAAAGCAAGGAAAAGGTAATTAATAAAAAAAAAAAAAGGCAAGAAAAAATGGATTAAGCTAAGACACTATATGGAAGATAAAATATAAGCAAGAAGATTACATTCATAACCTGCTTTGTGGAAGGATTTAAATAAAACCTGAAACAGGTAAAAAAGCTATGATGTTTCCATTTTTTTTCTGTAAGGAAACAGAACCTCAGTGTTTTGTTAATTCATTTTGTAGTCCAAAGAAATTACCTGGCCTTCAATTCGGATGGTCACATCTGCCTTCTCAGCCTACACACATACACAAGTCAACAAGAAACTTTCAGTGAAGAAACTTGAGAAAGGAATCTTACCCTAATTCCATAGAAACCAGATCACTAACAATTTTATCAAGGATTGTTCTCTCAGCATACAGAACACCTCATCATCTCATTGGTAAGGCTTTGAACTTTAACAAGAATATTGAAAATTCTTTACCACTGTAAACTTTCATTTTTAAAGCTTAAACAGCATAAAATTAATTTCAGTATCATTTCCAGCAGTTGTTGGTTTCATACACAGAGCTAAACTGTATGCAGGCTGTCCTGGCAGTGCTCTCTATCTGAATGCCCTACTCTGCCTGAATACAGTGAGATCCACGTCTCTTCTGGCTGTTTGGTCCTATCCAGAAACAGCCCATCTCCTTCATTCTCAGTCAGATGTACCAAAGCACCTATGTGGAGGGTGCCCTGAGGCAAAGCAAGCAGCAAAAGACCATGCCCTGTGGATGGTGCAGGTATACAATGAATCTGAATAGTGTGGAGGTGGCTTTTCAGAGAAGAGCTACCCAGGTGAGGGCCCAGAGCAGATCTTTGCAGCAGGTCTACAGCTTGCATATTGAGAAGACAGAGCCAGGTTCTCCACAGCAGTGCATGATGGTAGGATGAGAAGCAGTGGACCTCACCTGAAACAAGACAGGTTTACACTGAAGAGAAAGGGCAACCATCTTCCCTATGGGCACAGTCCAGAGAGGAGCAAAGTGCCTGCAGAGCCTTTGTTGTCTGCATCCCTGAGGCTTCTCCAGAAAAGGCTTTAGAGAGCCCTGAACCACATTGTCATACTTTCTGATGTTGCTTTCAACAGGAGGCTTCACTAGGGGACCTCCTGGCATCCTCTCTAAATGGAAATTTCCCATGAGCCCATGATTTTCTTTTTCTCTTTCCACACTGCTTCCTCCCCCATCCCAACAGACCGACCTGCTCTCCTATCTTTGGTCTTCCCCCAGGCATCCTAGGATGAGTCACATATTTGCACAAAGCCCTGAACAATACCCTTCAGAAATGTTTGAGTACCCTTAAACACTCTTACCCTTCATTCTGCAATGACTTGTCCAGGGACAGACACTGACACCCTTCAGCCTGCAAGGCCCTTACAGAGAATTTCTGAGGGTGACTCAGCTCAGCTCTGAAAAGAGTTGAAAAGTAGACTGTTCAGCAAAGGAAAGTGCAAAGTTCTTCATCTGGGGAGGAATAATTCAATGCATCAGTGCATGCTGGGAGGCTTGCAAAATGGGTCTTCTGGGAGCAAACAACAGACAGTAGGTTGGGCCTGTGCCAGCACTGTGCCCTTATGGCAAAGAAGGCCACCAGTATTCTGGACTGCAGAAGGAGGAGTCCTGAGTAAAGGTCAAAGGAGATGATCCTTTCCTTCTCAGCAATCCTAAGGCCACCACTGGCGTACAGTGTTCAGTTCTGTACTGCAAAACTGCTGGAGTTTCATTTCTATTCCTACTTGCAAAGAACCACATCAGTGATGAAGGACCTGGATCTTCTCCCATAGGAGGAGAGACTGAGAGAGCTGGGACTGTTTAGACTGGAGAAGAGAAGGCTCAGGGTAGATCTCATCAACCTGTACCAATATCTGAAGTGAATCTGTAAAGAAGGCAGAAACAGATTCTTGAAAGAAGTATGTCTTGAAATGACTGGACCTGAGGCATTGAGCACAAACAAAAACACAGGAGGGTCATGTTGAACAGAAGGAAACTTTCTTCATGGAGATAAATGACCAAGCACTGGCACAATTTACCTAGAGAGGCTGTGGAGTCACCTTCCCTGACGATATGAAGATGTTGTCCTGGACAACCTTCTCTGTGCTGCCCTATTTGAGCAAACGGCCATCTCCAGAGAATTCTTCAAAACTCAGCCACTCTGTAATTTAGTGAATTCTATTTTAGAGACCAGGATGAGTTCAGTTGTGGAAGTGTCTGAATTCTTATTTTTCCTTTTTTTCCTACTTTACTTGACAATTATTAATGAACCATAACCTGTTTACCTGATTATTTTTGCTTCACTTCCATTAAGATGACTACACACATGCATGAACATATATTCTTCCCTGCAGATATGCTGCTAACAGTCTACTGTAATATTGTCCTTTAGCAGTACAATTTATACATTTTTAGAAACTTCATAAGAGCACAAATACTAATAGAAATATTATATGTTTTATTACAGATACATTTCTACTTTTCCAGCAGATCTTTTCTCCATGAGAAGCCATTAAAACTACTACCACAAATATTACCCAACAACCTACCTAAATTATAGAAATCAATGTATCAGCTGGTAACTGAATATATAAAGCATATATTCAGACTTCACGGCTTCAGCCTTCCCCAAATATATCATCAGACCGATGAGTTTTAGAGAATGCACAGATGATCAACAAATAACAGGTGTTTTATTTCCTCCTTCTGTTGATTTACAAATCCAACTTTAACACTAAGTTCCTGTAAGTAGTAAGACATAAGTAAGTAAGCATGTAAGACATTGAGTGGAGAGTATATTTCAACTTTCATTTATAGCCTCTCTTCAAATGCAGGGGCCGATGTTTTGCTGACTGTTACAAACCTTTGTTTATAAGATTGTGCTTAATACTGCGGAAAAAGGCAAATTGGTTGTTCTCAGTTTTGGGTTTTTTTGGAAAAAATCCAAAACTAAGGAAGAGAACCAGAGTTTAAATGTTCTGGTTCATTTACAAATCTTTTTTGCAACAAAGCTGGTGATCATTTACATGTTTTGTTTGTATTCCTGTTTTTTTTGTCAGTTCTACACAATTCTAGAAAATATAAATTTGCTCCAGCACTTTGTGTATTCACAGTAAAATTTAATTGCCTATGTCAGTTCATACAAATCTCAGTATGTGCAGTGATTGCACAAAAGGAGTTGATATAAAAGGTAGTGATAGGGAGGTGAGTAAGAGAATATATGAAGAATGTAAGTGTGAATATTAGCTATAGGCTATCCATGATGAGCCTTGATCTACACGATAGACATTATTTTTCTTTTCTATAGAGGGTTATAGACAAACACAGAGAAGGATGAAGAAAGCAGGATACTGAAGTGAGAAGTAAGGAGAGTTCATAGAGATTTGGTACTGAACAGCTTCAGAATCAGCAGTGGTATGAAAGTGGGTATAAATATGCAATATGGTTTCACCTATGTAGGAAACCAGATGGTGTGTTGGAAGGAAGAAAAAAAAATTGCAACAAAATAAGAAAAATAAAAATATAAAATTCAGTACAGGGAGAGCAAGAATATGAATAGCCTTATGTGTTCTCAGTGTTTTCCTTAATTATTTCCAGATCTTCATGAAAACTAATAAGAAGCATCTCAGAAATATCAAAGACTGGAGAGAGGAAAAATTGTAGAGAACAGAATGAAGAACAAAGTGTTTTTCATTTTAAGTCAATTCAGAATCTTCATACTACATTAAGAATGAAAAAGAGTTTGGAAAACTAATCCATTCTTGACAGACATCTAATCTGCATAAAAGTACCTTCAGTGATAGAAGGCTGACATGTTTCTTTGGAAGCCTCTAGTTCTTCATTACCTTTTCCTTCCAAAAGTGTTTTCTAATGAGTCTTACATTAGACAATGGGTCTTTTTTTCTTTCAATTTAAGGCCATTACTCCTCTTTCTGATACAGAGAGTATATAAACCATTTATTTGAATAGCATTTTATTTTCTTAAAATCTATCAACATATCCTTCCTAAATCTTCTCTTTATTCTATCTTTCCTTGAAGGTTATAAAATCAAGACCTTCAATCAGTATTTTTGTTCAGTTAGCTCTCTCACCAATTGGTATTTACTCATTATAAAGCCCAGAGAAAGAAAATTTCACAGAATATGCAAGCATATTCATGAATGCTGAATTGATTGAAAGGATATCTGAATGTCTCTTGTAGGCCACAATAAATGCTTTGTCACAATATCCACTTTTTGATGTTGTTGACTCATGATCCTTGGGATCCATTTTGTTGGCTCATGTTGACCTTGACATCCTCTCTAACTTGGAAACCTGCAGAATTTTACCAAAACAGTTGTCCCCTAATTTGTACGTGTGCGACTCATTATTTCTGCCCAAGCATCTTGCAGTTGTCTCTATTGAATTACACTATATTATTTCAAGCCTACTTCTTACCTGTGAAGATTATTTTGAATTTTTTGCTGTCCTCCAAGACACTTGCATGCTTTCCTGAGCCTGGTATCATATGTATATATACTCTATTCCAGTTTCCATGCTATTCATATTGAAGCTTCAGCATGGCATCTTCAGATTACTGAAGCAGACCTCAAAAGAGCAGTAAAAAGAACAGTAAAAGAAAAAAAAAATATGGCAAATAAAGCAAGCCTATCAGTAGGCAAAAAAAATTCAAGCAGAAAAAAAATCAAAACAAGCCTATACATGGACCGTGCTGCATCAAAAACGGGTTCTGGATGGTTCTACAGTTAAAGAAGATGATCCTTAGTTATAGTGATCCATTTTTTGTTTGTTTGTTTTCATAGCTAGTACATCTGTAAAATCATCTACAGACTTTCTCCTTGTCCTGAGGATTTTAGATTATCTGAGTATTTATAGACTCTTGCAAGAGAAAACCATGTGTTCCAAAATTATGTATAAACAAAAAGGACGGTTCAGGGACTGACACAGAAATCTGTGGTCCTCTTTACTTAGTGTGACACATCATCCGATTCTGCTTGTCTTTTACTAGTTTTAACCTCCACAGTGAAGAGACATAAAGATGTTACTTCCTCTAGCCAAAAAAGCAATAAGAAGAAATATGGTAGTGTTACTTCTCTATTGTCATTTTCATCATCAGCCAGATTCAGGAAATATTAATCACAACATTTTCTTTATATATTCGACTGTCATGTTACAGCTCTGTTCTAAATCCTGTATCTTCTGCTACTTTTGAGCTAATTTAAACTCTTTCTTTAGTAGCACGAAATTTAGGGTAACTTAAGTTAATTGTGTTTCTTTCATTTGAGTATTGTACTTTTCTGAATTTATAACATACTTAACCTGCCCCCCCCCAAAAAAAAAGAAAAAAATCCCAACAAAAACAAATAATGAAAACAGGAAAATAGCTGTTAGGACAAGGTTGGGCACAAGGCAGTCATTGTTTTGTGCTAAGATAACCATGACATTGTAGTAATGAAAATGAAGGAAGTGCACTCCTTGTGGCACACTAAAAGGGTTATGTCCTCATACTCTCACCTTTGGATTAACACATTATTAACACAGTGTATACTGCACTTATGTAGTTTATGAAAGATTCTGGTTAGAAAAGATAGGGGTCTTTTACTTACTGTAATTTAAGTGAGATACAGTTCAATAATCAGGAGAAAATTCTCACTCAGTTGTAAACTCTGAATGGGCAACTGTTGGGGGTGAACTTTCCTTTATGACCATCTCTCACTTTTTCTAATACGTATTCTAAAAACATGTATTTCTACTCTATACTTTTGACCTCCTTCACAGTGTATTTAATATACAAAATCCCATTAATAATTTTAATTCTGGTAGAACAAATCTTACACATTGGTAATTATGATTAATGCACGTGGGATACAAATTCTAGGCATACTGATTGTAGTAAAAACTATTAAAGATATACCAGATGTAAGCACTTTGTTAAGGCTACTTCAAAAAATGTCAGCATTTTGACTTGAAAAGACAAAGCATTAACATCTGTTATTTTTGTTCCATACTTCCCTCTATCCCAATCTGTATGTGCAGTTGTGTTTGTGCCAACAAGCCTTTGTGCAATGGTGTGTGCATATGCAGCCACGTCAGCTTGGCTATAGTACCCATTCCTCTTTAAAGAAAGAAAATACAAAATAATTGAGATCCTAATTCTGCTGCTTTTCAGTGAGGTATAGATTTGCTATTTGTGCATATATTCTTGTTTAATCTTTGAGCTGAAGAATTGTATTTCATTATGTAAAATTGAAACTATATAATTAAATTCAAAAGTGTGCAAAAGGTAAATTATTTATGGTTATAGCTTCCTTGTGTATCTGAACCACTAACTGCAGAAAAAAGGTTCAATTTTTAGGAAATATTTTTTAAAAAACGTGACTATGGAATCTATTTTTCATATGTAAAAATTGTGATAATCACAATGAGCAAGATCTTAATAACATTGTTAAAATAGTCCATATTATAATGAATAAATGTAATTTTTAAGTATATTTGATACATAACTTAAAAGAAAGTTTTCTGGTTTTGCTCAGTCATTCTGTACCGCCCAAAAGTGGACTTAGTGGAGTGCAATGGAAGATGAGAAATGTTAATCATCCCAGTCTTTAAATGACATTGAAAAACCCCTGCCAAGCCATCAGGTACTCTGCCGAAATTCCAGAGGTACTTCATTGGTTGACTTCCAAAGCTGTCAGGGCACACAGCTGCACATCTGTACCCTGAAGTGTCACATCTTTGTTGGGATCAGCTCAATGCCTCCACACTGTCTTGCCTGACTTGGATCTAGAAATGAGGCCACAAGAGTACTGTGGCAGTCTTGTTGTCAGTGCAAGGAATAAGCACACAGTCAGACTGCTTGTGATGCACAGGTGAAGAAACCATCTGCTTTTCCTGAATTAGCTTAAATTAGTTTGGGTAAGGGAGCCTCATACATATTCACAATATCCTATTTTCCAGTTAGAGCCCTTACAAAGCGACAAGCAAAAAAAAGGCTTAAATACTTGAATATGTGAAGAAAATATAAGATGAAGTCTTCATCATATTATGTGTGAATCCAAGGCCTTTGATTTGCCACAGTTCCATAGAAAAGGATTGAACTTTTGAAACTTCAAATAAGGTAGAAGAGAAACCCCAAAAAATAGGAAGAAGCAGGTACTATTTCTACTATGGTTTTATTCATGCTTAACCATTCTCCTTATTCAGAGTTTTCCTTGCTTTAGTCTGATTTATTTCCTAGATTTTAGCACAGTAAAAACTTCAGTCATCCTAAAATTTTCTTCAGTCATTAAATTAATTTTGGTTTACAGCATTGATTTGCTAAACCAAAGTAAGTTTTACTACACGTAGTTGTAATAATAATCTTCATTTTTGTTACTATAAACAGAGGTTTCCTCTGTTTTTTTCTGTCCTTAGTCTTTGCTTTGAAAACTACCGCATGGAAAATATACGTGTAATTTGACTATGGAGTTTCAGAAGGGAATCTGGATATCTTAAGAAAATACAGTGCTTCCCATTTGTCTTCTGACCTATTTTACTGTCCTCTATTTGTTTCTGGTTTCACATTTTACTGGTATTTTAATTATTCTGATTGGCTTCTTTTTCTCATAATACTTTATTACTCTTGTTTTGATGTCCTCTATATTTTCCTTCATATGTCCATTTAATCTTGAATAATTAATGAAAATAATCATAGCTCTCTAGACACTGATTTTGGCATGTAGTTTTATTGTTAGCTGTCAGCTTACAAAATGTAATGCTCCTATGAGGGCAGTTTCAAAAAGTCACAGAATTCAATTATTCACTTCCAGAGATCAAGACTCACAATGTGTTAATACTTTCCTACAGTGGATTTTATATTTTGGCATTAGATCACAGCAAGGCTGCAGCTTTTCAAAATCTGGCAAAGTAAAGGAGAGTCACCAGATGGAGTCCTCAGGTAACATACTGAAATCAATGTAGTTTATTAATACAGAAGTGTTTGGGTAGGCTGTGTATTAATTTCAACCTTCAAAAGCAAACTGACAATGACTTGCCAGATTTTGGAGTTCACAGAAAAAGAGACCCTGTTAACTGATGAAGTTATTTCACATATTTGCCTAGATTTATTTTAAAGGATCTTTGGAAGGCTTATCTGCCATGTGCTACTCTATTCCTCTGTCTTCCCAGCCAAATAGATAGAGTTCAGCCTTCCCATTTAAAAGGAGTGCAGGCTGAATAATTATATACTCCAATTGTTCTCCATCTGCTGCTTGCTTGATCTACAAATGCCTTTTCTTGTACCAGGAAGCAAACAGCAGAAACTCAGCTGTTCAGAATTTCCATCTGGGAAACTGCAAGTTGCTATGATCCAGTCTTCAGAAGAACAAACTATTTCTGCATATAGTTAAGTATAGATTAAAACCTATAGGAAGGGTAAATAATTAAAAAAAATTAAATATCTCATTTACATTGAACTGGTACTAAAGGGTGAGCAGAAAAAAACAAGTAGCAAATAAACTGCCTAGGCACCTTTTTCTAAGCTAGAGCTCTGCAAGTTAGAACACATGCTGCACCCTTGGAGTTGTAGATGATAGTTGGATCTAAATGATACTGAGGAATTCCAGGAAACATTTCTTAGGATCAGGTTCATTTTTTTTCCATATTTATGTGCCTCCAAGCTTTTTATATGGGGGATATTTATTAAACAAACAATCCCTAAATTTCAGAGCTAGACTTAGAAAAATAGAAAAGATTGTTATGTCTAAATCTTGGAATAAAGTGATAGAAATCTGATTTCTTTTAAATGTACAAAACAAATATCTACCATCATAAATGTAACTTACTTTTTCTTTATTTTTCAAAAATGTGATAAAATCAACAAAATGAAAACTTTAAGTTTTTTTTCAAAAATTATTTTATTTTTTTAAAATTTTTATTTATTATAAAAACTGAGTTGTCCTGGTTGAATTAAAGGTTTTCCTTCAATTAAAATAATTAAAAGGAAAGTTTTTTTAGTCACAAGATTGATTTTTTCCCTGTATAGACAACTTTTCAAAATAAATTATTTGCACAAATTTAATCTTGTTCAAAAGAGTCAGTGTGTTTAAAATCTAAATTTTATTATTTTAACATGCTATAATTTGGAAGATTTCTATGCCTACAAGGCATAATGGAGCAAACCCTTCTAGCAACAATATTTTCTGGAAAACAGCAAAACCACAGATGTATGCATGGAAGGAAGGAATAAAACCTCACGCCTTATGCTCCTTACATAAAAAAAAAAAAATCAAGAAGGTAGTTAAAGTGAGAAAATCAGAGAAATAACGTCTGTGGTAGATGTTAACATTTTTACTACAATGTATATTCAATGTCTAATTAATGGTTCCAGCCTGCTCCAACTGTCCCATTGCAGGACATGGCTAGGCCCTGCAGCCAACGTGGCAGGGACTCTGGGAAAAGGTGGAACACACTGCACAAAATCATGAGGATGTAAAAAAAAAAGTGAGAAACAGTCATGTGCACATGAAAAAGTACCAGACATTCTGCTGGAGGGAATGTCAAGTAATGTGGATGCCAGAGAGTTAAAAAGAAAGAGCCAATTTGGCTTCACAAAGAACAACTTGTGCATGACTAATCATACAATGGAGTGACTACACTGGTTGACAAGGGATGAGCAATTCATGTCATCTACCTGGACTTCTGTAAAGCATTTTTTAAGACCCCACATCGCATCCTCGTTGCTGTGTTGGGGAGATGTGTTCGATGGACAAGCCATTTGATGGATAGGGACTTGGCTGCATGGCAATATCCAAAGGGTTGTGGTCAATGGTTCTATGTCCAAACGAAAACCAGAAACCAGTGGTGTCCCTCAGGGGTCTGCACTGGGGCTGTCACTGCTGAATATTTTTATTGATTACATAGACAGTGGGATTGAAAGTACATGCAGCAGGTTTGGGGATGACATAACTTGTGTGGTGCAGTTCAGATGCTTGAAGGAAGGGATGTGAACCAGTGGGATCCTGAACAGCTTGAGAACCTCAGGAGGGGGGTGAGAATTGGACTGGTTTTCCTGGAGAATATGTTGATACCCCATCCCTGGGAGGGTTCCAAGACCGGGTTGGAGGGGCTTTCAGCAACCTGAGATACTGAGATGTCCACAGTAGGGGTATTGGGATAAAATGATCTTTAAGGTCCCTTCCAACTCTAAACATTCCCCTGCAGCCTGCTAAGAGGTTATGGTGGAAGAGATATCTACACTGCAGTCTTGGGGAAGACCCTTGTGGAAATAGTGTGAGGAGAAGGGCACATCGGAGAGAAATTGTTACAAGTTACTGCAATCTGCCATTTCCCATCTCCCCTGCACAGATCGAGAGGGTGAGGTAGAGAATTCAGGAATAAATGAATGAAGTTAAGGCTAGGAAAAACAGTGAAGGTGAGCAAAAATATTTTGGAGTCTGGGGGTTGATTTTTTTTTTTTTTTTACTATTTCTCATAATCATACTCTTGTCTAACTGGCAATAAATTAATTTTTTCCCCAAGTTAAGTTGTTTTTTCCTGTGATAGTAACTAGTTTGCAATCTTCTGCTTCTATCTCAAGAGAAAAAAGTACTTCTAAAAAGGCTTCTAAGTTTTTTAAATGTATTTAAAATTAAAAACGTTCTTTTTTTATTAAGCAGGGATTTGGTCTACTTAGATTTTTTTCTAGTGAACAGTCTCAGAAGGAATATCCTGGTAAAGTGGCTTTAGTGCAGAAAAACTTGCTTTCAAAAGTTTTTGTAGAAGTTTTGCTTCCCTTAAATATTTTTCATTCAAGTACATGACATGAAGTGTTCATAAGGGCTTTTCCCACAGCTGTTTTGTCTGTGGTTTTCTTAAAGATACTCTTGCCTCGTTCTTGAAGTTATGTGTAGAGTTCTTAAAAAAACTTAAATCTCCTTCAAGTGAAAACAAGAAAAAGTAAGTGATTAAGATGTTCATAAGAGGTGTTGATAGATGGTGAAGTTATACTAAAGATTGTAATTGAAGCATTCCATTAAAATTGTTCTCTGTTCAGTGCCTTTCAGCTTGTCAGGAGAAATCATTGCTACAGGTGTTTTCATTTTAAGAATCAAACAAAATGATGAGAGATTAGAGAACAAAATCCTTGCAGGAATGTCTCTTTTAGTTACTGTATTGATGTTACTGCTGTCTGCTGTGTGATGCCGCAGATATAAATTTGCTGGCTGTATATTTTTTTAGCAATTTATGGAACCAATCACTACAACAGACAATCTTAAATATATTATACCTTCCTTTTTGTCTTTTTAGAGTAATGTACAGATAGTAAAATCCTTGCTGAACATTCCCCAGCAGAAATATATAAGTACTTCAATCATGGCACTATCTGAAACAGTCCTTCACATGTGATGTGTTAGGGAACAAAGTATGGTATAAATAAATTTTATGCTATTTATGTCCTTTAGGTACAGGAATCATCAGTGGTAACAACAAAAAGTAACACAACACATTTTCACCCATTCACACATTCTTAGGTTCAGTGAGGTTGTGATGTCACAGTGGGTCATGACTGAATATCACTGTCTCCAGTAGCTCTGCAAAGTCATGGATAGCTGTGATCACTGATTTTACTGCAACTCTCAAAGAGACATTAAGTTCCCCTTTTTATTCAGAACCATATTGGCAATTAACAAGAAGTCCAGCTCCTTCTGTGAAAGAAATAGGTTGACAGAATCAAATTTTGTTTCTCAGTTTGTGGTCAAGGAAGTACCGCACAATTATTTGGATCCTGTGTTGTTTATTGAAACTGTCACTTTCTTTTAATGTTCATCACATTTAGTTGTATGAAGACTCAGTCCCAGCCTTTGCAAAAGTGTTACTAAGCAAAATTTGGCTCTTGGCATGTTTTATACTCTGGATGCTGGTCAAGCTGTGGATTTCAAAAAAAGGTAGCTTTGAAATTAATTAATGTGGACTTAATAATTAAAACAGCAGTATCAGCATCCAGTAATTTCTGCTACATTAGTCAGTTTGCAGAGTTTATTCAGTTTATCTGAATTAATTAATTCTCCTTTCAGCACAGTCATTTATTTTCAAGGTAACTGCTGTTCTTGAACTATTCAGCCATCCAAGTGAAAAGAATTCAGTGTGGTATTAGGGAATTATATTGTGCCTCTCTTTTTCTTTTAAGAGCCTCTAAGTGTGTGTGGTGGTTGTAAAGGGAAAAGTATGACTGTTTTCCTAATAGGATGAAATTTCCTGTCGTTATGAACAGTACATTGCATCTTGTATGATAGAAGCTGTTAAAACTGGTACATCAAAAGGTTTGCCTGTTTTATTTAGAATAATTAAAAGTGCTAATCTCTGTATAACTTCAGATTTATAAATCCAGATCCTAAATTACAGCAGATCTTAACTTTTTGTAACTGAAAAGAATGTAAGTAGAGTCAGTTCTTGGACATCCTACAGGCTCCAGCTCTGTAGGGCAGGCAGCACTGTGGCACTGAGCACAAACAATGGCATTTGAATTATTTCCACAGCAAACTCACTCCAACAAGCCTCCCAACATTAAAAATATTACAAAAATTAAGAATAAGCTCAGAAAAATAGAAAATATAAATCTGCTGTTGTTATGCTTAGCAATAAGTGAATATATCAGGGTTGATATTATGATAAGACATGCAATATTTAAAAGGACTTAATGGACTAAAAAAAGAAAATATGTTAAAGTCTCTCTGAAGCAAAGGAAATTTCACTGAAACCTTCATGAACAATTTTTGTAAGTTTCAGTTATAGAAATATCTGAAAAAAAAAGACTTGTCATTCTAACTCACTAAAACCTATTCCATTAATCAATAATTTCTGGCTGATCCCAGGAAAGAAGAGAAAATTGGAATTAAGCTTTTCTTTTCTTAACTGTTTGTTTGAACAGATTGTTCTGGTCACCAATAATAAATTTGAAAATGGGAATCCAAATATAAACTCTCTGAAAAAATTAAAGAGGCAAAGTATAGAAGGGAAGATGACATAGAAAGGAAACTAGTATGAACAGTCATGATGTTTGTTGCAGACCTGGAAATAAAATCTTGGTTTTCTAAATTTTTATTAGACATCTATTTACAAGTTCAGATTACTTTCAGAATTGCTAACATAGTGATACATCTTTCAAAGCAGCTTTGAAAAATTGATTAATATTTTGGCAGCCAACACTATTCTATCTTCACGTGTTTATTTTACTGATGCATCTGGTAAGCAAACTAGGTATTTTTCTTACTGTACTGATTAAAAAAACAAAAACAAACAAAAACCGAAAAATAAAAGAAAACCAAACTCATGTATAATGCCTCAAATACAGTCTAGATTGAAGAAAAATAAATATCTATTCATTCCACAAAGCATTTTGATGTGAAAAAAGGTTTCTTTACAAATGAAACAAAAAAAAAACAAACAAAAAACCAAAAAAAACCCCTACCTATGTACTTTATTACCCTGAATTCCAATTACATTCCTTAAAACTGTTTTTACAATTTTGCTTTTAGGTTTTTTTTTCATAAACCACATAAATAGCAGGTAAAATTATTTTGTGAACTTGCCCTTGATTAAGCTCAGAAGTGTTTCCAGCTGGAATGATTATGTTTAATCCTCTGTGTTACAGAGGGAAAGTAATCCAAAAGACAACAGTAAATAATTGTGTTTCTACCTTGGTTTCAGTCTGTATTATCAGTGCTATTAAATAGTATTGCTTGCAGAAGATAGCTGACATTGTCCAAATAAGTATTACTTGATAAGAATAATACCTTGCTCTGTAAGCCAGGATCATTTTTAGTAGATGGAAGGTTAACAGTTTAATAATACTCTGAAAGTTTGTGTCTCTTACAAAATGTTTTCTCTAAGTGGTATTTAAAAAAAAATGTACACAGTCTAACCTTAAAGAAAGGACAGGGCACTTTAATGCTAGAGAGTGTGTGTTTTCTTTTTCTGTTCTGGTTTTGTTTCAAGAATCTATATCAATAACAGGTTCACATAATTGACCTTGTATTGTAGTGAGGAGAAATATTTGAATTTCATGCTCCTGATAGAAAAGACCAATTAGGTCACCAAGGTCACAGTTTTTTGAACCATATTTACTTTGTGTGGGTTTTTTTGGTTATCCTGACAAGCTTATCCACCAAGCTCCTTTTGTCAGGAAACATTCTATGAGTTGGAGATCTGAACGTAATTTCCAGGACAACAAAAAGGAGTTGACAGGGTGGCAACTAAGTACCATAGAGCCCCTCACTCAACACCAACCCACCAAATCCACCACCAACCTCCTGCCCCCAGTGATGAGGAGAATTGGAAATAAAAAGTAAACCTCATGTGTTGAGATAAGAACAGTTTAATAACTGAAACAAAATAAAATAAAATAATGGTAATAATAAATAGTAATATTTATTAGCTAAATATTAATAGTTGCAATGAAAAGGAGGGAGAAAGAGGAATAAAGCCCAAGAGAAACAAGTGATGCGCAGTGAAATTGCTCGCCAGCTGCTGCCCAATGCTCAGCCTGTCCCCAAGCAGCTATCATTCCCTCCAAGCCAAGTGCCCCCAATTTATATTCTGAACATGGTGTTCTACAGTATGGAATAAAGGGTAGATAATGTTTTGGTTTCAACTGGGATAGAGTTCATTTTTTTCTCATTAGCTAGTAGGAGAATAACATTGAAAACACACTGATCCTTTGGTTGCTGCTTAGTAGTGTTTATCCTAAGTCAGGGGCTTTTCAGTTCTCTATGCTCTTCCAGTGAGCAGGGGCACAAGAATCTGTGAGTGAGCATAGCTGGGACAGCTGACCTGAACTGGCCCAAGGGAAATGGGGAAATTATTTCCACAGAAGAAGCATTGTGTTATTATATAGAATAACCATTTAAGTTGGTCCTCAAACCCATCATTCCTCCCTTTTACCCCTCAGCAACTGCTAGGATCTATCCAAAACACTGCATCCTGCCAAAACTATTGTTTGGTTGGTTGGTTGGTTTTTTGGGCTTACCTATGTTGGGGTCTGGCCTGTCTTATCAGCTGGTCTGCCTTAACAGACCTATGAAGGTCTTTGAAGACAGATAAGAGGAAGTATTTTTGCTGATGCTGCAAGAAAGCAAGCAGCTGGCCAGGGAAAACCGGATCTTGCCCAAAAGTAGAAGGTTGCTTGTTGGCCAAAGAAAACAGGAAATATTGCCCAAAGTAGGGAATTCCTTGCTGGTCGAGGATCATAGGAAATATTGCCCAAATTAGGAAATCTGCATATACCAATCATATAGTGCATGCTTAGTTTTGTTTATCACCTATAGCCAATTGTATACTCTCATAGTGCATGTACAAACCATATGTAGAAGTTCCGTGTCACGTGTACGGAAGGTAAAAAGCTTTAAAAAAGCACTGCTGAAGAATAAAGTTGGACGACTCTCTGCATCACATTGGTGTTATGTCACACCTGTCTCACATGGATTATTTAAACCCTGACATACAGTCCTGAAAGGAAGAGAGAAATTTGTCATCGAAATGCTTTCAGAGCTTCAACTACCACAACTCTGTGGCTTTGTTATGAAAGAATTAAATGTGCCATCTCTCTGCACTGTGAAAAGTAGAATTCCCAGAAGGGAATTTCAAATAGATCACCAGTAGGACAGTTCTGGATAATGTTCATTGATGATGTGAGAATTGTTCTTCACATGCTCTCTTAGCAGATTTTCTCATCACAACAGAATTTTGAAATCCTCATTCATGTCAGCAGGTGGTTGAGGTGAAACCACATTTCTTAGGGAAAATATATACATTAATGAATATATACATGAATATGTTTTTGTGAACATAATGTAACTTTTAATGTCCTTATTTTCACATTATGACATTTCTGTAGATTGTGAGGGCTAAAGTAATTTGTAATAAATCAGAATAAATGGGTGCAGTTTGCAATATCAGCACCAAGGTCTCCTACCAGTTTTTACAGGAAAGAACCAGAAAAAGCAATTTTTACAGTTTCACTTCTAAATGCTATAATTGCTTGTGTACTACAATAGAACCCAGAATTCCTACCTGACTACTGGAATTTCTTATGCTAGACAATATATAAATAATGTAAGATGACACAGTACAAAACCTAAGATACTTTCCCCATCATCACTTGCACAACCAGAAGACAAGATCAGAAAGTTAGTTTTCACCATCTGAGAGAAATGATTCTTTTTACATGGGCTTTACAATTCCAATCAGTACTGAAAAAAACATATAAGGTGTTCCAACAAATCAGTATTATTTTATTCAAACAGAACAGAATTTAATTTTATTTAAAGAGAATTTAAAATTTTAAAATTTAGTTTAAACAGAACTATTTATATGGTCACTCAAAGTGTATAGCCAAGAGAATAGCTAACAGCATTCCCAATGCACACCTGGTCATGCCTAAAATACCCCAGGAGGGAAGAAAAAAAAGGAAAAAGGAAAAAAGAAAAGAAAAAAGGAAAAAAGAAAAGAAAAAAGGAAAAAAGAAAAGAAAAAAGGAAAGGGGAAAGGGGAAAGGAGGGGAGGGGAGAGAGGAGGGGGAGGGGAGGGGAGGGGAGGGGAGGAGGGGAGGGAGGGAAGGGAAGGAAGGGAAGGAAGGAAGGGAAAAGAAAAGAAGAAAAGAAAAGAAAAGAAAGAAAGAAAAGAAAAGAAAAGAAAAGAAAAGGAAAGAAAAGAAAAGAAAAGAAAAGAAAAGAAAAGAAAAGAAAAGAAAAGAAAAGAAAAGAAAAGAAAAGAAAAGAAAAGAAAAGAAAAGAAAAGAAAAGAAAAAGAAAAAGAAAAGAAAAGAAAAGAAAAGAAAAGAAAAGAAAAGAAAAGAAAAGAAAAGAAAAGAAAAGAAGAAAAGAAAAGAAAAGAAAAGAAAAGAAAAGAAAAGAAAAGAAAAGAAAAGAAAAGAAAAGAAAAGAAAAGAAAAGAAAAGAAAAGAAAATGTAGCCACAGATGGGGAGGTGTCTTCTCCATCTTTCAGCATTTTGAAGCAAAATTGAATTGTCCTATCTGATGGGCAATGATTTGCTTCATCTTCATCCTGGAGGTGAAAAATTCAATACTGTGTCATTGACAGTGTTGATTACAGGGAGAGGAGTTTGTAAACACAAGTGGAGGGGTTTGAAATTGTCAATAAGGAATGAGGGGGGTGGAAAGGGTCTGTGGAGGTTTATTTGCCTTACATCCTTGTTTGAGTAACAAGCATCCTGCTTGCCAGCAAGTGCTTTCTCCACAGATATTCCCTTTGGCCTGTCCTCTCCCACAATGCTGTCTATACTTCCAAAACTCTGCAGCAGCTCTTTCTTGAGCTGCTATTTCAGCAGGGAGGAGCTTATCCAGTGTCTGCTACTGTTGAAGTGATGAGATAAAGAGGGAGAGAAGTAAGCCCTGGTGGCAGGACAATGCTCCAGAAGTGAGTGGTTGGTCTCTCTGTCAATATTAAGCATGAAGGTAGGCATCACTTTTGGAACCTCAGTGCCATAGTGATGGACAAGTTGTGAAAATGTATTAAGAAAAATTAAATTATACCTGGAAAATCACTTCTTTTTTTTTAAATGAAAGGCAATGTAAACCTAGTTATATCAGCCCATCATGTAAATTCATGGTTTGCGCTATATAAATATTTAAAACAGCAGGCCAAATAAAGAATAATACTTCTGTCTGTACAGTTTCCTGCCTTTTTATTTAATTTTACAGTTTAGATCACATTCAAACAATATGTTTAATTGGCTTTGTTATGACTTTTTCAGTATTTTTTCTGAATACATTTTTGGTTTTGCACATAACAACATGTAACAATGTGTTTTCCACTTTAATATGGTTTGTGTGGCAGTTGTTTCTATAGTTTAATTAAAAATATTTGCTCCTTGTTCTGATTCAATGTCATCCAAATCTTAGGTTGTAAATTTCCATTCCTTTTCTGTCTTCTCTATATTAGGGATCAAATCATATTATTTTTTCCCCTTTCTCTTCCACCTTTTTCCCAGCAAAATCTTCTGCAGTCATAGAAGTTCATGGGATCTCACTTTTCTTTGTACAGAAACTGCTCCAGTCCTTTCCTCAGCTCTCTCTTGTGCAGTTCTATTACACATATTGAATATATTCTCTTACATAATCTTCTATGTATATTTTAGGTCTATATCTACTTATAGTCATATAGTTAGAGGAATAGAAAGACATGAGGTCACTAGATCTGCATACAATATTCAAATTTTAGGCATGTGATAGCATTATACAATGGCATATTACATTTTTGGTTAAGTCCTTCTTTAAATATTTTTCATAATCTCTTTTACATACAACTAAAAAGAAAAGGCAATAAATTGTGCCACAATTGCTAGGCTGTCTGCACTTATTCCATGTAAATGTCAGGATTCTGTAAAACCTCCGTGTAGGTTTCCTCTTCTTGGTACGGGCAACCAAAGTCTTCTTCTGGAATGGAAATTAATACTTCAGCCTCCAAAAATTATAATTATTTCAGTCATGCTGTAGTTATACTCCTGGCTTTTCTCAGGTGCTAAGAGGGGATTATTTAGTGAAATAGTTAGCTTTCAGAAAACAAACATAATTTTAGACAAAAAGAAGCATAAAAAGTCTACCAGAAAATAAGAGACAAAAATTTCCTTAAGCACACAATCTTTCAAAAATTTAGTCAGTTTTAACAAATCTATAAAGACAGAGAAAGAACCAGTTTTTTGTCTTGGTCTGAGTCCTGTGTAATTTCTTGAACTGAGTCCTGTGTAATTTCTTGATCTGTCTTGCCAGTAAGTCAGGACTGCCTGTTAATGCAGTTTCAGGCTCTTAGTGTTACCAGTCTTCCAGGACATTATAAAGGATAAAATGTTATTCCCATTGTCTGTAAAAATTGGAAGAAATTTACTTCATTAATTGTATTAATTACGCCTTCAGTGACTCTCCTCTTGAAAATATTTTTTGTCTAAATCATTTAAGCAGGAGTACAATTGGAAGGAAATAAAAAACTAAGTATATCTTTATATAAATATATATCTCCATATAAAAAAATAATTATGCAATAGTGTCTGAATATTTTATGCTTCCAAAAAGTAATTTAAGTACCAAAATTCAAGTCTATAATCCTCAAAACATCCTGAGAAGAGATTGCTGACATGTGAGATTGTCCTAGAAAATTTTCAAGTTGCATAGCTTGCTGCTGCCATGAAGAGCCAGGACTGTTGCCATTTTGGCATGGCTGAGTGCTATGTACTTTTTTGATATTTAGCCCCATTGGTAATCTGCATAGCCCTGCTTTCCTCAATTCCTGCAAGCTGGAATTGGAGATCCTCTTTAGTACTGCTAAAACACACTGAAAAATGAGGTCAGCACAATATTTAGCAGACATTGCCCTTTTCATTGAAAAATGTGGTAATGAGGATTGAGAAGAAATGAAGGATACAATTATCCTTTCTAAATACAGTATTTGTACTCCTTCAGAAATTGGGAGATACAGCCTCAAAATCCTTCTTAACATGAAAAAATTCAAATTCAGGTATCCTATACCAAGCTTGAAGGTGAGGTCATTATAAGCTTCTGAGGAACAAAGAAACATGTGGTCCGTTCCCATAAAAATAAAAACATAGTTTTCAGTATTTATAATAATTTTGACTTATCAGCATTTCTCCCTCTTTTTCTCCTTAAACCTTTATAGCTTCTTTTTTTTATTCTAACTGCTTCAGTTAGCAAGGAAACATTTGCTTTTCTAATTCTGAACAAAAATCTTGCACAACTTTTATCTTTTTTTTTTTTTGTGGCCATGCAAGTATCATGTGGGAAAATAAACTCTTCCAAGAACTTTTACAGACTGGTATGTTCTGTTTCCTAGGCACCTACTGTTAAATGCTTTTAGTGCCATGATAGGGGGCTGGAGACCTGGTACAACTGTTCTCACAGTTTCACAGGAAACACTTTTGCTCTCTCTGAAAGTGCATATTAATGCACTACTGCTAGTACCCAAAGGACAGCATTCATAGGAGCAATAATGTGGGGGTTTATTTTTTCTTCTTCACATATCTAACTTGACAGTTTTGTTAAGTTGTTTATGATTAACTTATGTGGAAATTACAGGTATATTCAGGGGGTATTAACTTATTTTATATCTCTACATCTACTGTAACTGTTCTATTTAATGTAGCTTTCTCTACCAGAGAGAGCTGGAACTGAAATTCTATCTGAATGGATTCTGTCAGGATTTTCTCCACCTTTTAGTTTCATCTTTACCCAGCCCTGTCACTGCAATCCCATTTCCCCAGAAACATCGATAAAGATTTTGGCTTTGATGAGGCCACATCACAGTATAACAATATATTTCTCTTTTCTCCTTTAACCACGGATGTAATACACTTTGAATTGGCAATCAATGTTTTTTATATTTATAAATTTGCAGTTAGAAATTAGTTGTTGCTTGTGAGAAGCATCTGTTCTGCCTATATTTGGCATAACTGTAATTGGGATAATGTTTGCTAACTGAGAAAGCCAGGGTGGATTACAGCAAAGCAATTCTGAGACTATACTAGCTGTCAAGCTGAGTTATAAACCAGTTTTCAGTGTCATTGATCTTTATATGAAACTTCCATCACTCAGCAGAATCACTAGGGAATGCAGCTAACCCAGGAAAAAATGATAGCTTTGTGCCCCTTCCTTTTTTTTTTTTGATTTTTTCCTCTTCATCTGACATGGTAGAAAAGTCACCACTCTCTGTATTTGCATGCACAAGAAAAGGGAAGTTCATCTAGTATTAAGGTTCGGAATTTAGCCTATTAGCGGGTGAGAAGTTTGTGTTAGATACAAACATCTCCTAGTTCATGTATACCTTGATGTTCCTTCACTTGATGATCCTTTTCATGAGAAAACTTTGAAGTCAGCATAAGTTCCTTTAAAGTTTATTTAGAAGCTAAAGCAATTTATTGGAAACATATTTAATATCTTTATCTAGTTATCCATTAATTAAGACATTGGTACATTTCCATATTTTCAAGAGTGTCAGCTTATTTATACATTTATTTTTAAAAAATATCCATACTGTTTATTTAACTTAAGAAAATACACAGGCATCAATGGCAGTATCCACAAACATGCAGTAATAATGATGAAAACAAGTCTCGGGGCAATCATTCATTTAAAACCAAAACAAAATAAGCTAAATCAAAGGACATTTGGAAATGACACTGAGTAACATTCACTTCATCTAAATTAAGGAATTCTATTTATTTCTCTATACATTTACAGCACCCAGGGATGTCTGAGACATCTCCGTGGAGAGTGATAGACACTAAACATCACAATCAGAAAACCTGTTTTCTTTGTCTGAAGAAAAGAAGAACGACACTAATAACATCTTGAATGGCAATAGATGCCTATTTTGATCGGCTGAACTCAGCGCTAGCTGTCTGAAATGTCTAAATATGAGCAAGGTGTCTAATTTCTCATTACAGAAGTTCCCTTACCTATTACAAACTTCCACCAACTCCTTCACAAGATATGCCACAATGACTTTTCAATTAAGTATAAGATGATTGATGCCACCAAGTACAAAGTAAAGGGTGGGAAGTAAGTAATGGAACCATATGTCATGCAGGTAGACTAGGGAGAAATGAATCACTAGTTACATCAGCACTGCCAAAAGAAATTATGAACTTAAGGTCCAAATCAGAAATTGATCCCCCTATTGCCTTTAAAGTGTATTTGTAGCTATGCAGGGAGTATTTACAATTTTACGTTGATATCCCGGTCTGAGCCTGCCTAAAATGTTTTCTGACGTGCAGAGACATGATAATTAAATCTTACAGGGGTGATCTCACAGGTAGCTAGTCAATTTGAGATTGGTCACTCCAGACTCATCAAAATATGCAGTGACTGATTAGCTAATCTCAGTGCTCACAGTGCAGAGCAGGACTGTGACAGGGACTATGATAAAGAGGATCATGCATATAAAGTGTTTGTATTGGATTGTCCCTCAGTCCCACAAGGGCTCAATCTGAGTACAGATTCAGTTCAAAAGGCATTTCAGACATATCCACTGGACTGTCCCACTTTAGTCAGATTCCTACATCTTAGCACAAGTCTAAATACAGATACTGTCAGGTTTTTTATCACATTCATCTGCATGTGGGTTGGAAAAGGCAAAATGTGAATAGAAAAAGGGGACACTTCACTTTCTATGGTTAAACCAATGAAGAAAAAAAAAAAGATATAGTGAAAAAGCACTATATATATATATGAAGCACATATATATATGAAAAAGCATTATATCTTACAGATGCCAGTTGCCACTTCTAGTCCTAAAGTAGTTATTCATAATACATAATACATATAGCTTCACACCTTTGCATCCTAATTAAACAAAACCAGATTATTTTTCACCACATGACATGCTCCAGACCGTATAATCAAATTTAGTTCTTCTGTTTGCTCCTTACAGTGAGCAGCCATATCTACATGTTCATACTAGTAATAGTACCTGAAAGGCACACTACTAGGAACTGTGCCAAACTAATTTATGAAAAACTGCTAAGTGAAACAGGCCATTTCTTCCCAGAAGTTTGATAATGATTGAGCTAATGATTTGAGCCAATGATTTGAGCCTGCTTTATGCAGCCTCCTGGATTACTTGTCCCAGTTACATACTAGTAAGCCCAGCTGTAGAGGGTAGCTTAGCTATGAAAGCTTTCTTTGTGATACAGAAAATACCACTGAAGCTAGAGGTCATAATCAATGTTCTTCATTTAATATTGTAGAAATAATAATGTTTTCTGAAACTCAAATATCCTTGTTAGGCAAAAATCCATTGTCAAGAAAGGTATATGACATCTGCTCAAGAATATGATCTAAATGGAATGAGAACAGTGGTGAGAATTTCTAAGTTTATCAGTAGGTCGATGAGTCAAAGGGTCAGCAGAGAAATAATAATGGATAAGTGCAGAAGCCAGGTAGTAGCAGTAAAATGCAGGGCAGGGGGAAGGCTTTTAAGAAGTGATATGCCTATCAGTAGAAAAGATACAGGAAATAGAAGTGATATCCCTTGTTTTTTGAGTCATCTTTGTATGTCTTTTATAAACAACAATAATTGCATCAGAAACTCATTATTCAAATTAGTGAATTTCTTCTCTGACTGGAAACAAAGCACCAAATTTTGACTAGTTTCTCAGGCCAAAATAATGGGCTTATACTATAGACTACATCCAAAGCATAGTTTAAAAATATATAAAAAGAATACAATGATGAATAATAAAAGTTTAAGGTGTTCTGCTGTGAAATCATGCAGCCTAATAATTTTAACTTTATTTGAAATATAATTATTACTGTAGCATATGAGCTATATTTGGCAATTTTAATAGCAAAAAAGTTTCTAACCAGTTGCTAAATCTTACTGTTCAAGTGAAAGGACTTGAGAGAATCATATTGTCTCTCTCACTGAACTGATCAGCAACAAAATTATTCTGCCCAAGGCACAGGAAACAAATAATGTTAAGTACAACACTACTCCTGTTACGGTGTCTCCACTGTCCTCAAGGACTGTCATGTTTCTGACACCAATTTCTTTATATGTCGCTTTTTGTAGCAAGTCTTTGTGCCCTTGTGCACACTCAGTCCGTTCATCAGCATTCACAGCTAGGCACTTTCAAGACAGGAGGGACACCCAAGGACAATAGTTCTTCCTGAAGGTCTAGTGCTATACTAAGGATAAAGATAAACTACCTAATTTCCTAGGAATGCTGAGCCTACATGCACACTAGGATTAGACAATGAAAATAAATGCATTACTGTCTTTGACTTATTCTCAGTAAAATTAAAAATATCTGAATTATTCATTAATAAACCCTTTTATTTATCTATACTCTCATGTTGCTGTGTTTTATACAAAAACCTATCATTCAGACAGTCTAAGGAAAAGGAAATTATTTTCATCCCTTGGTAAATATTAGTACCAGTAGAAAATATAGCTATATCATTGTTATAGAAATCTTTTATAGAAAACTGTAATATGTATTATGTTTTACAAAGACAGACACATTCTGACCTGTCAAATATACTTAATCTAAGCAAAAGGCAAACCAAATTACAGCAAACCAAGGCAAAGGACAGTTCTCATGAAAGGAAATCTTTTAAAAAATAACCCATACAAATAGATACTAGGTTCATTCTAGTTGTACAGATGCAGTGTCTACAGTTGATGATTCATACCTGCAGTTTTACTTTTTGCTTTCAATCGATCTCATCTAAATTTAGACAACAAACGTGTGTATTAAATCACACTATTTAATGCAGTAAAACATATTTTTATATATATATATGTATCTCCAAATGGGAATCACATCACAAAAAAGTCCAGAAAAAATGCTTTTATTTAGAAGGAAAGTCCTGGTTAATCATAACAATATTTTTAAATATGTTTTCTGTTTTAATTTAATGTCTAAATCCTTAGACATTTATATTAGTAAGAACATCATATTCTTTGGTCTGTATGGCAAAATAAGTTCTTAACTAGGTCTGTTTTTCTGCCTAAAAGAGGGTTATGGAGCAATCTAGACTGCAAATTCCTATAAGAAACCGTCTATCTGTTCTTACTTTGTCAAGAGCTCTAAATTCTAGACATTGCACTTGCATGGCAGTAAAACTGTTATAAAACCAAAGATTCTTCCTGGTTTCCTTCTCTAACAATATTGTTACTATTTGTACGTTAGTTGATCCGATAAAATATTGATGAAAGATTCAGTCTCTTCTTGGTAGTAGAATGGAAATTTTTTTCTCACCCTAAAACAAATTTATTTGTGACCTGTTTCCTTACAAAGCTATGTGATGAATATTCTATTACCGCACGGGTATACCAAGAAAACACTTTGGCAACTACAATAAAAGTGAGTTTACTGAATTTCTGGATGTTTTTCACACTCACCATAAAGGGCATGATGCTAATTTACTAACCAATTAAGAATTAACAAAATTTTAAAGGAATTGGAAACTCCAACCCATAATTGTGTACATATAAATAATACTTAAATTCAACTGTATATTAGATTTTTTACAGTTAATAGTGCAGAAAGTACTGAATCAGTGTTGACTCTCCCATTAGGCTTTTTATGGGCATAATTAATATCATGTAAGATGACTAGCTCTGGACATTACTGTATATGATTTTAATATACTGAACAGCCAGAACACAATAAATCATTAGTGAGAGCATTTAAAAAAATTATGCTAGTCTAGTGAGTAGCAAGGTGTTAACCAGTGGCCAGTTTGGTCACCAGAAAATGTGTTATTTTGCTACTTTTTCCAATAGTAAAATGTTTCAAAGTTTTTTGTATCCCTTTGATCTAGGTCCTCTCTCACACTGTGAGATGGGTTCTGAAGAAATTCGTATGGCACCTGTGAGTTTCATACTGCTGACTCTGGAGCTGGGTTAACTGATAAGTCCGTGATTCATTTGATCTTGACGCTTTTTTAAAAGCAGATACTTGCAACTTTCAGCCTGATTTTACTGTAATTAATGATCCCTTTGAACTCATCTGTAGCCTATGAAGGATCCATAATCAATTCACAAACTGCCTGGTGGAAAATTCCATGGCAACTGTGCAGTGAGTCCATAATGTTATTTCATGCTTTTCTGGCAAAGGGCCCACCAGAAAGCTTCATAATATAAAGATGCCCATGATTGCAGAAATCAGTTGCACAAGCATAATAGTTGCCAACATACTTATAACTCTGAACTTATACCAGTATAGCTCTCTAAGTCAACATTCTTATATCAAATTAAGTGTGGGTTTTTTTGGTTTACCTACAGCTGTTTCCCAGGCAACAGAGGAAACATATTCTGAGACTTAGAGTTCAGAAAGAATTTCTGTGGAGCCCCCTTTGTGAAGTAAGAGAAGGACAAAGCAAAAAATTTCATTAGTTTTCTGAACTGAGTTTTTTTCCCCAAAGCTTGGTAAGAACAATGTTTAAAAATCCCTGCTTTTGCATCCGATATAAAGAAACAGCTAATAGCAAAAAAGAGTATAGAAAAAGAATATAGAACACAGCAGATGCTTTATGTTTCAGCAACTATAAATTGCACTTTCTTTTTGGCATTGGGAACTCATTTGAAGATTGGCAGTCTTCCTGAGTGCTCAGATGCCATGAAAATTGCTACTGTTACTTAATATGATATCATGGCTGTTTACATAACTTTCAAATACTAACTAATGATTTTGGTTTAAATTGCCAATGTTCTATGCCTCCATGTAGATAGAATGGTAAAAGGTAGTTTTGAAGCATATGTTTTTGTGGTTATAACAACACATAATTACCAGTAGAATTATTAATGTTAATTTAAAAAAATCAAAATATGCAATAGACATCCTCTTCTTACAATAACATTATTACGTAGTAATGTTGTCAGAATGAAATTGCACTGATAAGGGACACGTGAAAGATTCACATGATCTAACTGTCTGTGGTACAAAAGAATTCTATTTCAGGCTTATATTGGTATGGTAACATTGGTCAAAAAGAAAGAGCTATACAGAACCTAAGCCAGTTGCCTAAACAGAAGCTTCAAGTGAAATTTGAGTTCCTCCGAGATATCCAAGGTATTAGAAGGTGGCAGATACAACACAAAAACCATGGGGATCCTGTGGAGTAGCAGCTAGTGACTACCGGGGATACTTTCGGTCATTCCAAATGTTAATATGTTTGTTTAAGGAAATAAACGCTCTTTGCCTGCAGTTCATCCCATTTGTATAATTTGCCTTCACTTGGGGAACTGCAGGATGAAATAGAGCTGTCAGCTGAAGAGTAGGAGTTATGCCTTAGATATGTTTCAACAGAATCTGATATTTCATTTGGTTATATCAAGTATTCTTGTATTTCTCTTTTTAATTGTACAAAGAGAATGTTGTGAATATCACTTTTTATCTGGATTCATAGAAAATGACTATTTGTGAAAATTTACATCAGAAAAAGCTATGAGCTGCACTAAATTTCAAACCCAAAACAACATTGTTTGATTTATTTTAGGGTAAAAATAAACAACTAAGTATTTGAGCTGTCAGAATGCAGGAGATCACCATAAGTTGGGGCTGTGGAAAGCAAATAAGTAAATTTTAATCAGAAATATAAACACCATCTGGTAAACAAGAATCTGGTTTCACATATAAAGTATCAAAAAGCTGAAATTTATTTTCATTTTCCACCAGAAAAACCCAAAATTTATCACTAAGCAAATAATCCCTTCAAAGACACTGAGGCATAAGGGTACTTGCTTGACTTTAGGAAGAGGCAAAGTTAATTGTTGCTTTAAATAACTTAGTGTAGACATTAAAATTTTGCTCATACCTGAGATGATTAACTGAACCACTAAGCCCGTGGTCTATTCTTTGTAGTGGCATTTTATAATTAATAATTTCACCCTAAAGCCTAGAAAGTTTTATCATAACTTGTATTTTCCATGAAAACTTTTTACTTCTATGAAGAAACATGTCTTGAGAAAAAAAATTTAAAAAGTAAAAAAATCTTAACAAGCAAAAGTGGAAAAAGGTTAGAAAAAAGGTGAAAAAAAGCTCTGGCAACAGTTAATAGCAAGCAAGAAGAAATGACTAAATGAGCAAAGCATCAAAACCTCTTCCTGAGTGATACTTCTGTGCATTCTGGTACAATCTGACTTTTAGTGCAATGCAACTGTATTAGTCCCACTGGCTAACAAACTGCAGAAGGATGATACCAACTGTGACCAAGCTGAGACACCTCAATTATCACAGTTCTACATGACTAAGCTAAAGATACTAACCACCCCCGCCAGAGGAATAGATGATGTTTCTATGATGTTCTTATCAGATGGTGCCTGATGAGAGTGCTTCCTCTGTGTGCTTCTTCTGTGTAAGGACTGCATTTAGGATTCTACAGATAATGGATCCTTTATGGAGCTTAGATGATGTTTTATGGAAGTGAAGAGCTGGCTATTCTGAGCATGCAGAACATAGAAACCTGCTGAGAAAATTTAATAAGTATCACAAGACAAAATCTCATAACTGAGTTAGATGGTACTATTTCTCATGGACATCAAAAAACCTATTTTCTAAGCTTGGAGCTTTCATGTGTTTTTATATAAAAAGAACAAACAACTGAAGAAGAAAGAAGCCAAAACTGACAATGAAAATAAACTTGCATTACTGCATTCTCACTTTATTCAAAACCTGAATATGCTGAGACAGTGCTAAAGATGGATCTCACTTGAAAACATACCTAAGCATGTACACACATATTGGCTTGGTTTATTAGTTTTGGATTTTCAGAATTCTGTGCATCATTTCCTGCTCCTTTTCCTGTTCTGTAATTTTTTTAGGTCTTTTCCCCTATTTTATAGGGGCACTATGTTAGAAATTAAAAAATATTCAGTCACACGTTATGCATGCACTTACCTATGCATATTTATACTCTAGGGAAACAATGATTTTCCCCAGTTCCTTGGTGAAGACTAGACTCGATAGTATCTGTTAAGTATTTCTCAAATGTCTGTATTTTAACCAGGATTTTCTCATTGCTGAAGCAGATCCTTTTGCCTTTAATTCAACCAATCCTTTTACCCAGGAAAGCACCTTACTCATTATAGCTATCAACATTAACAAGATCTCCTGAAACAGAACTGATGTACAGGATTTCCAGTCTACTGCAAAGCAACTCTAAATCAGATAGATGTAAAAAACTAATTCAAAGCTATGATAAAAAGGATCATGTAAAGTCATCAATAAATTAGATCTTCAATTTTGTCAAATTACAAAAAAAAAGTGTAATTCATAATTGTTTAACTTATTGGAACATTTCATAAGAATCTTTTCATGAATAAATGTATTAATTCAAGTTGGAAGATTAATTTGTAGATAAACAGTGAGAAAAGAAATTAATCAATCTGAGGCTGTTTGGGATGTAATTAAGAGATTATTAATGAAATAACATGTAATGATATTAAGCCTTTTCACTAAGTGTAATGTAACTTTAATTAATACTTTTGACTGGAAAATGAGTAGCATCATCAGCATCACGGATGATAACAATGTTGAAAAGACATGTGAAAAACTAATGATAAATGAACAATTCATCCCACAAGATTTCCAAATAGAATTTTTTCAAATTAACTAAATTCTCCGTATGCCAAATACCTAAAGAGTATACTTATGGTCAAAAACAGGAATGACATCAGGTATCCTTACTGATCCTGGCAAGTTACTCTACAGTAGCCCTGAACAGAGAGCTGAAGGGAGGGAACTTAATCAGAATTACAATCAAATTGAAATGCATGATTATAAGGAAGTTAATACGGCCACTGATTTCCCCAGATAAAAGACCTAATATTTCCAGTATTTTGAAAACTCATAATAAAACCCTTGTGTCTTTTATCAAAATACCTAAAAAGCGTGAATTAAGAAACAAATCAGTCAGGTGATTTTTTCTACCAAAATATTAAAGGGTTTTACTTTTACTACGCCTTCCCTTTTTTTTTCAAGTTCCTGCTATTAGCAATCTCTGGCAGGTAACAGGTAAGAATAACAAATGGATAATATGAATTATAACTATATTCTTATCACTTCTATTCTACTTAGCTGACCTTGAAGCTTTTGTCAAAGGAAATTTGAATTGAGCTCACAGACTGGCAGTGCTAGTTTTGTTGCTCTATAAAACCTAATCACCTGTCTTTGAACTAGTGACTGGAGTAGAGTTTTCTCATTTTCACCTATTTATGCAAGAACAGAAAGAAGTTGAAATTCTGTAACCTTTGAAATCAACAGGATAAATGTTCTAGCCTTCCAGGTCAGAGATAATGAGCATCTAAGGGAATTAAATTAAAATTTGGGGGTATACAACACTTGCTTTCCTGCTTTAAGTACAGAAAAAAGATATACTAACTAGATTTCCCTTTCCTTATGTAAAAAAGTAGAATTGGGGAATGTATCTGAAAGAAGGAAAGAAATTGGAAGGTAGCATAAATAGAAAGAAGTTCAAAGTAAATAAAATGTGGCCTACATATGTCCTCAAAAGTAGTACTGATCTAGTGTTCAACAGTTTAATTACGTGACATTTTTCGGAAAAAATAGTCAATCTTTCAAGTCTGTGAAGCCAAATCGTCATTTATATATAATACTAGGGGGAAAAAAGAGATTTTGCTAAGTAGCAGTTCTGAAGTACTATTTTATTATTTAAAAGATTTGTGAGAAATTTTGATAAAAATTTTTAAAACCAATTTTCAAATTAACTCATATACAAAGAAATAAATTTACTTGTAAATTCTAAGAAAATTCTGTCTGTGCTCAAAATCTCAAGCATCAGATCCTGGTTTTGAAATGTATAATTTGAGGGAGTATATAATGTACTACAGACATAACAGGTCCATCTATGTTTTAAATGTAAAACTGTCCCTCATTGTGAAGCCACTGTCAATGTCTTTCTGCTCTCTTTCCTTCCTTTGTTTCATTGATTGGGAATGGGCACAGGGGAGGGGTAGGAGAAAACAAAAAAAACCACATGCGTATTTGATTTACGTTTAAGAAATCTTATATTATTATATCTAGGTTTCACATAAGGTCTTTCATGGAACCCACTATTCTCATTTCTGAATAAAACCTTATGAGAAAACAAGAGCATTCACACCATATCTGTAAACTGCAATGCCACCCACATTTCACTGAGAGTAAAGTATGCTTAGAGATAAAGAAATAGACAACATTTAGAATTTTGATTCCATGGAACATTCTCCTTTTCAGGTTAGAAATAAAAAAATCTCTTTGTTTTAAAGTCTTTCTTTACTGATATCTTTACAATATTTAATTTTATAATCTTGTTTACATGCTCCATTCTCTCTTCATTTTCAGTTACATGCAAAAAGCATATGGGTGGTAAATTGACCCAACATAGGCACGTAATTTTATGCAGAGTTAAGTTCTTTCCAATTACATTTAAACAGCCCACTCCTACTCCCACAAGCCTTCATCCTTTCTTTTCACCAGTCAGCTGTCATCTAAGGAAAATATAATTAACAGAAAGATATGAAAACAGTGCACATGACAGAGAGTGAAAGGCTCAAACATAAACTAGGATTGTGCCATACCTGATGTTTAGCCCACATATCTAGAGATTGCATTACTGAGTTACCTCTATGGTAGAATGATAAACTCATTTTATTTCATAACATAGGGAGGGATAGATAGGGGTGCAGGGGAGAAAGGAATAAGGAAAAATCATCCTTCTTTTCCTCTGGATGCTCCAGGCTAGATACATTATTTTAAGACTTACAAAGACATTCAAAACTACAATGACCAAAATGGAAAATAGTGCCATTAATGCCCCCTTCCCTGCCCAAAATAATAAAAGAAATGAAATCGTAGTGTATGTCATGACTCAGAATATATACTATGAACAAAACAGGTTATTACCTTTAGAGAAAGACTCATCACAGAGATGCAACATCTGTTGTCTTAGATAACGCATCTTACAACGAGAAAGGAAATACTTGAAAACATTTGCAGAATTACATGAAAAAACCAGAACTTTCAAAGTTTTCCGCAAGGCATCACCCAAGTCTTTACAGAAAGTTTCCATAACAGGCAGAAGACATAATATCTGAGTGAGGTACTTGGTTTATTATGAAAACAATTTGTGTAAAAGTAGGGAGGTTTGATGTTTAACTGATCTAGAAAGTCACATTTCTTAAAGGAACTGCTAGCATCATGCTTGTACTCTGAAAAACATGGATTAATTTAGTCACTGGAAAGGTGTTTTCTATGTGCATAATCTGCATGTTACATTTCAATTAAGAAAACTCTATGACAAATACATGCTGTAAATAGCTTCTGTACAGCTGTATAGAATAGCAATAAGTCACCATCCATTTTTTTCATTAGTTGAAGGAACACAGATGAAAAGAAAGGCCTTTGAAAACTGAGAAGTTCAAATAGTATTAAAAGACAGACACGGGTATGATTTGGACTAAATAACAGGGGAAGAGAGGCCTATGAAAACATGAAAACTTCTTCTGTGCTATGAACATATTACAATATTAAGTGCATCTCTTATCCAATTGAAGCAGTTTAATGCCATCTTAGGTGTTCTTATCCTATAATTATGTTCTCTCACAAAAATTTATTTTGCCCATCTCCACATAACTGACATTAGATCAGAAGAAACAGATAAAAATTCTTCACACTTCTCTGCTCTTGTTCAGAAATTATGTTAGTAAGCTTCAGCCTTGTCTTCAATGATAATCATTGCTATTACATCAAGCGATAAACAAGTGGTTTTTAATAAAAACAGCATATTAAAGAGAAGCTTTTACCTCAGCATGTGGAACCATCACAACAAATAAAACATACTGGAATAAATATGTATGGCATTTAGGCATCTGTTTAAGGTGTGTAATGGAATTCATTCAAGTTCAGATGCTAAGTCTCAACACCTTTGATTAGTTGTTTCAGTGATTTTCTGTAAATGTAAGTGTACTTAGATAACCTAAAAAAGGTAAATCATCACTTCTTTTAGGTTTTTTTAAAAATTTCTTTTAGCTTTTAGATAGAAATAAGTTACTCGGCAATCCTGAAAAGTCTCCAACCTCTTTATTCCTTCAGAAAAGCAAGCTCTTGTTTTAACTATGAACATGGAAACTTGCAAGTATCTATCAGTTTATCCATCTGTTAAAAAAAACCCTGATTTATTTCATTCACAGAAAACTTCTTGCATATCCCATTTTAATTTTAATTTTTAAAATTTTTATGGTTTTTTTTGTTTGTTTGTTTTGTTGCGGTTTGTTTTCTTTTTTTGTTTGGTTTGGTTTTAGGTTTGGGGTTTTTTAAATTTTTTTTTGTATATTCTCTTTACCTTTTGTTTTATTTTGGTTTGGTTCAGTTTGGATGGAGAGTTTTAAGAAAAGAATAATCTAGTTTTAAACTTCTTGGAGAAGAAGGTAATTTTGTTTCTTTCTTATCTTTCCTTTCTTCTGGATCAATATTCCTTCATCCAGGACTTCAAGTGAAATCCTCCTTTTAACTACTAAAGGTACAGAGGAAATACCACATCTGAATGAACAGAGCCCCTTGGGAATGCAAATAGATGCTTAGTTTCTCATTATCTCTTTATTTTCCTGCTTGACTGATTTTGTCCATGCATGCATGGTAGTAAGAAAGGAGAAATATCTTTCACAGTTTGTTCAATGCTTCATTCAATATACAGAAAACTTAAACGCAAAACCACTTAGACAGAGCTAAGAATTACTTAACCTACGGTTTATATGATTCTTTGAAATATATTTAAAAGAGTCTATCCTGTTTGTGCATGTATCCAGTACCGGATTTACCATGAATAAAAATTTCTGCCATACAGAAAGGTGTTTACACCATTTAGTACAATACAAATAAATATGAAAGGTGTAAGAAAGCTTAAGGAGGTAGTTACTCTAAGAAAAGTAGTTTTCCATGTCTGGTAACCAGTATGTAATTCTTTCAGCAGGTAGTAGGTTACCTTTCAGGATAAAGCTCAGGGCAAGCCCATTAAAATATTCTAAATCTGAACTTCTACACTGAAGCTATAGGAAATTGGAGAAAGGGACCTGGCAGGAAGATCAGAAGGGCATAGTATGAACCCACAGTTGGATAGTATCACAGGCAGAAGTGTTTCTGAGGGAGTCCACTGATTAATGCTCTGTCTCTGAATGTGCTATTGAACTGTATTTCGAAGAATATCCTGAGTTGGAAGGGACCCATTAGAATTATCAAGTCCAACTCCTGGTCCTGCACAGGACAGCCCCAGGAATCACACACCATGTGTCCAAGAGCATTGTCCAAACACTTCTTGAACTCTATCAGGCTTGTTGCTGTGACCACCTCTCTGGGAAGCCTCTTCCAATGCGCAACCACCCTCTGAGTGAAGAATGTTTTCCTGATATCCAAACTAAGCCTCCCTTGAAACAGCTTCATGCCATTTCCTCAGGTCCTGTCATTGGTCACCAGAGAGAAGAGATTGATGCCTGTCTCTTTACTTCCCCTCATGAGGAAGCTGAAGAGAGCAATCAGGCCTCCCCTCAGTCTCCTCTTCTCCAGACTGAGAAAATCAAGTGACCTCTGCCACTCCTTGTACAGCTTTGTAGCAATGTGGGGTTTTAGGATTCCATGTGATCTCTTTGTTTCCCCGCTCGGTGTACCATTGGTTCATTTTAAAATATGCTCTGCTGTATCTGAAAACCTATTGGTGTGTAACCCTCCTGCCAGTCTTCCCTTTGTCCTCCTGGGACTGGCTCAGAGAGAGGCAGCCCCTGCCCCCTCTCCTTCCCCTTAAAAGCCAGAGCCTGGATCAGAGAGAGGTCTTCTCTCTGAGCTGGCAGCCCTTATCCTGTCCCTGCCTGTCCTCCCCACTTTCTCCTCCCCTGCAACCCCCTTTTCCCCATTACCCCAAATAAACCTCCCTGCCAGAACAGAGATGACGTCCAGTTCTTTCCTTCGCCTTACTTAATTTTCTGCCTGAATTGAAGTGGTTTGGAGACTGATGCCATGCTGCAGAACCTCAGGGGCTGGGTGCACCAGATCGGGTGGGATTACACGGACCAGAGACCCCGGACTGGGGGGGAGCCAGCCTGTGCAGCCCCCCCAGCCCCTGTTACATCACAGCTTGCTCTCTAGACTGTCCATCATCTTCATGGCTCTTCTTTGGGTACTCTCTAACAGCTTTAAATCTTTCCTTTATTTTGGTGCCCCAAACCACACACAGCAATTGAGGTGAGACTGCAACCAAATTGTTTCTTTTGCTTCAAATACATATACCAGTGGTTCCATACTTCTTTTCCTCCTTTTAGACATCATAATCTGAAATAAATAACATCTCTGTATAGCAAAAACGACTGAATAAAGACTTTAAAGTCAACATATAATAATGTGTCTTAAGTAGCTCTTTTCCATCCAAACTTTGCATTTTGCTATCTGTTTCTCAGGGTTCAGATCAGCTCCTCTTTGTACATAGAGATTCTTTCATATTCTCTTAGAGGTGCTGAGGCTGTCCACAAAAATACTGTTGTTTCCTCTTGCAAATAACACTATTGTCCTCCACATGTGCATGTTTCAGGACCTATTTCTCCCATGTGCAGATGAAGACTCCTCACACAGCCCTCAGCTTCACCCCATTTTATTTCCTTCAGTTGCTACTTTTTCACTGTTGCAACGATTTCAAAGTACATTCATAATGTGGAACAACTCTTAATTTACAGACCTCTGTGTAATTCTCCTCCCCTTTTGGTATAATATTCTCAAACTCTGAAATTCCCTGAAGCAACTATTGTACAAGAGTTCATAAGGGTGAGGAAAAGTAAATGCAAGAATAGAATATAGGATGGTTTCCTGAGAATGAATATACCTGACTGTTTGCCATGTAGAAAATCCAGCAATGTGTAGATTTGTAGATTTGTAGACTTCAGTGATGATTCTGTCTCTAATGTTGTCTGTCACAGTTTACATTGTAGAGGAAGAACAAGGAGTATGTATCTCATGACACAGTGTACAGAGAAGCAGAAAAATATTTTTAAACTATAGAAATTTAAGGCAAATCTTGGAAGGGGAGGAAAAAGAAAGTGTTCTTGTGATGAGAACTGAATAGTATTATTTGATAATTCAGGTTGGAAGGACTTCAGGAAGTCCCTGGCTGAAAACAGTCAGGTATGAGATTGAATAAATTACTCAGGGTTTTATCCAACCTGGATAATCAGTTGTAGCCGTGTGCTATTTTAACAGCCCCTGTGATCTAACAGTCATTCCCAACTGAATCTAGTTAAATTATGTTTTCCACCAAATGAAGTTATAGAAAAACATAATTTGTAAAATTTAATAATTACCAAATAGCCATAAAATACTCTTGGGCATAACCTGGGATACCAATACTGTGTATCTGAGCTATACAACTATCAGGAACACCTCCTGAACCATATTTATTTAATTTAGTTCTGCAGAGACTCAATCTTATATCTTACACAGCCATGGAGAAGTGGTTTGTAATAAGTGGTTGAGTTGCCCCAGTCCCTTTGTGTTTTAAAGATTGATGCTTTGTTGACCTCAAGCTGAAAAACAAAATGGTTGTCAATAGAGAAAAGGTGCACTTCTAAGGCACAAGTGATCCCCTCCAAAGTTCTGGTATGGGATGTATATGTTTCTTTCCATCTTTTATTGGAGGCACACACACCTAGTCCATGATAACAGCTTATCTTTCAGGTACCTAATGTTAGGATAGATAAAGCTAAAGATAGGTGATTTACTCTGAACATCATAACAGGTTTAGGCAGCTGTATCTTCAACTCATTTCACTGTCTATTTACTTGTGACTGCTTATAACACAAGTTGCCACCTCACCAAGGGGGCTGACCATGCTATTTTAGAAGGCCAGCAGTCTGCCTTACATTGGATCCGAGTTTAGGTGGCTTCCCACCTGATTATTTGTCCATGCAGGATAATACTGATGTTTTTTTAACGAATCCTCATTCATAAATCAAAGTCCAGCTGCTTCCCACAGTAGAATGCCATATGACTGAGAAGCTGTTACCAGGCTGGTACCTGCCCTAGTCACTTTACATTTTACAAAATCATTTTGATTACAGTTACTTTCATTTACTTTGAAGTAGATTATGGGCAGAAATGACATGCAGATGACCAGAAAGGTCTTCAGAATACTCAGGTAAGTTCTAGATTTATTATGTAGGTCAAGAAATTATGCACGTGTACATCTCCTTGCAAATTCTCAGAAGTCCTTGTTATACTACAACAAATAATCAATAAAACAGCAAGAAAATTTATTGGATTAATTAGTAAAAAAACTCATTAATATAAGCACTCATATATTACCAGTAATTGATGAATGGAGTTATAACATCTTGACCATCTTGCAATCTTAATTTTTTTAACTGCATATTTTCAAACAAATAAAGATTATTTTTCTTTTATTTCTTCCCATCTTAATAGTTTACATAGAAGACAAAAGAATCTGGGGAGTTTTCTGAATGCTAACAATTATCCTTATCATTCCTCTTTTTTTTCCTCCTAACCCAGACAGATCAGATCAGATCAGACACTATTTGGATCCCTCCCAGGCTGAGCACCACAGTTTCCTTACAAGAGTCATCACAGAGAGGGAGGACGAAGCTGCAACCTTTGTGTTGACATACAATCAGGTGACAGTATCCTGTCAGTATAGGACACACACTTTAAAAAAATGCATAACTAGACTGTTTGTAAAACCAATTTTTTCACAAATAAGAAGGAAGATCATGTTATTTTTCTATAAACCCTTGAAAATAAGCAGGTTCTTGAGAAATTTATGCTCACAACACAGTATGAATTCCAAAAAGAAGAATCTTAAACTTCTTGCAGCCTGTTTTCATAAATATGCAAACACTTTAAATTGCTTAGTTTTATAGTGGAATCAGCTCAATCAGTAGAGCTTTGTTTAACTTCACAGTGAACAGGCAATTGCAGGATGACTTTTTATTATTATTTTGTGTAATTTAGACAACAATTGCACTAACTCCTTTCCCACTGTTATTTTCTTTCAGTTTAAAAAGAAAATAGTTTGACCTACAATACAGATTCTCTTGGTATTTTGTCAAATTTATTTTACGCCAGCAGCAGTCGCTGATTTTAATTGAATGGAAACAACAGCTCTCATCCTGTGTGTCACATTGCTGGATTTTGTATCATTGAATTTCAATCTGGTTTCACTGGGACCTGCCAAGTGTGGCTTACGCCAACCTCTGAGTCTCCTTGCTATACTCCTTTCCAGGACAGCATTGTTTGCCTTTTGTCTGTTCTCTGATTAAATTGACACCATTTTACCTTTTGTGACTCCTGTGTCATTTTCTGTTGACAGCTTCTAGCAATGGTAACAAACCGATGTCCTTGTGGAAGGGGCAGAAACCATTGATTGTCTGGGTGTATTAATGCAGACCCTTTAAAAGTCATGCAGACGTGGCTTTGTGCTAACTGGCAGCTGAATGGGGGCTAGCAAGAGATGCTATTAACCACAGATAACAGTCAGCACCTTCTATTCAACAGCAATGTCACTTTGTACCATTTGAGGGACAGTTGGTAGTGAAATTTGTTAAAGCAATTCTCCCCCTCCCTGTACACATCCTGCACTGATACTATTTAAGGCAGAAGAGTGGAAATAGTTTTCTGATTAGACTGATGTTGGTAGGATGCTCATATAATTTCCAGGGAGCCGAAACACTTAATTCAATCCATCTGCACTTCACAGCTAAAATCTCTTTAGAACAACAAGATAGGCCCTGCTGACATGAGAGGTTAAATGTTTACCATGGATAGGGAATTTATAATTGCCTTTTTAGAAATGAATGATTAAAAGTGGTTACAAGAAGCACCTGGCTATATAAGTCTAATCCATGAAACACAAGGGAGATGTAATAATTATGTCAAGTCCTTCCACTATGATATTTTAAAATGGGATAGGAAAATGAAAATACCAAAGTTTTAAAATTATGAAGTGTACAAAACATCTGCATTTAGAAATAAAATGTCTGAGATGTGCAGAATGAGCTTTGTTCAAGCTTATACACTGAACATAAAACACTTAATCAACCCCCCTTCTGTTCAGCTACAAAATCAGATACACTTTTATCATATTTGCAAACAATTTCAGCATGTTTTCTAGATTAAGGAATTTTCCAAATGTTAAAGTAGAAACTACAGTGGGAACTTTGTCTTCCTTCTGCTCAGTTTACATTATCATGAACAGCATAAATTAACCAATGTATTTTGAATTTTTACCAACATGATGGAAACACAACTGTCATCATATTTCCCTCAGAAACCAAATATTTCATCCTGATTCTAAGTCACTCTGTGAACAACTTTAAGTACTGACAGCACATAAACATTTTTGATCCAAAGTTATATTGTATAGTAATGTATACTAGCTCATGCACAGTGCAATATCAAAGTAACTGGCCTCCCCACCACAGCTGGCTCACACAGCCACCTCCAAACACTACTGTAATAAATTCAACCTGTCTGCATTCACCCATTTAAACATTTTCCAATTATTGCAAGATATTGTAGGAGCTGAAGGGAAGTGCAAATCCTCAGTGATTTTTGGAATAAAGTAGGCCCCAAGTATATATAAAGAGGACTGACAAATATGTACCCTCACATGTCTAAGCCAAATGATGGTAGGTGTAGTATATTATTTTGAGTATAATTAAAATGACACATGCCGTGACATTATACATAACTGTTCTGTAAACTCAGTAGAATGATATTTGCTTTATCGAGTGCTTTTCTTCACAACAGTTATTGTTTCGCTCCAATGTGGCACAGTGATGCCTGCATAGGTTATTATTCACTACCAATGGTTTTTGAAAATATATTTCCCATTACAAAATATGTAATTTGCTTCTATTCCTTCTTTTTTTCTTTTTTTTTTTTTAATTTTAAATTTTAGTAGCAAACAAAGAGTTTTTGTATTTGGTAAAAAAAAACATTAAAACAAAGTGTATATTATGTCATTTGTATTTATATTTGCCATACTAAGATTCATTCCAGTCTCCACAAAGCATTTAGCTCTATATTAGAAAATTACATGGCAATGTCCTGCAATTCCATGTGCATAACCATAGATTACTGCCACACTATTGCAGAAGGGCTCTTCAGTTGAGATGCAGCATCTCAGCAGTGGGAATGCTCAAAGGAGAATTCAGTGACGTATATGCTGTTTCCACATATGCACCAAAAAGCAAGTACTCAGAACATCATTTTAGGTAAACTAAAATATTACTTAGGCCTTTGCACATTGATGATTTTGCTGCTGTACTTGAAATACACCACTGGATATCTAAAAATAGACATCCTCACAGTAATAAGGATATTGCAATATTTTTTGAATGGTTGGGTGACATAAATGAAATAACATCTTGTTGCAATCATAACTGATATAGATCTGTCAAACTAGTTCCTGATGGATATTTTTGTTGCTGTTTATCCAGTTCTGAGAGAACAGTGATGTCTATGACACTCAAAGGTTGCTGTAATTAAATTCTCAATCCATCTGTGTAGAACATTTGATAATATTTTCAAGAGTAGAATGTTTTCAGTTATTGTACATGTTTATTTTAGCTTGTCAGGGGATACATTATCCTGTGTAACTTTCAAGAACAGTTTGTAAGGAAGTTTCCTTTGGTATGGTTCACTGAAACAGAAGGCAGCAACTATCTAAAGTATTTCAAGGCTAACTTAGATATTTTTTTTCCCTACAGATGGTAAGATGCTTCTTTTGTAAGAGTTAGTGACAGTACTAGAACGTAAATTAGGACAGAATGTGATTTTGGTTTTTTCCTTTTCTTCTCTGGCATTAAATATTTTATAGCTATCAGATATGTAGGCAGTGAAACTACACTAGGACCAGAGGCCAAACAATTGTAAAGACAGAGAAAAAATATAAGGGAAAAAGAAGTTTACTGATTCTGTATATAGCTGCATTTAACTTTTTTTTGTATGAGTAACCATGTCAAATCAAGGTGATTTCAACACCTGTAGCAAAAGTTACTTTGCAATCATGAGCTCATAAGTTGGCAGATATATATAAAGTCCTCAGAATGATTGAAAACACTTCTGGAACTCAAATAGGAGTGCATGTATTCAATAGAATTTTAATGGGCCTCCAAAGGAAAAGTGAAAAATCAAGACTTGGAAGTCATTATCAAAATAGCACCAGAAAGTAGTGCTGATTGGAGAATTACAATTCCATTTTCCTAGAAACTTAAAAAAAACCAAAAACAAACAATAAAACCCAAGCCAGTATTTCTGTCAGAAAATTAAATGCATAGAATTCTATCATCAGTATTCAAAACTATCAATATAAGATACTATGTTCAAAACATCTGCCTGAACTTCCTGTCAACATAATTGCATTCAACCCTTTATAATATCTCTCTCAGCTACACTTTCACCGTTCCAGATCCATTTGAGCCATGTGGCGTACAGACATAATGGCAGTTTTCATCATTACTGCCTAAAAAAGAGGGATGTCCTCGGTTTTGGTTGAAACCATCAGATTACTGATAGGTGTTTCAGCTTCAGAAATATATTTCATCAAATATATTATAACTGTGTCCATTAATGAAGGAATAAATAAATGTCGTCTGTTACTCTTCTTGTAGTATAATGAATTCAGGGAAAAGAAAAATCCTCACTTTAGACAATTTTTTTTTTTCATTCAAAAACAAACAGTTGAAAAATGTGAGAACTGTTTTAATGAGTAAGAAGTTGTGTCCAGGGATCTTTTAAAAAATCACAAATAAATCTATTTTATCCATTCTGAACACTTTGCCAAGTAGGTAATGCATCCCTGAAAATAGATGTTTATAATTCATAATGAATTATTAGATAGTCCTTGCAGTTCTGAAATGTTTGGAGGCCTATGTTTGCTTACCTCACTCATCCAACCATCCTCACTTCTGTGTGCTCAGTGACACTCCAAACTTTGGCTGCTGCTTATTATTGCAGCTGGTTTTGAGTTGCCTATAAGCTGCAGTTCTGCACAGGTGCTGGTGTCATTATTTGTCTGCCACCAGCTCTGCCAGGTTTGTGTAGCTGGTCACTTCCACCATAAGATTCAATAAAATGAAGGAGGAAGTAACTGGAAACAAAATTATTATCTAAAGAATGGGAGCTACAGCCATTGCTGATTTTTCATTCTGTATTTTACCTACATAGCAAAAAACCATACTGAGCTAATGAGAAACAAGAATTTATGGAGCAATATGCTGAACCAGGTGAAAAATATGTTCCTAATATTTAAATGTATAATTAAAAATAAGTGGCTTTGGGGGGAAAATGTTCATAAGCAGTCCACAGAAAGAATTTTCAACATCTGTTTCCACCAACTAATTTAAACTCCTATATTTTCGAGTATATTTTTTTGCAGTAAGTCAGGAGAAACAGACAGGAAGATTAAAAAAAAAAAAAGGTGGAAACCAGTTTTGGTTTGGTCCTCAGGATATTTTTTGATTTATTAAACTGTATCACAACATGCCTAGAGGCAAGAGGGCAAGTAAAAAGAACACAGACAACAAAAGGAATTGGCGAACAAAAATTCATTTAAGCTGCCTATGGTATTCATATAAATATAAGCTGACACTTTGCAAAAGTCCACTGTACTTCATAAATCATAAGTTTAGAAGGGACCCCAAAATATAAGGTATACCACCAAGTAGATGTAGACTCTACTAACACATTTTGTCTGCTCTTCAGATAAACAGTTTCTATTTTCTGAATGTATTCCTCTATTGTTTGAGACAAGTGAAAATGTATAGTTTAGCCAGGTTTATCACTGATAACACTTGATATTTTCCTTCGCAAGGTTCACAGTTTCTGGAAAATCTTTTCATACAAATTCCTATTTCTCTTCAAATTTGCCTTCCAGTTTTGGTTCTGCCATATTTCTGCCTTCCTATTTTGAAGTCTATAAAGGTAACCATTTCATACTTAGTCTTTCTGAGTAGGTCCCACGTCCATATTCCCAATCAGTTCTCTATTAATTAGAATAAAATCTGTTAATTAGAATCACATCCTCAAGATGTTTTCTACATCTTCTGTATGACTAAATTGTTATTAATGCCTTCCAAGAATTTGTGGATCAGTATGGCCAGGGGATTCATCTTATCCAGCTGTTGAAATCAACAATGCAGACTAAGAAATCAGACTGTGTCATTCAATTACAGTCAGTGGAGAAAAAGTACTTGCAGTTTATCATTCACCAGCTGCATACCAAGTGAGGCAGCTGTTACTCTCCAATCATATCAATCGAGGTATTGATTGAGGCAATAGTTTTGGTCTCAAATTACTCACCAGTTGGACGTTATAAGAACTACAACTGATCTCATCATAGAATGTGTGAAATTACTTTTGGCTTAACAAGGAATCACAGAATATGCTGAGTTGGAAGGGATCCACAAGGATCATCACATCCAGCTCTTAAGTGAATGGCTCTTACAGGGATCAAGTCCACAACCTTGAAGGTATTAGCATAATGTGCTTATCAACTGAGATAAATATCTGTATATTGCTCACTGGAAAGCAGTGAAAAAATTTAGGGGTTTCATCTTACTGTATCACTTAACAACTTTAACTTTCCTAATTTCCATGTAAGTGTTATTGTACTGTGACACTCATAGCAAACAGTTTATATTTACACATCCACATAAAATTTTAAAACTGATGGATACTATTATTACTCTTGTGGCTCTCTTCTATGTTACTGAAAGTTAAAGACATTATAGTTGTAAAAGTCCAGGAAATAGTTTACTTGGTTTGTAAACAGCTCAACATTTCTGTTGCCTTGAAAGTCTATATTGGAAAAAAGGTACTTCATTTTCATTTGAGAAAATGCCAACTGTGAAAGCAAGCAACATGAGCAATTAACCAAGTGGGCTTTGCCTTTTATTTTTAACTGCTTGTCAATGAATTTACCACCCACAGCCTTCTCTGTGGGTGTGTGCGCATGCACAGGGTATCTTTCAGGGCTGCTCAAATTCTGCTACAAAGATAGCATGGGAATTGTGTTTTTAATTTGCTTATTCTTTTATTCCCCTGATCTACGCACTAGCAGCTCTTTACACAAACAAGAAATGCACTCGTTGCTGGGATTAGAAATTCAAAAATGGTATGGTAACTGAGCTACTGTTTTTATTAAGTGAAGACTTATGCAGCCTGAGGTTGGGGAGAGCTTATTTTAATAGTATCAGAAATTATGTGTATTCAGTAACTTTGGAAGATCTTCTGTCAAAAGCAGTGTATCTGCACTCCTCAACCTTTATAGATTTACTGTATATATTTGATTTATCAGAAAAATGTTACCATCTCTTACCTCAGACTACTACATTATATACTCTTCTAAAATAATGAGTTAGAGCAGCTAAATATGACTCCAGTATTTCAAGTTCCACAGTAATGTAAAAAGTGTATTTTTACAGGCTGACATTTTTAATGGTAGGTTAAATCAGGCACTGATATCTGGATTGGTGGAAATGAAGTAAGAAAATTGCTATTTTTTTACTTGTCACATTATCAAGAGACCACAAGAAAGCGTAGGCTCACAAGCAACATATAGGCAGCTATCTTCATGACATCAAGGAACTAATCATCCAAGAATAAAAATAAAGACAATGATACATGAGGTTTAAGGGAACAGTTTCCAAAGTTTTTAAATGTCACCAGGTAAAATGTATTTTTAATTAATATAAAAGCTACCCTATAAACTCAAGAGTTAATAGTAGATCTCAATCAGAAAAAGTCAGGACAAAATTTCTACGCTAAAGACTAGTTGCAGAAACCACTGAATAAGATCCTTTTTTTCTCTTCAGAAAGTGACTGACACCTTTTTCTGATATTTTCTATCTTTGGGTTTACTATTACTTCTAAATAAGAGCAGGGCACTGTGCAAATTCTCACACTGGACTACTGATTAGACATTCCATTTCATCATCATGGTGGAGTGATCTTGGCCCCTTACCTGACCTCTACTCAGGTAAGTGTTTTTTTGTCTCTGCCTCCTCAACATGATAGGGAGAGAAAATAAGCTGAAAAAACTGATGGATTGAGATAAAGAAAGGGACATGACTTGCCAGTTACACTAACAGGACTCAACTAAAGGAGTATTAATTTCATTTATTATTAATTTGAAACAGAGCAGAATGGTGAAACAAAGACAAAAAACTAAATCAGCTTAACCCACACACAGCTTCTTCCCAGCTTCAGATTCACTTCTTTATTACTGAGTCCTCTACCTCCCCCTCCTGAGTGGCACAGAAGAGATGGGGAATGGGGGGCTGTGTGTAACAGGTTCCATTTGCTTTTCTTGCTCTTCACACTTTTGCTTTGCTCCAGCATGGCTCTATCCTACAGGCTACAGTTTCCTTCAGGACCTGTTCACCTGCTGCAGTGTGGGGTCACCCATGGACTACAGAGTAGATATCTGCTTCCCCGTGCTTCTTCATGGGCTGCAAAGGAATCACTGCCCTGATGTCAGGAACACCCATTCCTTCCCTCCCCCACCACCTTCTTCTGTTACCTTGCTGTCTGAAGTACTGTTTCTCACTTTCCTCCTCACTGCCTGGCTTTCTTAAATATGTTATCACTGAGGTGCCACCATCTGGGTTTGTGGGCACGCCATGCCCTATGGCATGCAGGGCAGTCCCAGCCTCTCTTCACAGAGGCTACCTCTGAAGTCCCTGCTGACAAAACATTGCCATCTGCACTCAGTAGAGTCATTAACATCTTCCCTGAGTGTTTTTGATTGTTAAGGATTTGTTTTTATTGGTTTTTTTTTTCCTAGAATGACCCAGCTGTAAAGAGAGGGATACTACTATGTATTAGTTTGAAAACAAAGCAGCAGGAGATTGCAAGTCAGGATTATAATTTAATAGGAAAATTAAAAAACCAAAAAAGTATAATAATACAAGGAAAAGCACTGACAAAGTCAAATACAACCTGACACCCGGTTAGGGTGGTGGTAGCAGTCCAAATGAAGTAGTTCAGTTGAAGCAGTGTTCCTGTGGAAGGTCTTGTCTCCAGCTGAAGGTCCAGTGGTAGCTCTTATCCTCTGGGAACCCAGTAGACAGGGCTAGCTTGGGCAGTTCCAAGGTCAGGTTATATCCAGGTGGGAATGCTTGGCTCCTCCCTCCTGGGTGGAGCATCTCACAATGGGATGAGATAAGTCCATGAGTCATGTGGGGAGTCCTTGATGGCCCATTGTCTGTTATCAGGGGTGAGTCATAGCAGGAGATAACAGCTGATGCCCCACAGCTGATGGTAATAGAATAATAAATACATCTGTATTGTAACCTAGGACATAACTAGTATTCGAGAGACACTGCAATTTAAGAGGATCATTCCTTGATCTTCTTATTTAGCAGTGTTGCCAAATATCATTCTTCCATTGTCAGAGCTTCTTGCACTTTGTTCTTATGGCCAATAGCAGGAGGTGATAAAGATCACAAGAATGTCTTCTGTAGTCCTTGTACACATCCTTGCATTTACGTAATTTGAGTAAATGGAAATTAACTGAGATGGACTGCCTAATACAGGATTATAGTGCCTTTATTCATCCTGAAACATAGTCATAATTTGAAACACAATCACTATGACCAGGTAATAATGCTGGCATCTCAGAAACATGTTGCAAGTAGAAAAGAGCCAATAAACAAGCTTAATGAATTTTAGTTTTTACACAACTTCTGCATGTTTTGCCATTTTGCAGTTTGATGATATTTGGACTTGCAGCAAAATTAACTGCAATCTGTGTCTTTGTATATGAAAAAAGTTAAAGTCAAGAAACAAACAAACCTATTAAAATTAATCTAGAGACTGAATCTCCTCAGCAAAGTAGCTGGTTTGTTTTCTCTTATCAAATGAGTCTTGAACTGCATGCAGGGATTTAGCCTTTCCTTTCCTTTCCTTTCCTTTCCTTTCCTTTCCTTTCCTTTCCTTTCCTTTCCTTTCCTTTCCTTTTTTCTTTTCTTCTTCTCTCTTCTCTTCTCTTCTCTTCTCTTCTCTTCTCTTCTCTTCTCTTCTCTTCTCTTCTCTTCTCTTCTCTTCTCTTCTCTTCTCTCTTCTCTTCTCTTCTCTTCTCTTCTCTTCTCTTCTCTTCTCTTCTCTTCTCTTCTCTTCTCTTCTCTCCTCTCCTCTCCTCTCCTCTCCTCTCCTCTCCTCTCCTCTCTTCTCCTCTCCTCTCCTCTCCTCTCCTCTCCTCTCCTCTCCTCTCCTCTCCTCTCCTCTCCTCTCCTCTCCTCTCCTCTCCTCTCCTCTCCTCTCCTCTCCCTCTTCCTTTTCTTTTTCTATTCCTTTTTCAAATTTAGTAGTATCAACAACATTGACATAATTTTGTAGCAAGTATTTCATCTGTTCAAGAGCAAATCTTGAGGTGAATGTCTCCCTATGGGACACAACTCATTTATGCATCAGTTTTACTTGTAATTCCTACATTACTTGTAATTCCTCATTTTCTATTTTACTCATAATTATTAAGTTTCTGTTTCAATATACCTGCAAGCTAGAGAAAATACTTTTATTCTTTTGTCTGAGTACATCATGTATTCCCATGTGCTTTTTTTTCTTTTTTTTTTTTTAACGGCTTTTTTTTTTTAAAAATTTTATACCAGAATTTGGAGAATGCTAGAACCAAACACCCCAGCAAGTGATAATGAATGTAGTTCCATTAGGAGATTCCACACTGGCATCCAGAGGAAATATGATTAGACTCCAAGTTGTTGTTGTGGATAAAGCACCAGGTTAATACTGCAGAGAAAGAGAAGTTTATATGAGTCTATAAAAATCTACAAGGTGTCAGTTGGCTCACTGTTCTAGAGTACAGAGTTCCACAATATATTCTTCCAGGTAAAAGAATGGGAAATTCTTTGGGCAAGAAAGGCTGTCATTGGTACCGCCATCATCATCATCCTCATGGAGTCACCACTCTTAAACAGTAACATCTTCCTGACAGCCTTTTAGCACATAGATATTCCCTTGCACTCCACAAGATTTTGTATTTTAAGTATTAAATCAAATAAAATAAAACTTGTTTGAGCTGAATCATATAACCATCTATTTAGAGTTTTTATTTTCTTTTTTTAATTAAGAAGGAAAAACAATCCTTCAGGTTGCAATTCTCATCTGAAGCCAGCCATGTAACACTGAAGAGCCTAGTATAAAATTACCTCCTTAAAAATAGATGCTACTGAGCATTACAGGACAGTTCTATCCATCACACCTACAAATAATTGTGGTTTTCCTACTGGAAAAACAATGGACCAATAAAAATAGTGCAAGCTAAATATTTTAACATTAGACTGGAACCTGATGTGAAAAATATAATTTGCTGTCTTAAAAGGCCCACAGTAGCAAAAGACAAGCTTCTTTATCACTGACTCAAAAACAGTCTGCAACTTTCTTGTTACAGCAATCACCTGCCAGGACTTTTTCCTGAGTTCTCTGAAGTTCATAAGTTCATAGCCATGGGTTTTCAGAGTTAGAGAATATATATTTTACTGAGTATTCCGATCCTCCAGATACTTTCTGATCTTGTCTCTCCATTACCAATATTTTTGTTTTATCATATACTTGGACAATTTTTTTAATTTGATTTTTTTTTTTTCCCCCATGGGAATGAAAAGAAAGATACTACCAGAGAGTTATAGTGTGGCTTTGTTGTTTACCTTTTTTCTGTATATCAGTGGGCTTTGCCTCTGTGCCATAACCTTAAGCAATTTGTCCATCTCTTACTTCTTTGCTTTTCCTTTCCATTTCCTTTCATGCCTCTGGAAGTCAGATTGCAGATCATAGCACTTTGAACAGTACTGTAGTTCTTTGATCTGGCGCTTAGCCAGTGAATTTGCACTGCATGGTGAACTGAAGCAAACTGCTACAATCTCCTTAAGTGAAATCCCAGGAGTAAAAATGAACTCTATTCTCCCATTAGGTTGAGCTTGTTGTTTAATAGGAAAACAACACCTATTTTATAACTATTTTAGGAAGTTTAATAAAATGTTCACTATAAAATAAATAGTTCTGAAAGTATGAACATATCTGACCTGAAAGTGCTTATCAGGAACTGATTCCTATTTTCTGTGTGGAACTGGTATTTCTTTTAGTGCTTCTCTTTATTATATTCCTCTCATGGAATTTCTGCTTTTCTTGGATCATAAATCCGCATGATTGCACAGATCATCTGGGTGCCTTGACAAGTGTGATACTGCAAAAATTGGGTTAGCCTGCATTACTTAGGCTGTTATGAAATGTATGTGAAATCTACAGATGTCTTTTAGGAGATAGCTGTGAGCAGTTCCAATATCATAAGCTTACAATCAGTTACTCAGTTTAAGGTTACTTTTAAAGGTCCTTTGGATACACTTTTTGTTGATAGACTTTTTCATATTTTTCATATTTCAGCTTGTCAGGAGCTCACACTAAAATATGATGGTTTGAAAATGCAGTCCCTGAACTCAGATAGATTACTACTCTGAGATTGAAGGCAAAACATGACATTTACTTTGATAACAAAGGAAAAGTCATACATTATTGGACAAACGTTGTCACAATGTCCTGTGTTAAATGGGAGTTCATAAACAAATTGTTATTTTTGTAGGACATCATCTATATGTTGAAATGCTAGATATTGAAGCACTTATTTTTCAATTACAATCACATGCAGTTTTATTTATATAATTGTGAATAGAATTATCCACTGAAATTAAATTAGTATAAATCATTATGCTTATGAAGATCTGTATATGCTCCTGTACAAAGTGTAGAGGACCTACTTGCTTAAAAGAGAGAACTGTAAAACCATCTCACTATTTTTCCAGCAAACTAACAAACTTCCCATTGAGTCCAGTCATTATATGCTTCCTTGAATAGTCAATACTCCTAAGAATATATTAATTTCACTTTCAGACAGGTTGTCTCATGGACGGGTAACTCAAAAAGACAGTATTAAAATTTCTGTATGATAGTAAACTACTTAGGAGATACAGACGAAACATACAAAGGTTCAAAACTAAACAGTTTGTGAAAAATCTCTGAAAAGCAGAAGAACTATAAAGCTTACAATGCAAACTTCTGGACTGGTCGTCATTTTATTATGCCTGTTTACTGTTACTTGTTCCAATATTCCAGGGAGACAGACTGAATTGTCTTTGCATCAGAATTTCTGCTCAAGAATTTCAGATTAGTTTATGTAAACAACTCTAATAAAAAAAAAAAATATTTTTCATTAAATTGTAGATTTATTTCTCATGTGTATCTCTATCGCATTTTATGCTAAAATTACATGTGTGTTTGCACATGCATGCTTTTTATATTCCAAATAGACCTTATGTGAGTGTCTCGTAATAGGTGGTCTTCAACAGATGAGACTCCTCAGATTTTAAACCATTAAAAAGCTATTGAATTCTCGAGTTTGATTCCTGTGCTGCAATCATCTTTAAAGGTTACTGAGACTTTATTCACCAAGTTATGGTGTAATGTTCTACAGGCAAGATGACAGGATTAACATAGGACAAAGCAACTCGGAGGCAAAAGCACAAACTCCTTTTAGTTGAATAGGAAGCTAACAGAACAAGCCAAAATAAAATAATCAGAATGTATTTGAACCCTCTGCAAATTTAGAACAAGGATGGTTGTTGTGCTCGAAGAAAAGAAAAAAAAATCTAGGTGTGGGGGAATGCTACAAGAATCGTCCTTCAAACTAAGATATCCAACTTAAATACTTGACTGGGAATGAGGTACATCAGATATTAGTCTCTCAATTAGAGAGACTATCTGCCAGCTCTCTGAACTACATACCTATGCAGGAAACTTGAGATACAGAATAAATCCAGATTCCTCAAAAATTACTTGGTGCAAGCTTACACAATGATAATATTCAGTGTAAGCTATACTGCACAGACCATATTTTTTAGAACACATAGGAATAATGCTCTGAAAAGTTCTCTGTAGCAGAATTTTCTCTGACTTCTATTTGCTCTTAACTTTGAGCTTCACTCAATTCTCTGAACAGTCAATTAAATTAAAACCTACCCCTGCATACTTCAAATGTACTTCTTTCAAACAGCCTCAGAGATGTTAATTTAGAAACAAAATGTCAGATACACACACACTCATATATATATGTAACACAAGCTAAGCTATACTTCCATTTTCTGTTCATCTCTGTCTAAACATACCTGCTTCAAAACACAGAGCTTACATTTAAAATTATCTTTTCTTTCAGAATTATTGAATATCCTGTCATTCTTTCATTGTGTGATATACCATCAAGACTAATGAACCATCATGGTATTTCTTTGTGTCAACTATCACCTCCATTTTATTTTTGATGAATTATTTAAGCACAGTACCTGAAAACCTGATCTTTTTCTTTCCAAGTAAAAATTCTTACTGTACTCTTTTTTTTTTTAACTTAAAAATTCATTTGCAAGTTCTCCAGAATGTTGATTTTAAGCCACTAAATTTAATTTCAACTTTGCTAAGTACTTGAATTCTTCTGTGGTTCTGGGTGTACATAAAATTCTGTTAATTTAAATGTTGTTAATTTAGTTATGTTATTTTTAAATATAATTATTTGTTTAATTTTATTGTAAAATTGTTGCAGTTAATCACAGGTGAATTATAAGTGGCAGAATTACAATATTGGTTAATATAAATGTAGAACTAGAATTTAATTCCTTCCTTTCCCATGTTCCCTGGTTTCCAGCACTGACCCCCTGAAGGCACAAAAATTTAAATTATGAACTTTCAACAACATTTCTCTGTAAAGAACAATTTTTTCTTCTTTCAGTGTATCCAACCCATCATTTTGGTGTTCTAAGAAATGAATTTGGGATCATCTTTAGCAGAAATGTGAGGGCAGAGACACTTGTATATGTAACAGATGGAAGATTTACGCTCTTGTAAACCACACCTGGTATCTCTGTTAGTGGTATCGTTTCAGAAAAGTCTTGGAGGTTTTACCATTTTATTGCATAGTAAAGCAAGTGAAAAATTGATTTGTTCCTTATTGCTGTAAAGTTTTATGTGAAAAACAAAAAAAAAAAAAGAGTTTCTTAAATAATGCTGTTTTACAGACTTAAAATGGCTTGGCTGATAAGCATTATTTTAAATTTCTGTGTTTCTTGCCTTATATTGCTAAACATAAAGCACATATTATTCCATGTTACGTACATTACACATTATTTATTACACATTATTATTTCATGTTACATAAGGCTCACAGTACACAATTACATATTTATTAGCAAAAAATCCACTTCAGTACAGTATTCACTTGGGTCATTTTCTTTCTAGTCTTTCCTGTATACTTCATCATTTTCTATGGACATGGAATTCAGATTCACCCACATTATGCAGGATTTAGGTCAGCTGCCTACACACAGAATACTAGTCTCATTTTTGGTGCTGAGTGTTTTTTTGTCTGTCCTTCAGTTTCTATTTCAGAGCTGTAGAGACCTCCTGAAGCCATTGTGGCCTAGCTACCATACCAGTGAGATGGTTTGTATATTCTAGGACAAGTTAATTTGCAGTATGTGCCTACATTCAAGTCAACTGATAAAATTTATGGTCAATACACTGACTGAGACTCAAACAATTTGCTTAAATGTGTTCATCTCATGCCATTTTCCAAATACTCCAGCTGCCACTCCAGGGTGACATAGGTCTGCTTTATATCCCATCTGTCACTTTTGTGTATATGTCTCGGATATCCCAGCACATCTCAAATGGCACCAGGAGCCTATATTTGGGTAAATGAATTAAGCCTATACTTGGGCAAATGAACTAAGCCTATATTTGGGCAGATGAACTAAGCCCATACAGGCTAAAAAGCTGTTCAGCTGACTAAATTTGCAAGTCTCTTAAAGGTTGAATTAAGTAATTCCTTAGACTTCTTCAACTCCACTTTGACACAGATTTGACTCAGTTTTTCAAAATAGGTGCACAACCCATTTGAAATGCTTTGTCATGTCATTTTAGACCTCAAGTGCCAGGACAGGACTACACGGGTCTCCCTTGCAGGTCTTTTGCTCTTTCTGCTAGCTCCACATGGATATTTTGCTAAAGAGATCACTGTTTAAGATCTCATCAGGCACTAAACACACATATGTGGTAAGTAAACCAATTTCCAGATCCCCACAGACTGTAATGACAGCAGAGACAGCTCACAGGCCAACGTGTGCATGTGGACTACTTAAATATAGTTACTCACTTCAGATGTTTACATCTAAGCATCTGATTAGCATAGGGAACACACTCCAGTCAGCTTTTATTGCTGTCAAAGGGCACATACTTTTCTCAAGATCTTATGTCATAACCATTAACCCAGTGGGGTATCTTCAATATTCCAGGATGTCTCAACACTAGGAGATATCTGAAATCAGGCAAAAAATGCAGTGTCCTGTACCTAGGGTGGAATAAGGATCGGATGACTAGATGAAACAATACAAGCTGGAAACAATCTTGCTAGAAAACAGCTTTTCACATTGTAGCAGACAGTAAGTTGAACAAGAGGAAAGTGTGCTGTTGGCGAAAAGAAGACCCAGAGCAAAGTGACAGGTATTAGTAAGAGTCTAGACAGCAAGTCAGCAAGATTTTTTTTCTCTATTTGGCACTTATGAGTGTATATCTAGAGCAGGGAATCCAGTGAAGACACAGCACAGCAATTAGGGTCCTGAAGCTAAATATATAAGGATAGAAAAGTAAGGGAGATCCAGCTTGTGTCTTCAGTTCCTTGAAAAGCATTGGTGGGGAAATAAAAACATGGTCTTCCAAGTTTTACAGTAGAAGGATAGAAACTGCAATACATTAGATATTAAGAAATATTTTTTCACTATGAGCAGTTGTACTCTGGAACAGGTTGCTCAGAATCGCTGAGGAATCACTGGTTTCAGTGATACCCAAAACTCAATTAGAAAAAATCCTGATGCACATGCTCTAACTTCAAATGCAAATCTAGTTAAGAATAAATTTAAATCAGAATATATTTATAGACCTCTCAGAAATTATTATTAAATATAATAATTCTATATATATATTGAAGCTATAAATATTGAATCCCATGGTATAAACCAGTCCTGTAAAGAAATATTCAAAGTGTGAACTATCTTTTCTTTACATGGTGTTGCTGGAAGAAAATTGATCAAATTCACTTTCTCTTCTTTTCACAGATAACTCAGATAAGACACTTAGCATGACTTTTTTGTTATTTACAGACAGGACATCCTACCTTGAAACTGGTATGTTGTTCATGAAATAACGATAGGTGGACTGGGTTTTGTCCTTCTGTTTTCTCTTTTTCCTATTTTCCTTAGCTCAGCAATCCTGTACTGATGATTACGTGTATTAGGAAAGCTGCCCTATCTTATGTTTTCTGTAATGAGTAATGAATGTTTTTATTGCAATATAAGAAACAAGGATTACTCTGAATTTTGGTAACTCAATAGAAGATGCGAATTTTTGGGACTCAATTATTGAGTTATTTGCTTTCAAGTTTTTATATTAAATTCTTACATCTTTGTAAAGTGATCTTTACTTCAATTGGTAGCATCAACAAATGGGAGCATATTCTAGCAGTATTAAACTCAGTTTTTCCTGAATTACTTTATAGTCTTCATTTACTTCTCTGTTATAACAGTGTGTCTGCCCATAATTATGGTAACTAGATTTCCTAAAGGTAGACCTCTTTTAAGTGTAAAGTGTTATCCTCACAAAGTTTAACATCGTCATTAGAGGAAACTGTATACTACTTTGTTCACTACTCAAAGGAGGAATAAATCTTCTAGGAGGAGGAGTCCTATCCATTATAAAAATTTTGTAGTAAGAACAACTAAGACAAAGAACAACTTTGCTTTTTGGCTGGTTTGATGGAGACAAATATTGGAAGACATCTAAAATAACTGAGTCTAAGATTTTCCTCTGTAAAATGTTGTGGGATCAAAATGATGTTTAAAAACACGATTATGTATGTTCAAAATGCTGTGGAGATGCAGCCCAATACTCTCCAGTTACACAGCATAGTGCAACATCATCAGAATGGGTGCATATAGAAATGCTTTATGAGCTATGCCTCAGAATTTTCAGCAGGTCTAAAGCAGTTGGTATTAGACCATGCAGTTAAAATTAATATTGTGTAGGACTTTTGAATCTCTTCCATTTTGAGTTATGGTATACTCTGTCCATTGGGGTTCTTAACCTGAAGTTCTTGTAATTTCAATTAGAAGAAAACAATGGTCAGGTATTGGACCTGCTGACTCTGAAATTTACTTTCCTATTTAATGTACTGCTTGAGCCTGAATACCTTAACATTCACATTTGCTGTTAACTATGTCATTAGAATTTGATGTTTGATCTTTGGAGCAATTAATTATTAGGGCAGGAAGAGTAGTGAAGTAAGTGATATTGAGTATTTTATTATGGATAGTAACATTATCTATCAGTGCTCAAAGCATGAACATAGCTTAGAAGAATAAGAAACAACTTTAAGTACAATTGCTCACATTTATGAGTTCACACTTCATTGTCCAGGCGTATTCACTAATACATGCTCAGAATATGATATTTCAACAGAAATTCCAGAGGGTAAATTCATCAATGGAACATTTATGTAAAAGAAATAAAGAAGCTTGCTTTTTTTTCAAATTTTAAGCCACTTTTAAATTCAGGATTATCTGAAGTATTTGTTAAGGTTTAGTGTTCTGGGTAGTTTTTTTCCTGAGCAGCAAAGATACCATGCTTATAGTCAATTGGTTCTACACATTCTGTGCATTTTTTTTCCTAAACTTTAGGGCCAATTCTAAGCCATATTCTAGTATTTAAAAAGCCTTTTGAAGTCTGACACTTTTTAAAAATCATGGAACATAAGAATTCCAGCAATTCTTCAATTATCTATATTTCTTTCATAAATACCTGAGAAAGAGCTTTTATTTTCTGAATGGACTTGAAGCTTAACTAGAGCCTCAATACTGGGTCTATCATAACAAAAATCATCTTCTGTTCCATGAAGATTTAGACAACTTTCCATTATTTTTAAAGATAATGGTCTGATTACGTATACATAATTGAGTTTCCCAAATATTTTGGGGGTGCACAAAAGATATAAAAAGGAAATGCTATGGGCAGCTGACACAAGCTGACACACAGACATGATGAATTTCACTTCCGAATTTCAGATATTTGAACACAGGCATTTATAGCTAACTATCTTATCATCTTGTGCTAACTTAACTTTTCCTCCTGTCCTGTTATCCTACACCATTCAGTGTTGGCATCTTTTTACCAACAAACTGCTGTGCGGCTTTACCATGGGTACAACCTATCTAAACTTTAGGATCCCTGTTGTTCTAAAATAAGTCAGAAGGCTTTTAGAAATTGGTGGGGAAAGGCAGTATGCCTTTGATGGATCCCATCAAAGGTGGGACAATATATATCTCTTTAATATCCTTATATAAACTTAGGAGGACAACAACAGGTGCTGTCCTCCTAAGTTTAGTTTGAGTGGATGGGGTTTTCTCTCTCTAAATCTGCAAACAAACCACGTTTTTCTTTATTGGATGCACATTCATTGCATGACACATTCACAATCACAAAGCTTCTAAAGTTCTATAAAATTGTCCCAGGGTGGCTGACATGGGAGTACTATGCATGCTCTGGAGTACTACACCAGGGTGGGAAGAGCTCCAGAGAGGCTGGGCAGAGTGAAACTTGTGAGTGCCTCAGGCCCTGTCAAGTGCAGCCCAATCTATGCCAATCTTCAGCTGTTCATAGAAAAAACATGGCAGTGTGATACTCATTTCAAATTAATCCTGCTTGTGTGAAAAGAAGCATTAACAGAAGGATTCTTCTTGGGAAAAAAAAATTTAAAATACATGAGTGAAGATATGTGTTTGGTATATGAGGAAGTTATTCCTAATAGGAGGCAAATCAAAGAAAAATTATCAAACAGCTAGATGCTTCCTTCTTTGAGATTGCTTTCCCACATCAGGAAATAAAACCCATGATTCATGCATATGAAAGATTCCCTAAATCCATGTACCAGTTAATCTGATTTTCCATGTGGCATAGTGCATCTTTATTCCTTTTCTTTGGAGTACTTCCTTTACCAGGCTATTTCTCAAGAAATTCCCCAGATGGTATAATGGATATCAATGTCACAGTGAATATCAACAACACAATGAAGCCAATATACCTGTCTGTACCCTGAAGAAAAAGCCTCTCTTGTTCTTTTCCTACACTGAGTGTTTATATCTTCCATCTCCAACCCAGAGTTTTAATAATTTTTATTACACAGATTGCTTGTGAAGTTAAGTTCTTCAGCACAGCATGAAGCATAATCCCAACATATTTTAAAAGTACACCATTTCGTCTGACTAAGAAAAAGGAACATTAAAAAATTAATGGTCAGTACCATTATATAATTACACTTCTCAAGATTCTTAAACTTATGAATGAATGATCTTAGAGGCATATGACAAATTTGGAATTTGAAATTGCCAACAGAAAAAAAAACACCAATATTTTTTACTGCTTTAGAAATAAAAATTTCCTTCTTTATTATTAAAATAGCTCAGAAATGTTACAGAAAAAATGAAATATTGAAACAGCTCCAAGTTTCAGAAATATTTGTGGGCAACCCTTTCTAAATTTTTTGTGTTTCCATTATAGTAGCATAATTAGGTATATGACATTAAATACCTAAAACTAAATGAGACATGCATTCGACACTTAGATGAAAAGCTGCCAGGAATAAAGGAGAGCCTTTGTTTATTAATCAAATTTCTGACAGCTGAAGAGTGAAATGAGTCTTGAAAATATGAGAGCTATTTCAGGTAGCAGTAACCATCTATATATGATAAAGTACACATTCAATGATAGCCAATGATCCTGCCTCACGTCTGCCCAACACTGCTGCTCTGGAAAATGTAAGAGAACCAATGTGAATTTCATCCAGTGCTCAATCTACCAGCAGATCAATATAACCCTTGCTTAATAATAGAATTTTCACAGTATTTCATGAAAAAAAGAATCAATTAAGCCTTTTATGAGAGAGAAAATGAAAACCTAAATGTTACAGTATAAATCTTTTGGAAACACAGTATCTCATTGGATAAATATATAAACTGAAAATTACCCATACTGATTAGAGAGCAGTCCACTTGGGAAAACAAAATCATTGGCCAAGTAGCTTATTGTGAGTGTGAGGAATGTTTGACTGGGAGATTTTCTTTTTAATAGCAAACAGAATGATGGATATTGGGAGGGATTTCAGGGTGGTGGTGTTATAGAAATCCTTCCCTTTTCTTTCACTGTACAGTGTTAGTGTGTAAGGACTAGAAATAAGTTAGCTATATCTTTACTTAAAATGCTAATCTGTCCAGGTCACAAGACCAAACAATTCAACAGTTAGCATAAATTTGGTCCAAGTCAAGTAATGCTTACCTGTAAAAACCTCAGGTATTCCTAAAACTAAGCACAGGAAAGCACTATTGCTAAAACGATTACTCCTATATCTTTTAACAGAACAAACCTATCTATCAGAGGCAGGGATTATAGCTGTATGGATTAAATAATTTCCATGTTCTTTGTCCTCAGAACCAACGAACCATGCGCTTTTTAATTTTCTAGGATAGACGTAGATCTCATCCCTCCAAAGCCATAAACCACCAAATTTGCCTCTGGCCTGTTTTAAATCTAGTGCTTAATATTTTGCAGAGAAATATATGTCAGCACATCAGTAGGATGTGTTTTGCTTTCGCTAGTCCATTAGCAGAGAACTGATTCTGCTGAGTAACTAATTCTAGTAAAAAGAAACATAAGAAATGTAATTTTACCTTGTTTTCTATATTGTATTGTTGCATGCACTATTCCTATAAACTATGTGACTTGCAATTATGAATACAGTATTGCAGCTGCTTTCACAAATAAAAGTCTGTCTCAGAAAAACAATAATAAAAAAATTGGCATCTGAATAATATAATAAGTAACGATGTATGGAGAATATTCATTTTAGATAAGTGTTGAAAAGTACAGATGCGTAACAAAAGTCTTATCCAAAATATCTGTTTGCAACGCTGTGGCAAAGCTCAAAAAATATGGACATGACCTATGAATGCCTATGACTGGACAGTACATCAAATGTCTATGATGAGAGAACATCAGCTCTTTCATGAGCTTTGTAGCTCTCTCTTTTTTTCCGTCAGACTACCAATACCACAGAATATTTCCCTTAAGCAGTGTCTGTGGAGTCATGATTCCTACCAAATTTAGAACTAGCAGCAGTATTTTACTGAAGTGAAATAGTTTCTATCAATATGTATTTGAGCTTTCAGAAAAGAGATTGCAGGATTTTTTTTTTAAAAGTATGCCTATTGGACAAATTTAGGAATACACCAGTCTATTATACTTACACTGCTTTCTACACAATTTATCACTTAAAGTTAGTAGGAGGAAGAATAATATAATCATTCTATGATTTAATTTGAATTTATCTTAACTACTGTAGTATTAATTCTCCTTTTATATGAATCACCTACAGTTTGCAAAAATTAGACCTCTAAAATTTGTGGTGAACATGTATTGGCTGTTATGCTCATATTTTCTATTAAAAATAGTGGAGTTTTCTGAGTTTTTTCTCCTTTTTTTTTTTGATCCGTTGGCATACTCTGCCACACAAACTCTGCAGACTACAATTTAGAATTTGATAGACATTGTAACTCATCTGAGCACCTACAGAATACCAGTAAGTTAAGAGTAATATAAAACCAAAAAAAATTAAAGAAAGAATTCTGTCTATATTTTCAGGAAGAAAATTTTTGATGACTGGCTAACAAAAGTAATTTTGTAATGTAATCCAAATGTATTTGCGGATCTTTAAATATTCATACAAAGCTAACCATAGGTGAAATACTCAACATCTTACCAAGACCTTAAACAGTCTCATTGTAGTATCATTATTAAAGTTATTTCAGAATGATTTTGTAATGATAAATTCCTTTTAAGCATTTATTTCTAATTAATATCCTTTATCAGTATCAGCACCTTCAAAAACAAGTAGAAGGATGCATCTTTTGTGATAAACTTTACGCTAAACTTCTGATAAGAGAGCCTCCTCTATTCTGCCGAACTTCAAAGTTTCCTCTTTATTCTGCAAAGCTTTTATAGCTTTCCCAGGAAAGCAATTTTAGTTCCTCCCTCCCATACTAATTTGATCAGGCATAATTAAATTAGCATTAATTATTATACATGCAATGAATAATAAATTAGTACATCAGTACATAAATACATCAAATCTGTAATCATAAGTTATGAATTGCACTAACAAATATTTGTGTTTTCCATTGGAGCTTAAGTAGGGATATATTGTTTAATCTTTTACTGGCTTCTTTCCTTTCTCCTTTACTTAGTAGTCATCCGACATTCGTCTAATGAAAGTTCTTTCATATCCCTCCATTTCCATCATATGTACACTTCAGTCTCTTAGCCTGTTTGTTTTCTTTACAGCTGAAGTTTATCTCTAATAAGCATAATTGAAAATACAATCTGACCTCTTTTAAAACTAGAAAAATGCAGATTCACATCTAAAAAATACCTGCAGACTTTGAATTTTCAGATATTTCCTAAAAAAAATATTTTCTTTAAAGTTTCCGCTTCAAAAGGTGACCTGGAAGACTGAACAAGATTAGTATAGATTAAAAATGGATATTTTCTCTTCACTTGTTGTTGAAGTTCAAGCTCAAATTGTTAATATATTGTGCATTAGTTTATCATAAAATTGCATTTTTTGCATCCATGAGGCAAATGATCAATCAGTTGGGAACAGTTGAGTGCAACTAATTAGCTGTTAAGATACACAAATATTTCTACCTCTAGTGAATAGTCTCCTTATGTGTTTCATTCTAGTATATTTATGTATGTGGGTCATTGTAATCACACAAAAATGTATGTGTGTCTGTGCACACACACTATCTTTGCTTTTATATATGCATGGTGGTGTGTGGAACACACAAAATATCCTAGCAGTTGAATTGTTCCAAGGTAATTTGTTCACTAGATGTTATTCCGCCATTTTTTTTCAACCTGATGTGTGTAGATTTACAGATGAAATCAAAGTGTTGTTCTAGTCATACTAGCAAATGACAAGTGTACCCTTCCTTTTTTTTCTTTGTGTAATTAATTCTTTAGCAGGTGTTTATGGCAGACATAAAAGAGAAATGAAACAGTATTTTTTCAGTGTTTTTCTCTGTTTTCTTCAATCCTGTCATATGAAAGAACTTATCTAAGGAAATGCATGAAATGCAATTATATCTTTTTTTTTCACCTTTTCTCACATTCTGGATAAATTCTTGAATATTTTTGTTTGCCCCTTTTCCACTTTCCTTCTGATGTCATCTATTATTATTTTTATATGTCATCCTGCAGCTTATCCACATTGTTTCTATACTAATATTCTTGAAGCTAAATTACTACCTTATAGCTTCTATTAAATTACTTTAATTCTATGTTATTCATCTAATAAAGAAACACAATATAAAAAGTATTATTTCATAGAACATTAAATTTCTTAAAAGCCTCTATAAAAAGAAGAGAAAAAATAAATTATTTCACTTAATTTCATTATGTTTTGTCCTTCAAGAAAATTTCTTTTCGAAAATATCTATCTGAAATTAGGTGATTTGTCATTTTCAAATGATTTTTACATCCCTGGATACATTAAAAAAAACCAACCTAACACTGGAAAACAAGTCAAGTTACAAGAAGACTACAATGATGTGCATGACTTAAATTAATATGCCCAGACCAAAACATGCCCATCATCTTTTAAAAATATACATCAAGGAGAAAAATCATTGTGGTGGCATTTCATGCATCATTATAAAGGATCTTACTTTTGACAGCCAATCTGAAACAAATTTTTTTCTTTCATTAAAATAGAAATTCTTCTTACCTTAAAAAAACCCTACACTGCTCTGTTCTCTGAAGTTTATTCATTCTCAAGGACAAATAATTTTACCTTTTTTTTCTAGCTGCAGAAAGAGTCTCCATATTGAACTTTGTTGTTTTGTTTTGGTTTTTTAATACTATCCCTAAAAATGAACCAGCATTGTCTCTCAGACTGTAGACTTTTCAAGCATGCATAGTTTGCCTCATAAAATGATTTACGACATTGTCAAGGTCTGAAAAGTGAACTTGAAGCATATCCTTTGAATGCTTCTGTCAGGGGTCACACAAAAATACAGACTGTAGAAAGGGGCAAGAGCTGTGTTAAGAGAAGAGTGCAGTTTCAGCTGCTACTGATTTTTACAGTAATTTATACTGCTTCCTGCCTCTAGGCAGCCAAGTAACCCAATAAGAGATGAAGCACTTGAAGTAAAAAGCCTATGAAAAAAACCCAGGCTACTCTATGTTATTCCCAGCAGACTTTTGTAAATCTAATACTGCACTGAGACATCAAATATTCTGCTCTTCTGCCCTAAGAAAATAGTACCCACTTACAGAATTTGAGAGGAGTGATAACTAAGTTCCCTCATGTATTTCTAGTGCAAAGTCCTGGTATGAACTGAAAATGAAGGTCTAAATATCTACAAAAATGTGGCCTATATTGTCTGCTTCAATGCTCTACTGCAGGATGACTAAAGTGTGGTGGGAGACATCGTGATAGCTTTGGGAGACAATACCTGAAATCTACTTCCAGCTGATCATGGAATCATAGAATTGCTTGGGTTGGAAGGGACCTTAAAAAAACAACCTTCCATATTTTCAAATTAGTTTTTTAGTGCTCTAGCAGAAGATCATGTAAATCAAATACTATGCTGCATTTGAATTTTTAGGAATAAGAAATACAGAAGATAAAAGTCAAATTTGAATATTTAATTGAATTACATTTTACCTACTTCCCAAATAAGCCATTAAGTCAATATAATTTTGGTTAGCTCAAACTCTTTAAAAGTTAGAGCTTTTCTAACACAGATAATGTTGTTTGAACTGTGTTAGGGAGTGATTACACAAGCAGATCAGAGAGCAGATCCAAGGAAGGCATAATGTCTAGTGGGTGGAGAGTAGGAGATGAGTAGCTGCTCTTGAAACACGAGCTGGCTGTCAGCACTGTTTATGCTAAACAAAACTGGATATTTTGCACTTAGTGTTGTATAGAAGGAAAGACAGAAGAAAGGAAGGAATGATAGGATATGGGTGAGCAGGATGACATTCTCAAGCACACATTCAAGCAGTTGATTTGAGACAAAGAGGGAAAAAATACAGTGGAGTTTATTTCAAATGCATTTCAATGAAAGGTATCAGAGAAAGTAGGGAGCTTGCAAAACATTGATGAGCATTTCATCCAGTGACAATTCAGTGTAACACTCACATAGTTTTGCACAACTAACTGAAGTCTGGACTGCACATTACTTACCTGTAATTTCTGTAATCTTCATCAAATACCATTCCACACTGAGGTACCAAGTCATGGGGAGGAGGACAGGGAAAGGATGACGGAGGACAGTAAAAAATCAAGATGCTAGTGCTTGTGTTCCAATGAAACAACGTTTTCACTTTCTTTTTAACATGGCAAGGATGAATGTTTCCAAACCAAACTGTCTTCATATGAACACTTCATTATTTTCAACATATTTTTCACTCATTTCTTCACTGCTGCAAACACAGGTTGCTATGACTGACTTATCTTAAGCTAGAAATTAAAATATAAACCTCTAAAATATCAATAAAGCTGCCATAGAACCTTTTTGGTTGTCTAGGATAGAAGGTAGAAAGACTGTGGCCTCAGGGCAATATACTGTGCCTAAAGGCTCATGGAGTCTGCTGTCATACATTGCATTCAATATTATTACACTCTGTCTGTTGGCATTATGCCCCTGGGATTTTCATAGGACTTTGAGCATGATCTCTAAGAATGCTCATCATTTAGCTAGTGCATGCTAATATAGTAGTGCTATAATACTCATGGGTAGGCCAAAACTGAAAGTCTTTTCTTCCATTGGCTAGTAAGAGTGTCAAATTACCAGACCAAACCAAGTGAAAGGGAATGCTAATTAAAAGGGCAGGATGTGTTCCATTTGTTCTAATCAAAGAGTGCTTAATCCCTTCATAAGCTGGCTGGCTTTGTTGGAGAAAATTCTGAACAACCTTGTTACTTTTGATAACTGTAAGCCACTGACTCATGGCCCCTTGACATCTAGCTGAGCACGTAATAACATTTCTCTGTATTTGGGGGCTGGCTTAGCTGGCTTTATAATAGATTATAGTGGATGTTAAAGTGAAATGTTAGTCTTTCTTTAAAGCGTTGTATTCCCTGGTAATTAAGGTTATAAAAAGAGCACTGAACGCAATGTAACTCCAAGGTCGCCCGAGGTCTTCAGTTTGTGTAAATAAGGTATTAACCGTAGGTTTATTCTGCAGTGCTAATAACAGAAAGACAGCTCTTCTATTACCAGTACATGACAAATTCACTGAAAGCTATTTTTAAGTGCAAACAAGCACTTTTTGCTTCAATTAGAATACCCATTAAATTGTAAGTACTTTCATAAGAAGACAGAATAAGTGGAAATACATTGCAGGGGGACAAAAAAAAAAAAGAAAAAACCCCAAAACTCTCAAGTAAGCAGAACACTACTGGACAGAGTACAATCAAATGACATTGCACATCTACCTGTGAAGAAGAACAGGTTGCTTAGTGTAACAAGAGCCTTAATGAAATCTCATCTTTTGGCATATTAAGTCCAGAGGGACTGAAAACCAGGATTTTATTTTAACATTCAGGGCACCAATGCTTTTTTGTAGTGCGTGTTTTGTCATCTGTGTATTGCAGTGTAAATGTGAAAGTTTGAAGACAGGAGTTTCCTGTACATTAAGTATTAATTTTGTAACAGGTAGGAGAGTAGGACAAGCACTATGTAAACTAAGAATGTAAAATCTTTTATTAAATAGGTTAGAAAAAATAAAAAGTTTTAAGAAAAAGATGTCTGGCATTTGTGTGAAAAATGATGGGGGTATGAAAAAGATAATATCTAAATGCAGCCATTAAGAACTACCAGTATAAAGAGATGTCTCTGTATTCTTGCATTTGTTAGAAGATTATAGCTTTGTTCTTGAGAAAGCAATCATAAATAGGTCCTTTATTGCATTGTGCCCCAATCAAGAAACTGGTGCTGCCTTTCAGGTCTGCTAATTCAATTGTTCACTTGACAGTACTCAAAGAGAAATGTGTGCATTACTTAAAGGAAAGCAGTTCCAAGCATACATTCACCAATACATCATAAAAGCACAATGTGAAGTGCAACTGGCAAAACCTAAACTAAGAAAGGATCATATTTGCTGGAAGGAAAAACATTTTCATAAAGAAAAGCAGCAAAGCAATGGAGTAGTTTGTCCAGACAGGCTTGTAGGGAGTTTCAAGACTCAACTGCATAAAGTCCTGAGGAACTTACTATGCCTAATATCTGACTCTGCTTGGCCAGGCTGGCCCAGAATACTACTGAGGTTCCACCCAACACTTAAATATTTACTCATGGTAGAACTGCTTCTGTAAGAATGTAAGCAAGTTTAAAACCTTTGATCATTGATACAAACAGTGCCTAAATATGAAGTTTTAAGCCAAGACAGTTAATTCAAGAAACATTCAGACCAAGAATTTGACTCCTGATTCTTTTCTATGAGTTTAAAGAGACAGAAGGAAAGATGAACTATAAAAAAGAAACATAAAAGGCTTGAACCTACAGAAAAAGGAATGCTGTGTTAGAAAATTATTTAAAATCTTAACTATTTTGCCAGTTGTGAGCAAGATTGCATGTATGGCAGATATGAATCAGTAGATACAAAATTTCATCCTCATGTTCATAATGAATGCAAATAATCATGATGTAACTTAAATGTAACTTAAATGTAACTTTTTAATGCAACTTAAGAACCACAATGCCCCAGCATCATGTTCTTATCACGAAAGTATGTTTAGACAGTAATAACAATGCATGGTGTATTTATACTTCGTTACCCTTTCTCCAAACAGAAGAAAATGCTGTCTTAGTCCTGATTCTGCTCTTAATGACTTCAAACAAGTTGTACAAAGACATATTATTTTTATTCAGAATAGAACAGATGCAGTTGCTCTAGAATTGCTGTGAGAGCTCAAACCAGTAAGAACATAAAAAGCAAGCAACTCCTTTCTGAGCACTCCAAAAGGGAAGGTACCGCTGCATGTTGTGAAGGGCACAGTGTTCTTGGCAGGCAGACTGAGTCCTTCTGAGGACCTAGAGTACACCAAATTTCAAAATTCTGTCTGAGCCTAGAAGACAGGCAAGCAAGCTGCTCTGTTGGGTACAAATGTTTTGCCAAATTATAGAAGCAGGATACAGTAGAAGATTAAACCACCTGAATTCTGGTGTCTCCATATGCGCTGACAAATGCACGTATGCATATGCTGTACTTCCCATTCACTGCCTGCTCCATCATAAGCATCAGAGAACTCTTCTCTTTCCTGTGAAGCAGTTCAGCTAATTCAAATCCTCTGACCAAGTAAAGACAGTTTGTTGCTTTCTCCACTGCTCATCATCACAAATATTCTAATAAAATATTCAGCACATAGATACTTAATGGCAACCTATGAAAATTTATTGTATATATATAGAGTACATTAAAAAGCAAGAGAATTATCTTCATCAATCAGTTTTCATGCATCTAGGATTTTCCATTGATTAGAATAAAGCAATGCTTTTTGAAGGGAGAACAAATCAGCACAATGTGTTTTTCTACATCAGCTGAAGCTACTAAACGTTCCCAATTATTCATCCATTGTATAGCTCTAATTACAGTTGTGCTTTTCTAAGGTCTCTCAGTGTAGACTACATTTCCCATTTTGCACTGAAATAAAAAAATACTGATTTGAGTTGCTCACATCAGGCTATAAATGCACTGGGCTTGTAGCAATTTACAAATGCAGTATCAGGTAGAGTTCCAAAGGACATAAATTTTCTGTGATATAAGGAGCCAGGCCCTCAACTGCTATAGAAAAATTTTTCACCACAGACTTTGTTAGACGAATATCCATTTATACAAACTAAGAATTTGGCTGGAATTCTGTTAAAGCTATTAACACATGTTTTGATTTATGTAACTGTTGCTGTTTGTTTTGAGATATTATTAGAAGTAAAAGGATTAAATTAAAATTACTAATAAAATCAAAACTTGGTGGGATAATAGCATATTCACTCTAAGGAGTTAATGAAGAATTAAGTTACTCACATTTTACCCAACAGTTGTCTACAGAACCTTCATAATTTATATTTATGACCCAGGTATTCATTAGTCAGTTAATAAGAACTTTTTCCCCTGTGGGAAATTCATCAAGAAATAAAGAGGCAAGCAGGGAAATACTAATGAAAAGTTTCAACAGATTTAAGTTTTCCTAAAGGCTAGAGCAGGATAATCATAATTTTACTTACTCACCTTTTTTACTTTGTTCACCTTAGCTTCTGTGAATTTGTACCAAGAACATCAGAAAAACAGAAAAAAAAAAAAAAAGACATTTTGGAGAATTCTGCTTAGCCTTGCTCCTTGAGTCTCATGAAAACTTTTAGGCCTGTACGTGTATAGGTGCATATAAAACTTTTAAGCCTATAGTTTTTCCTCTCTCTTTCCTAGACTGCTAGACTGAAGCCGAATGCCTGCATTCTGGGTCAATTATTGTTACAAAAGTTCCTGATTTTATTCTTTCCTCTGATTGTTAAATATACTCTTCTTCAGATTTATGGGTGCAATTTCTTGGACTTTTGCCAAAAAGCATAAAAATACTAAACATTTAGATTTTCCTTGTGGTGGGATTTTACAGATGGTTCCCACACTTTTCCATTTAACTACATAACTGCAGAACGTCTGGCAACATTTTTGTCCTGCACCAAGATGTGACACAGATGGAAATGCAAGGATTATATAAAATTTCTGTGTAAGATAATATTAATAGAATCACATTTTACACCTTCTTGAACCAACTATCTTCAGACTGTCAGTTCCCAAGAGCAAAATAGTGTGGCATCAAGCACAAGCATGAAGAGTTCTACATTTCCCTTGCATATTAAACTTAAACTCTGAGCTTTGACACAGAAGCTTGCATTATGCCAGAAACACCATTATGCCAGAAACACCATTATGCCAGTCATGACAATCTGTTAGTTCAGCTGAACCAATTAAATAAATCTGATATCACTATACAAGAATAGGTGTATAAATAAATATGTAAATATATGAACCTCACATTTTCTTAATTATTCTTTTTCAAACCAATCACCAAATGAGGTCTGACAAAGCAAATCACCTAAAGAGTTTTGAATCCTGAGAAATAATTAAGCAAAGGATGCATCACAGGAGCATATTACTTTAAAGCTGGAGTACACAGAGCTTCTGGCTCAACACCCAGAGAACTCATTTCTCTTCTCTGAGGGACACAGCTGTGGTCTCAAGTATTACCAGTTAATACCATGTCTCAGCAACTCTTCTCAGGTAAGCACAGAGTGCAGCTGTAGGAACAAACCTTTTTCCCATCATTCCTGCAGGGTAGTAGAAAGCAACACACCTTCATAACCAAGCCAAATGCTTGCTGCTTTCTAGGAAGGGAGGAAAGAGGTGCATTCTGTCATTACAGTTCCAGATTCATCTAAGAACTAGCAACTGATGGCAATCAGCATCCCAATTATTTTCTCAGATATGCTTGTCTTCATCTTACCATAATTAACCTTGTTAAGGAAATTTTCCCATTTGACCATCCAGGAGCCACTCTAGCAGTCACAACCACACAACTTGAGTGGAACCACAGCCCTTTCACAGCAGGAGTCTGTCCAGTGAAACAACAGGTGCTCCTCTTAAGACCCAAACACCCCATTCTGACAGTCCCTACCATCTCCACCCTAGGTTTCCCATAGCTGAATCTCAGCCATCTCAATAATTAAAATGATTTAGTCCTGGTGCAATAGCTAAACAACAAAATAAGAGCCAGATCTGCATGTTCTGGAAAGGGACCCTGAATAAAGGAAACTCAGGGATTTTATATTCTCCTAGTCCAGGTATGCAAAAGTCTGGGATCCTCAGCTCCAACTGTGCCTCTGAGTGTCTGGTCCCCTGGCTTTTGCCACAGGTGCCTGTGTCTTCCTGCCACTCAGAGCATAATATTTTCTTTTCTGAAAAGCATTTGACCTAAACTTTATACACACTGTATTTGTATATTTTGTCTTGGCCCAGAAGCCAATGAGATTGGTTTTCTGTAACATCAGAAATATTAGAAACTTCATTCATTTTCTGAGAGGAAAATTTTCTGAGATATTCCTCTGTTATCTTGTCAACCACCACCCTAAACCCTACTCTTTCCATCTCACCTGTTCTACTCCTTTCTTCCTCTTACCTGTGTCTTTCACATTCTCCTAGTTTTGGTTTATTGGTTTTTTTTGTTTGTTTGTTTGTTCGTTTTTAAAGCTAACCAATTCCAAGGAACAGTTCTTATTCTGGTATTTCCTTCTGTCTTTTAGCTGTATGAGGTACCCATTGTCACAGCTTATAACATACCTGATTCCCTTTCATTCTCCAAATGCTCTTTGATTTCTCAGATATTTTGGGAAATTATTGCCAATTACACTGTTGTGCAGCAACAAAACCTAGAGTAACTCCATTTTGTATGACAACCTAATCCAATAGGTGCATGCTAAATGTGCCATTGTCAAAATGCTTCACAGATTGAACACTTTAGGGAGCACAGACATTTCTCCAGATATTTTCTGGAAACCAACCAGGTTTAGGCATATGGCTGCTCAGAATGGGGCAAATCTGGGCATGTGGAGAGGTACAGTTCTAAGAATTTGTATTTGTGGCATTATCTATGCAGTTATCTTGCACATATATTCTGGGGAAGAAACTATGAAACATTTGGACAATCTCTCTAAATGAAAAGTTTAACTCTTACATACCTCATTAAAAACTAATATAGCAATTGAATATTTGCTATAATAATTCCCAAATTCTGTCTTTAATTCTCTGTCAGAATTTATTTAAAGTAGTGCCAATCCTGCTGAAATAAAAAAAAAAAAGAAAACCCGCATTTGAAGTGTCATGCTGCTAAAATGAGAGCTTTCCTTTCATACAATTTACAAATAGATTTCTCAAGTAAATAGTCTGTGTAAACACAGAACAATAATAAAGAAGCTGTGAGTGTTTCTGGCATAACCTATAGCTAAAACAGTTTGCTATCTTCAATCTTATGATATCATTATACCGAAGAAAGTGGAAAGTCTTACTTCCTTACAAAGTAGCATAAATGAATGTAGTTATTAACATAAAAAAAGGAATGATACCCTTGAGTGAACAAGGGGCAATCAAGTAACAAAGGATGGTAATAATATAACAATCATGTTATCATCAAATGATGACTGCTTGATCATGATGGATTAAACAATTGCAACATTTTATTACTTCATATCCCTCCTGCAGTAACATTAGAGCAGAAATAATGTCATTTTTTTTCCCTGTAAATTTGGCACCTGCTGACTTAAAGTCATTTATAAGATGTTGTTACGTTGGTTTCTTAATGCAGGTGCTAAGTTACCATTAACACACGTAATGACCATGAGGAATATGAAATTGGATCAATTAAAAGAGGGGCTTAGACCTCCCACAGTTTCTAATCACATGTGGACAACCGCTAATGAATTGGATCTCTCTTGGGTATCTATTCCGAAAATCAAATCTTCTAGACAGTTAATCAATTGAGATAGATATCAGTTGAGCTTCTGCTCTGCTGAATTCTACTGCATCACTATTACTTAGAGGGGAAAAAAAGCAAAGGGAAGGAGGAGAGGTGGTGGAAGCTAAGTTTACAGGGGTTTATCTGCAGTTATACAGAATAAATAATTATGCTTCTTGTTATTCCTGAAATGCAACGACTGTCCCAATAGAGGGACTTTCCAGACCTTTTTTCTGCTGATATTTTCCATGCAAAAATAACAACAAAAGTCTACAAGCAAGCTAAATCTATTCCATTGCTTTCAGATCTTGGACACTAATACTGCCATGAAATAGCTGTAGGCTAAACATCTTTTTCTGGCACAAACGCAGTAAACATTCCTTTTTGCTTCCAAAAAATCTACTACCCCATATTGTCAGATGTATACAATTTTATTAATGCCAGGACTACAGCAATGATTTCTTTATTTCCAGACTTAATTACAAATCACAAAAAGAAGTATGTCGTGATTCAAGGAAAATAAGAGGAAAAACACAAAAGCCCTATAAACTCCCAAAACTCACTGACATTAAAAATATTTCAGTGCTTTATCTTAGAATACTAATTAGAGCTGCCAAGCTGAAGATTTGTTATTCATATACTACTTAATCCACTGGCCTGAAAAAAAGTGTTTTGCCAGTATATTGCCTCTACAAAAGCATTTTCTAAAAGTGTGTATTTCAGCAGTGTCACATGCATAGACAACTAGAAAGCAGTGACTGCTTGCACTTCATGTCCAGCTTATCTCAAATCTCAACTGTATTGCACTAGTTTCCACAACAGCCGATGGCTCCAGTTTCATTCAGTTTATTTTTCTTATCAGTTTATATGAAATACCAACCAAAAAACTCTGAAAAAGAAAAGATGGTGGATTAACTGGCTATGCAGAGGTGATATATCCAGACCATTCCACATGAAAAGCCTTCCAATCTCTGTGGAGATTTGCCTCTGCAAATCCCCATTTTTGGAAGATTGACTCGCACTGAAAATTACTTGGTGATGGGAAGCTCAAGAGTACATAAATAAGCTATCCCAAAAAGAACACATGACTTTGCTTCTTAGCCAAGAGACTGCTGCTCAGCAAAAAGTGGGAATACAGCTCCAGATGGCAGCTTTTCAAATTTGAAAGATAAAGATATTTTTCAAAAATCTTGCAGGAGCTGCCTACTATCTAACAGGATAGATCTTCAGGCTTTCAGCGCTACAGTTTCTGGTTGATCAATGATACAATGAATCTCTAATCATTTATGTTATTAAATAACAAAATGGATACCTTTCTGACTCATCTCAAGTTCCATAAATAATTAAAGATTTTAATAAGTGCAATGGATTCTTCCTTCATTACTGAAGATAATGAAGATGCAGCCTTTGTTTTTCTGAGCTGTCTGGGAGCAAAACACTTAGATCTAGAAGTGCTGTTAGTGCCACCAGTCCTTGTATCTCTCTTAACTTTCAGGAATCAAATTACTCTTGTTTCCTCAATATCCGAGGTAAAATTATATAGAGGAGTTGTAGGAAATAGCAATTAATACCTACATTTTCAAGGCTTGCTTACTGATATATATGATATTGGAGGCAATACATACACACCTATTTTCAAAATTGTACTTTTAAGGCATAAATTTTACCTTGTGACCAGTCAAGTAAAAGTAACCTGTTATCAAAATGGTTGTGTTTCTCACCTTGAATATGTACAATCACTGAATTTTCTTGTTTTATAAATTACAAGGATAAGAACAGCTGGGTACTCTGCTGATCTTTGTTACATGCATAGATATCTGTCAAAAAAAGGGTATTTATATTCCTATGGGGTAAGACAGTTAATGCTCAGACTCTTGGCCAATGTGGACATGAAGGAACATAGATCTTGCTGTCTAAATATCACAATGTCTTTGATAGGTTTTTTTAAACCTAGGCCAACTACCTTATGCCTTTGATAGAAATGGATTTACCAAATGTTTCTTAGATAGACATCTTATCTCTGTAAGGTAAATTATATGATATACTGATATGGGAAAAATTTACATGCAATCATGGTCATGTCTTTACTAGATAAAAAAGAAAGGGGAGAATATCTTATACTTCCAGAATAATTTTTCTTCTTTTTCCCATCTCTGGTTTCCTAGCTAAGGATTAGCATTTTTTTGCTTTATAAATTTCTCATCTGGCTCTTTTTTATGGGAAGATGTCCACAGTCATTCTAGTCACATATTTTCTTGTTCTCTTTCTATTATTTGCTTAAGCTAATTAGTGTTCAAAGCTAATGCAGCAGCCATTGGTGAATGTGAGCTCAAATAACCTGCAGAACTTCCTGAAGCCCAGCCTTATTGATGTCTAGTAAAATCCAGCTCTGTGTGGCAATCACTACTGAAAGGTCATTGTTGCCCATGATTTTATGTTGTCCATCCTTTCTAATCTCTTTCTCTGACAAGATCCTCATATCACATCCAGATGCAAGATACGAGACACAGAGAGAAATTAGAATTCTAGTCCTTTAGAAACAGCTATTGAGAGGGCAGAGCTGGGGGAGAAGGCAGCAGGGGAGGGGGGCAGTGTGGTGATATGGTAAGAGAAACAAATACTCTTCTGATAGTATTTCTTTCCTGCCCTCCTTATCATCATTTAGAGAAACCCTCGATGTATGTAAAACAAACATGCTCAAAGTAGAAATCATATAATCTCAATATCTCCTTCCAGAATGTTTGAAGGTCACAGAGGAGATAATGAACAAGAAATGCCTAAAGACTCAAACTGAAAAACTCTCATTAGAAACTAAAGTCTCCAAATTACAATATTGAGGTCTAAGGGGTTTTCCCCCTAAGCATTTAAACACCATGAAAAAAAACATGATATCTTAAAATATTATAAATGCCAAATCACGGTTACAAAGAACAAAGGGAATCCAAGGAGTTTAAACTTTCATTATGCAAACAGCAAAATGGCAATCTACATTCTTCAATAGCAATTAACTGTGGTTAGTGATATCCTGTGTGCAATTAGTTTCTAATATATGCGGTACTTGAAAATATATTTTCACTGTCCTTATTATTTATATTGAAGAGCAATGGTTTGTGTGCTTCAAAACTATTTGCCAATTCACAGAAACAAAGTGGATGATACCCATAAAAGGTGAAAACAAGGCAACGAGTAACCACAGTCCTTGGAGTGAGAATTCAGCAGACATCAGAGGCTAAATTTGTTAGTTCCTGAGCATCTGTCCTTTCAACTCAGTGTCATTTAGCCTATATTAATAGTTGTCTCTTATTACTGATGCTTACCTGCAGTGCTAAGCTGCACCTCTGTCTACATCTCAGATTTATGAGCCTGGAGAGATTAAAGCCTAGTATCATTCAGAACCTACAAATTGCACATCAAGACTGGACAAAATGAAGAAGATATCAATGCTTGTTACCATCAAAACTTAGGACAGTCTCCCAGTGAGCAGAATTTAGAACAGTTTACATTTCCCTTCAGAGAAGGAAAGAATTGCCTTTTGGTCTCCTTTCACCAGAACAGTTACAGACTGTCAGTTCCAAGTGGCAGTAGTGTTGGCAACAACTAAGTTGGCAACAACTTAGGAAGAGGTACACCTCTGCCTCTATATTTTCTTTTCTGAATGTTGGTTTCTACATTCCATTTTGAGGTACCTTGTTGTCTTGGTATTCTGCATAGCTATTTAGGAGCCTAAAAGAGATTTTGTGTCCCGCTTCAGAATAAAGTTCAATGTTTAAAAATAGAATTTTCAGAATCCTCACACCCTTTATAGATAATGCCATTGATATTTTTCAGAAGATATACTCATTAGACATATTCATTAGTAACATAAATAATAGATTATAATTTTAATGAAAAATATCTATCTAACCACTAAGACAATTTCCATGTTATAAATGCTGCAATTTGGGTTATCAGCCATGCTGAATTTCTTTGAAATACCTTTAAATAAAAGCAATTAATATTATATGACAGGGGAACAAGAAAATGTATGGACTTCTTTAAAATTACAAGTTTTATCCTCCAGTTGAGTAGAAGGTTAATAACATGTAAAATATAATAACATGGCATATTGTGGGCTAAAAAATGAAATGATCAGGACAATTGGGTGACAAAAGAGAAAACATTTAAGATATTTTAGATGCATGTGTGATTATCTCCTCTAACATTTGGATATTCATCAGTAGAAATGTTGTATTTGCAAAATAACTGCTAGATTTAGGCTTCCATTTTACCAGCAATATTCTTGCTCTTAACTGCAAGAAATGAACTTTTCTGTGAGACATAAAACATGCCTTTTGGAATTTCAGTCTCATTTGGTGTGAGAAATGCTCTCTTGTATTCCTAGACAAGGCACCTCTACCTCTATATATATATATAATCACATTAATTGAAACATTTTCCTGACAGAGCAATTTATTAAAGTTACAAATCAGAGCCCTACAGAATTCTCCATTGCAGACCTCTAGATGGAAATTTTACTAGGGTATCTCTCACTGTCCATCAAGGAATCAGGAATTTATAAAGGTTGAGGCATGTATAATACATGGGTGGGTATGGAAGATGGAAGGGAGGATTAATTTTTAAATTGTTCAAGACTAAAAGAATTACAATAGCATAGGCAATGCTGTAAAAATTTATTCTTTCAAGGCTGTCGTATACATTCATCTTTGTATCGAGCAACAAAAACCATTCTAATCTATTTTTTGGCAAGATAGGTGAAATCAACTGTATTTTATTTTTCCTAAATGCATTTTAGTTGGTTTTCTTGTTTCATGGAAATCTACAATCTACAATCACACACAAAGCAAAGATAATTTCCTGTTCCTTTTTGTCTCCATTTTATTTTCTCCTAAGTTTTCACCTGATTCACTATCTGGCACTGACATGCCAAAGAGTACATGGCGAGGCGTCAGCAATGTGGAATGTTAATGCCATTAATGCCATGTTCCCTTCCCAAGGAGAGATTAAAAAAACCCTCAAGAACCAGAAGGAATAATTGTCTTAATCTATTCTGATTTCTTCTACAACCAAGCCCATTGGAATTTCACCTGAAAGTTCCTCTGTCAAGTTCATAGCTTCGCAATGAATCAGAGAATTTTCAGTGAAAAACTGTCTTTTTTTTGTTAAAGACTTTAAGTGAGAGAGAATCCTGCATATCCAATGATGATTAAAAACCATAATTATTAAGCAACTGTGTTTTAGTTCAATTCTAAATGTATCTAGATTTATTTCTTGCTACTGAATCTTAAAAATATTTTCCTCATGTCTTCTCACGTTAGGTATTAATGGAGTGTCATCTGCCCATCTTTAAGGCTTAAAAACATGGTCATCTGGAGTCACTTGCTTTAAGTAAATTCTTAAATCCTCAGTAATTTTTCCCCTCTTGCTTCAAATCTTTCAATTTTTTCTTGAGAAATCATTTATTAATTAGGTTGTAGAATCGTGCAAAGTATTAAAAAAAAAGGTATTGTGACACAGTCACCTCTTTTCAGTTATTCATAACTGTGGAGTTAAGTGAATTGTTACTCTTGCCATGAATTTCCATAAGTTTGTGGTCAAATTTTCTTTCTAGGTACAGGGATATACCACACATATTTCCATGTCTACACCACAATAAAACTGGCCTTCAAGAGCTGACAAACATACTAAAAAAAGGTAAACATATATGTAAAATAAAACTCCAGTATCAACAGAAACAGGAAGTCAATAAGGAAATTCTACTACTACTACTACAACTACTACCACTACTACTAAGAAGAAGAAGAAGAAGAAGAAGAATAGAAAAATAAACAGAAAAACCTTTGTGGTAAAGCCCCTTTTTGAACCTATTTGAAAAAAATAATTTCACTATAGGCATATACATCTCTTTAATGCTTACATGTCTCTGCTTACAAATGTGTAAATACAGATATGCATACACACAGACATACTGTACAAATACATATATCTATATCTACCATGTACCTGAAAAATTCTTCATGCTATGAAACCTTATACTATTATTTAACATGAATTATGCTAATAAATTTTGAAACTTATAGAGAAAGACATGTTCCAAAAGTTCAATGAATCATTCAATTTCCAGATGTACTTCCTCCATGTATCAGTAGATTCCTAGTGTCATGCTGTCAGACTGTGGAAGGTTGTGTTAGAATTAAGCGCTCCAACACAGGATTTAGCACAAGATGGAAAGCTTATCTAACCTGACAGTACTCTAGAAATAATCATTCTGACTTGTCAAAGATGGTACATGCCAGGATACTTACATTATTTAGAAATGAAGGAAGTTCAAGAAAAAAAAGGAAAGAAAAAGGAGGGGGAGGAGGGAAAAAAGAGAAATCTTATAAAGCCCTATGGTCAAATATGAACTGTGGCAAAGGAGAGAGACATAAAACCAAGAAATGAATACATAGAATCTCATCACAAACAGAATTTATTACTCACAATCTAGCTTTAACCCTTAGCTACCTCTAGAATACTATTCAAATTGAAGGATTAAATTAGAAAGGTACTATGTGTCAACAAGACTTGCCAGTGAGAGGCACTTTATTATCCATTAACTGGTTGTACCTGCCTTTCCAGAAACAGCCTACAGTTGACTATGAATATCTGAAATCATTTGTGAAGATAAAAAAGCTTGGTTTATTTTATCCTTCATAATGCATTTAGTGAAAAATATTGTGTGACTATTAAAGCAAGGGTTCTCTTTTCATGACAGCAGCAAACCCTCCTCTAACATTCTCATAAAAGTTTTAAAAAATAAACCAAATCTAAAGCAAAACAAAATTAGCGTCAACATTATTTTCTTCCAAATACCTCTTATTCTGACCAGTCTTTTTCTGTTTCTAAATATATGGTTGTTTTGGTACAAACAGATGTCCATAGCTGTGCCAGAGATACACTGATTCTCACTTTTAGATGGGAGGCAACTTACTTGAAAGCAATTAGTTCTTTTTCATGGCTCTGTTTGCTCTTCATGCTTAGGTGTGTGCTAATTGTGTATCCAGTCATGTTGACCATGGGCCACTGTGCTTTATCAAGTACTTCAGTTTGTTGGAGAATTTTTTTTTTAATTCTATGTACTCAACTAAGTAATCCAGATGACAAACCCCTTTAGAATTTAGCAAATCTTAGCTAGCCATAAAGACCTCTGGTCAGAATAGTGAATCTTTGTACCAATTTTTCTTAAACAATGACAGTTGCACAGTATCCCATCCTGTGCTTTTTAAAGTTTAAATTACAAAATGTAAATTTAATTATATTCAAATGATAAAAAGTATATAGACATACAGATTGATTCAGATGCTTGAAAATGGTCATGGAATGACTTTGAGACATGCTAACAGCTGTATAGGGCTAAGATATTTGACATAGGACATGCAAGAGAGCAGTGCTTTTCTGAACCAGCAAGTAAAGACATACAAATATAACCTAGGACTTCTTATATTATGGTAGACAATTAAATTAAAGCAACTGAATGGCATCTCTGGTGCCTACATTCAGATGATACTGATTTTAAGCTTTGCTAGCTGTATTGGCTGACAATAATAGGAACCTAGATACATACTTTGTACAAGGGTCCCTATGCTATAGATGCCTGCATTTGTGAATCTGAAGCAGTCTCCCTGTATGGCTTGAAATTGTTTGATTATATATATACAAATACATAGGATTTATTTTGGTATTTTACGTCCTTTCAGTCTTCCTGGCTACGTCACAACAGAAAGCTTTTTTGTGGGCCACACTCCTGCCCAGAAGTCCAACCACTTGCTTCTTAGAAAGAATACCTAAATGTCATGTAGACAATCTCTTACAACCCTTACAATTGCATTCTCTTTGTTCTCCACTTTGGGAGCAAGACTGGTTGTGGGTACTGGTAGCTTCTGGTTTGCCTTTGTCTAGTTTCAGTTTTTTAAAAAAGGGCAAAGAAAGAACAGCTGTCCCTGGGAAAATTCAGAGTGATTTGTATTCAGTCTAACAGAGTGTTGACACAGACCAAAGTCCATTCAAATACCCCCTCAAAAAAAAAAATAGGGAGAAAGAGCAGGTGAGGTGACAAATGTCAAAACCATATGACAGGAGAAATAAGGATCAATACTGAGGCAGGCATGACAAGACCCCTGACTGGACATCTGAAATTTGTCTTGCCTGATAAGTAGCACATTGAAGACAGGAAAACAGAGAAGGTAGCCTTGACCTAACAACATATGGAAACAGGACAATCAAAAATAAGCACTGCTTAGTAGTATTATATAATAAGTACAGGTTAATGTGACCCATATGAGTTCACTGGTGCTATGGTGTGGTTTTTTGTATCTGCTTGAGACTGTCATGATAAGCTACAGTGGTTTTCATGCTCCATGAGAGGGTGACCTTTCACAGCTCCTGAAATGCACTGACTGGTGAGCTCACTGGGTGTTCCTTGGTCAGCCCATCCCTACAACTGGTGCTGAGTGTCTCCTCAAAACATAGGGGTTGAGCTGGGGAAACCTGCAACTAGTGTATAGCATGTGTGACATCAAAAACAAGATTGCTTTTGGTGGAAATGAAGGCAAGGTGAACAGTGGTTCTTCTGCACATATATGGGTAGCTTTAAGCCGGCTGGGAGTCTGATTTGGGGTTTTTTAATATTCTTAAAAAACACTATACATGTAGTTTGCAAAAATCACGAACAAGTGCATTGTAATCAGAAAATTGGTGTCAGATGCAGATATGCCATTTATGGTGCCTAGCATATGACAGGCAGACTCAGAGATTAGGATTGTCTTTAAAAATATTAAATTAAATTAAATTTATTTTAAAGAATATCATTATCGCTCAGAGATGTTATCTTGGGAATTTTAAAGATCTGGAATGAGTCACACAGACTTATCAATGTTTTTTGATTTAAGTATTCTACTTAACTGAATAAAAATTGTCCAGATGAGTACAGTCAAGCTGATACTAGCAAATTTAACTCTTATCTCTGTTTATAGCTTATCAATCAAGGGTTCATAATTTTGCTAGCTTGTTTGTCTAATGCCTTCGTATATAAAGGACCATATATAAAGGGCCTAATTTCTATAAATGTCCCTCTGTGAGAGAAATTTTGGTGCTAATATTCACAGCAAACATAAAAAGAAATTCTGAATATTTTTTAAAAACTAATTCTATTCAATAATTATTTGTTGTATATGATGACTCATGGCAAACTCCGGTAATTCTGCAAGGTCTGAGAAGGTCTGTTTGTAGACCTCATTCAGATCTTGTGTATTTTGACGCTTTCTTTTAAAAGATCTTTTTGCAATAGCAGTATAAAAGGTCCATTAATTGTTTAGCCTGATCACTACGGATGCAATGTCACACACGTGATAAAAATAAAAATATACATAGGTTAAAACCAGCATTACAAAGCAAGCAAGGCTGAGAAATGTCTGTAATTTAAATAAGTAGAGAATAGGCATAAATACACTTTCCACCCAGTCTCAGATAAAAGATATTTTTCATCTCACTTACATTTTCATTTTCATTTTATTAGAAATAAAATGTTTTTGCTACTGTATCACTGTAGTGTCTGGGCAATGGTGGTTTTTATCATGCTGCTCTATTCTAAAGGAGCCTTGTTTTGGGAGTCTTAAACTTTCTATGCTTATGGAAGAATAATCCTTAAAATGGAACCAGATTGGTTAAATTATTCCTCAATGACTCTTAACATAGTCTGAGCAACACCATTTCTAATCAGGGGGAACTGTCATAGATCGTCTTCATATTTTAGTACCTCACTACAGAGATACAGCATAGGACACACATAACGGTTTCTTTCACACTGGCAGTGATCCAGCAATATGTGTCTAATGCCATTTCCAATGTCATAGGTCTGGTCTCCAGTGGCTGATCCAGAATGATTTAAGTTTTTCATAGGTTCACGCCCAATTCCCTGTTTGGTGGTGCGGTTTTCGATAACTTAGAGCATTTTAACTGGCACCTGAAAAGCTGCTTTTGCACCAGCTTGCAAATTCTTTGGGTTATGCAGTTACACTGTTTTGGGTTTTTTTCTGTGTTATTCAGCACTGATATAAACAAAAACCATCACAAGGAGATTAGGAAGGAAAGAGAATATCTCGATATAGGCAGTATGATTTGTAGGCATTTATATGAGAAACAAGATAACATTATAGTCAAAGTACTATACACGTGATAGCAATAGCTCATATAATATATGATAAAAAGAAATTAAAGTTTTGTTGTATCTGAATCAAACCAGCTGCTATTGATTTATTATCTAAATCAAGCTCACTACATTAAACAGAGACAATTCCCATGACTTCAGGCCATTCTGAATGAAGGCAGCACTGCAGGATAGAATCTAGTATTCCAGTCAGGTTAGCCTTCATCATCACCTGCTTTGTCACACATCGGAAAAGTATTGGATAAGAAAGGCAAAATTTAAGAAAAATGTAGATATAAAATAATCTTTTAATTCAATAATCCTTGGTTGAAGATATCAACACAGTAAAGTTGAAGACTACACTAGGAATGCACAGAAGTTCAAAATTCAGCCCTCAGGGAAGGTTTTGGCAGAAATCTTACTCACCTAGAGCATACCAGATGCCTGTGAAGTCTAGGTAGGTAGCATTTATAGAGTGCAGTCCTGAATTTAGGCTTAGAAATAACATTGCAGGTTCTGTACATCATCTGCTATTACAATTAAAATGCTGTTTCAATGTTATGAATTCTTAAAAGTCCTAGCAAGTACAAATTTAAGCACATTAAAAGTCCTCTTTCAGAAACTTTGTTTCTGGAGCACAAAGTTGTTAATCATTATCCAGAGGCATGTGCTCCAAACTGTAGTTAATTTGGAATTAAAAAATCTTATTTTGTAATTATGTTATCATGCATCCAGAACAGGGAGCCAGGAATACAGTATTCAGAATCTGTTCCTTTCAAAAATTCTGCCAAGATAAGAACTGGTAGTGTCCAGATTTTCCAAAAAGACCTTCCAACTAGTTATATTTAACTTGCGCAATACATGTTTATAGTTTTTGTTCCAAACTTGTTTCCAAATACTTCTAGAGCCTGGGGCATTTTGTTCAGCTGGAGTGTGTTGGGACCCAGAACCAAATTGAAATTAACAAAAAAATATATAATGATGAGGAAAAAAGCCTTCAAAGGGAATTTCAAGGAAATTTGAGTGCCAGCTGGTTATTCAGTATGTCACATAGAAAATGTACTTTGGTGCTACTTTTCAATGTTTAATGTATGCAACAATTTTTTCCTGAGTTGATGACTTTTATTTCTTCCTCTTTTCTTTTGTCTTCCCTCAAGACATTTGTTTATTGTGAATTCACCCTGTGTTCCCAAGAATACATGAGTGCCTGAGAGGTTCTCAAGTGTCAGTTTGAAAGGATTAAAAATAGTGAAAAAGACCATCCTGTAAATGTTCAGAGAAACAAAGGGTTGCCTTGGAGTTAAACTGGGAAAAAAAAAAAATTGAAGTGCAGTGTACACAGTTTGACTGCTAAATCAATCTCTGTCTAGCAAAAAGTCCAACATTTAATCATGTGACTTGGAGCACTGACCAGAAATGTTTTGACAATGATCGTCTACAGCTGTCAATCTCCTATCCATGCAGTATTGACAGTCTCTGTCTTTGACTGAGTGTTACTTAATTCAAGGTCATTACAACCTAGATCTAGTTTCTATTAGATTAATAAAATGAAATAAAATAAAATATACACCCTTGTAGAAAATTATCTAGCAAATGAGTTCGTTCAGACTCTAGTCTCAGGAGAAATATTTCACTCCAAGGCATAACTAAATAAACACCTGTTAACAGAGTACAGCTAATGCTAATACTGTAACATTCACTGATAGCAACCTTAAACAGTGCTCAGAGAATTGAGATGAAACAGATTTAAAAAAAAAAAAAAAAAAGAAAAAAAAAAAAAGAAGGAAAAAAGGAAAGGAATGGACTGGAATTCTCACAGCATAACTGAACTGATTAATTGCAGCCTTAGAGTTCTGTGATATGTATATCTGAAATTTCATGTGACCAAATATGCCACTACATAAGGTTACTAAAGCTGCCTGGGCTTCTCACCATATCGGACCTTGGTACAGGACTTACAAAGAAGTTCCACTGCATTAGCAGCTCTTATACCATTACCATCTGCCTATACAATACAAGATTAACTAGCACTCCTTTTCCTGTTTTAACAGGAATTTGTGCTTTGCACCTTGATTAGGCTGTTTCATTTTTTTTTCATTGCAAAACATTTTTTATTATTTTCATTATTTTTCTGACTCTCCCCTCACCAGTATATTTTTCATCGTTAATTACTCAGGGATATATTTTTTTCCCCGAAGGACATTCATTACTCTTTGTAATTCCTATTGTGATGGCCTTTTAATAAATGGTCTGTTTTACTATACCAACTTAGGGAACCTAATTATCCAACTAATTGAAGGCTCTGTTCACTATTTTTGTTTTATGATGATAAGTAAGCTAAGGACTGCAAAAGTGAGAATTTCCATTTCTGGGCATTTTTTTCTCTTATTTTCTTTGCTATATGCTATCCTCTGTTTTTCCTGGTTTATGAACATTTATGATGTATCATTTCTATATTTCATCATTAATTGTAACTACTACCCATAAATATTGAATATAACCTTTAATATGACATAATTTTATCCCAATAAGTAGATTTAAAATGTAATGCAATTTAATTTTATTTAAACTGGTTTCCTTTTTCTATTATTAGAAAGATAATACAGAGATTACCACTATATGTATAAATATATACAACACATGGGGGGAATAAAATGGAGGTGAAAGATTAAACACTTATAAAGTATTTCTTAAAAGTAGAGCTAATTAAATAAAATAATGTCACAATAATGTACACAGCTCCTCAGAGGAAATCTTCTTATAAGTATGGTTTACATGTGACCTTAACATATAGAAAAAGTTCATGTTTTTTATTTAAAGTACAACTGAGTATGGGAAGTCTGTGTATTCATGCACTATAAAAATACTTTAAAAATACATTTCTACATGGTGTGTAAGTAAAAATTATGTAGACTGTAATGGTTTGATGCTGATAGGAATGTGAATATGCTAACTGTGTGGGCAGCAATTTTTTAAAAAAACTATTCAGCATTGTCCAGCCTAGAATGCTTAATTTCAAAATCTGACATTTTGATAATGTAAATTATTTTTTCACTTCTGTTTTATATGTTATGAATTCATATACAACATAAAAACTAATTCAGATGGAATCATACTCACAGGATGGTGGTAACTCAGGACATTGTTCTTAGTTGTAATTTCATCCTTTTATTTACTTTTCCATCATTAAAAAAGACACTTCAGAGCCTTCCTGTGGTTATGAGAAGAAAGGGCCACACTTAGAAATAGCCATTCATCCCAGCATGTGAAGGAAAATGAAAAATCAAATACCCATAAACAGAATCTAGGAAATTTTAAAAAATTAACAAAAATATAGAATGAGAATCAGATTGCTGAAAGTTTACTGTATTGTATATATTGCATAAGGTAACATAAGGAGGCATATATTTTTCAATGACCTGGTAATAGGAATGACAGAATTAAAGGTTATTTTACAGTCAGATTCAGTATCTGAAATGTCATTTAATCAAGACTAGTCCATGAATGAGGGACATCTGTGTGAAACCGAGCTCAGACCAAACTTACATGATACCAATGAGCTCAGGAAAACACCTGGAAATGATTGCAGAAATTATCAATTTCTAAATAAGTGAATATCCCCATCCTCATCACTTGTGTTTAAAGCTTACTACAGATTCCATCTGCTTGTGGATGACCACATTTTAGTAACAGTTAGCTTTTCTTGCCCTCATGTCTCAGAGGCTGTATTTTCTTCAATTAAAGTATCATTACATCTGACAGAAGGACCATACCTGACTGCAATTAGGAAAGGGAAACAAGCAACATACAACAGCTTGCTTGTTGTACAGAACCTCTGCTTTAGGGCACATGAAAGCTGTGCTCTGGGAAGTACAGCAGAAGTTAGATTCATTCATCTATGTAAGCGCTGAACTAGGAATTGCCCTTACTGAAGGCTCTTTTTAGTGTAAGTGAAGACCTATTTCCTTTCAAGAGACAAGGCAGATCTTAGTCATTTCTACTCTTTGGAAGGTTTTTAGCTGGGTATCCTTAGGCTGAGCACTACCTTGTGCTACATTGACTTCTATGTCACATGAGGCACTGGAGAGTCCAAAACTAAATTAGAGATTAACTCAAAACTGTGCAACAGTTAACCTCTGAGGTTAAGGCACCAAGTGAATGTCATTAGGTGAGGTGAGCCTGGGACTTGACTAATTTGAGTCTGCCCATTCTCTTTAGCATCTGTCTTAACTTTTCTGAGAAGCAGTTTTTTATCTAAAAGTAGTGATTTTTCAATACATAAAGTACCTGATTAGAAACTCTTCATAAAAAGAAGAAACTGGGAGAACTGAAGGAAAAAACCTCTAAATGCAATTGTGAAAACTGATCCCATATTTGACCTGAAGCAGAACACTAGGGAATTAATTCTTTTCTCACAAAAAATAAACAAACAAACAAACAAAAAAAAAAAAAACAAAAAAAGCCAATAACCCAAGCAAGAATGAAAGTCACTGCTCTAGAAGCCCCTGTACATCCGACAATGACCTGTGCAGTGTATTTCAAATCCTGTGCAGAAGTCCCAGACATTTTCACTCATAAAAAATTATTCTAGATTAATGATTCAGACGATTAAATGCGACCTCTGGTGTTGATTCGAGAATAAACTTCCAGACACCTTTTATTGCCTTAGTTTTTTACTTTTATTAAAAATTTATACACCAACATGGAAAGTTGATACATTTTGACTGTTTCCTTTGCAATTCAGATTAAAGATTGTGACCTAGTGGTGCCAAATTCAGTGAACTACAAATTCAGCCAAAAGCACTGGGTCTTTAATGACTGAGGTTTTGCCAAGACCAGATCAATTCTTTCTTGTTTCTGCAATGCATAAGAAAATCTACAAATCTAAAAGAACACATCAAGCAGTTCCTGAAGGTCATGTGATCTTTCATCATATCAACACATTTCTTCATTCTCATACCCATTTCTCCAGAAAACTACCAAAGGAATGGAAAACTGAGACTTTAAAATAAAAATATTCACTAAGCTCAGCTTTTTACTGAAAATGTAAATTTTCTTTAAAATAATGTAATAGTTAAATAAAGGAAAGGCTGGGGGAAATGGCTTTGTGCTTCTCTAATGCTGGAGAAAAGACTTTTGTAAGGTCAGTGCAAGCTAGTTCATCTAATTCCATGATTGATGCATGACTGTCCTGTAATGGTTTTGCTGTTTTCAGAACAGCTCGTCTTGTGAAAGATGACACACAGCCTCCCTTATTAGGAGTCTTCAGAGTCAGTTTAATGAAGGTGAAAGTATGTGTGTTGCAGTTGGGCAAGCTTTTTTATATTGTTGCCAAGAAGACAGAAAAACATGAAAATTCTGTGTCAGTCTTTCAAAACAATAGTCACAGCTACAAGAAAATCAACATCTGTTGTGTGTTTTTTCTTTGTTTCTTCTAATCGATCCAACAAATCTTTGCCAAACATTTGCACAGTGTGCCACAGAAATGTCACTTGAGGGTGAAAAAGACTGTCACTTTATAAGTAAATGTCATTTTGCAAGTAAATATCATTGAGTAGGGAAAGAAAAATGACACTAAGGAAAGAAGCTCAATGGCTAAATGGCTGATGATACAAACAAGAAGCAGAGCATGTAATGAAGATTCCAGTTAATTTGTACCCCATCTGTCCGATGTATTGATAGTATTGTACTGTAGTAGATGGTAAAGGAAGTGATTGTCCTGGGTTTCCAAACAATCCCAACACTGGAGTTCTATCATTCAACAAACATCTGTGGCAAAAAAAAGTGTTCCCACCTTAGCCAGCCATGGCAATTGAAGTTATTTCCCTTTTCAATTCCTTCTTTTCCTATCAAGTCTCAGCTGCCAAGTAGTCTTTCCTTCTGTTAGAATCATATAATCATATATGTTTGTGTTGGAAGGCACCTTCAATAACATCTCATTCCAACCCCCTGCCATGGACAGGGACACCTTGCACTAGGCCAGATTGCTCAATATTCCATCCAACCTGGCCTTGAATGCTTTCAGGGATGAAGCATCCACAACTTCCCACACTCACAGTAACAAATTTCTTCATAATACCTACCATAAATTTCATAGAATCACAGAATATGCAGAATATGCCGAGCTGGAAGGGAGCCACAGGGATGTATTTCTACTCCTTAGAAAAGGAGTAGTTACCACGTATATTGGGCATGCACAGGTGAGAAATGGGAGGGCATGAGCAGAGCCTGAGAAGAAAACTTGACCCTAACTCTTTTATGCTATAGTTTAGGTCCTAAAATCACACACACAAAAAAAATTATCTTTACTGCTACACTGTGTGACCTTAGTTCTCTGTCTTTTAGTGTAAAATCTGTATTTAGTAAATAATGCTACCATTCTGCAATAAACATTTTAATTCTCATTCAGACTTTGTCTTTCTGACACACAACACAAAGCTCATTTGTCACATTATCTTCATAGAGAAAGCTCATATAATTCATATAGTTATCTTATTAGTTAATGTGTTGAATGCCTGAGACTCTGTGGAAAAAACAGAGAAACAACAACAACAAAGAAAAAAAAACCCAAACAAAAAAACCAAACAAAAAAAACCCCCTAACCCAAAAACCCAAACAAACAAAAAACCCACAAAAATCCACAATAGAATGTTAATACAACAATGGAACACCACTCATGTAAAGAAACCAAGCCAGTGCCTAAAGTGAAGCTAATTGGCCCAGATGGAGTGTTTTATATTGATCAAGAGATTGATCAAGCTGTGTCAAAGTCTTAGAATACTGTTGCAGAACTCAAGTTGACCTTTGGACATACCTGATCCCAATGATCATTCATTTGTACAGAATTTCAAGTGACAAACCAGCACATTTTTCCTTCAGTGACTGCCCTATGTTGTTAATGGAATTGATGCTTCAGCCCCAATCTGTAACTACCTGTGCAAAATTTCATTGGTAAGCAACTAGTTCAGCTGTTCCAGTAAAGCTTCCAACTTGATTCAAAACTGAATTTTATAGAGCTGTCATTGGTGTGTGTGTGTGTGCACAGGCACATGTGCTTCAGTGCACATCTAAAGGACTGGAAATAATTTTTGTAAGGAATAGGTCATTTTCTAAAGAGGGATGCAAGGGTAAAGATGGAGTTATATCAATTTTTTTTTTTTCCCTGGCAAGGAGACCTTTTCTTAGCATAGTAATTCTATAAAAATAACAAAATGTTTTCGCTGAAGGCTTAAGTTGCTTTATCCCTGTGGTGTATGTAATGATAATAAAGTAACACTAAAAGGCTTGTAGGTGCAAACACATTTACAAAGGATAAGACATATTAAAAAAAAAAAATCTCCACTACACAAATTATTGAAAAACAGGTCATGCATAAGAATTTAGGAGTGGTTGTGGCTTAACTCTGGAGGGCAGCTAAGACCCACCCAATCACACACTCAGTTCCTTGCAGTGGGATGGCAAAAAGAATTGGAAGTGCAAAAGCAAAAAATCTTATGTGTCAAGATAAAAATGGTTTAATAAATGAATCAAAGCCATCTGTGCAAGCAAAGGAATATAAGGCTTTCAGTCACCACTTCTCTTGGGCAGGCAGGTGTTCAGCTGTGTCTAGGAAAGAAGAGCTCTGTCACATGTGGCAGTGACTTGGGAAGACAAATGTCTTAAATCTGAATGTCCTCCCTTCTTATTCTTTCCTATTCAGGTTTTATTGCTGGCCACAACACTGAACAGCATTGGATATCACCTGGAGTGAGCTGTCCCACTTGTGTCTCCACACAGTCTATTGTCTATCCCTGTCTAATTTTTGGTGAGGAAGTTTGAGATAGAAAAGGCTTTGATGCTGAGTAAGCACTGCTTAGTAATACCTAAAACACATCTGGATTTTTCAGTCCTGTTTTTACCCCAGATTCAAAACCTGTACAAATACTATAACAAAAACTAACTTGACCCAAGATAAAACCAATATGAGAGTGAAATATTATGGATTTATTTCTGCTTTATCCTTTTTTGCCCAATTTTTTTGATTAAAACATTGGTGTAAATCCCCAACACTAGAAACCAAATTAGAAACCTTCTTAGAAGAGAAAGAATAGTTCTGAGGTTTTTATTCTGTGAACAGAAAGAAAAATAGACAGAAAAGTAAAAGATAATCACTCTATCATCTTACAGAGTTGAACTCAGCAACAGTTGAGAGCTTTCTAACTTCCTTTCTGCAGTGGACGGAGGAAAACAAGAGCTCAGTAGGGTGATTCATGCTGTCATCAGAGAAGTGTCATAGGGGATGAATCATCTGGCCTGAGTTTTCTTCGTAATCAGCGAGGGAAAAAAAGAAGCATCCATAAAACAATTTATCATTGCACCTTAATGTATGTATCTGAGATAGCTGAGGTAACTTCTGCTCTGACAGAAATTAGATCTCTGCATTGTTTATTAGTGCAGCTAAAACAATGAATTAAGTTTTAGACACCTGAGAGATGCTGAAACGTCAAATACCCCACTAATTCCTTTTATTACCAAGAGTAACATACTATTTTAACAGTTAAAATATAATATCTTGTAATGTCTATTTCTTTGTTTTATTTATCTGGATAGTTAATATAAATCTGTGCTCAAATAAGGTATGTTTTCTTTGTATATTCACCTGGAGGAGGATCACCTTTATCTCATTTCTGGTACTATGTTGTCCAGATGAATATCCTAATTTCTAAGTGATTACTATGTTACTGCAATCCTTTCAATTCTTATTCCATCCTCTATGAGACTACAGGTCATATCCCACTGCTTTCTGAGCTATAATGCTTCATTTCATTCTCCACATTGCATCAAATGCAAATCTGTCTTCAGAAGACAGCCGGAAAAACTTATTCACAAACATCAGTGTTATCCTGAGAATTCACCAATGGCCAGCTTGCAGTGGTAAATGCATTCTCACGACACCATGCGATCTGCTAGCTCTCCTCTGCAGGCTGGGCACACCCGAAATCCCGTGTGCTTTGTGGTGCCTACTCAAGTGGGAATGCTCAGTTTTCATTAAGGAACATAAAACTATCAAAGAAAAAGAAAAGTGCTTGGATGGTGACCCCATCTATTTTACTGCAAAAAACATTCCCATTCTAATTTAATTCTCTCATGTTATTTCATACACATACAGTGGTTTAAATGTTTCCCTTTAAAATATTTCACTTGTCTTCGGTTACGTTATCTAGATCCTTTGTAAATGAAGACATTTATATCTTTGCTACTTATTCCACTAATACCAGAAAAAAGATTTGCTGTTCATGTGTTTGTACTAAGCATGTGTTTGTACTAAGCTTGTCATTTTACATTATGACATAACATGATATTTGCCTCTGTGGTACTTTTTGATAATGTCAAATAAAAGTACAGAAGACTGGAATTTGTGGTTAGACATTTTTTTCTCTACTCCCTAAAGGCATGGAACCATTCAAACATGCAAATTATTTGTGAGAAAATATATTAAATAGGGTTAATTGACAAACAAACAATAAGATAAAACTGCAAAAGATACATTTCTTCAAAGTGCAGCATAGGGTTTACCTTTTAGTTACAGTGTTTGCATGATGATGTTGTGTTATCTTGTCAGCTTGATCATCAGAAGCTAAGCCGTGCATGCAGAAGAAGCCAATCAGTAAAAAAAACAAAACAATTTTATCAAATTAATTATTCACTAAAAGCAGTATGCTCCACAGAATATCTTTTACATCAATATATATGTAAAGAGAATACACCATCTTTGTACTAAACTAAAACATGAAAAATAGTACAAAGAAGACTCTTTAACAAAACCTAATTGAGGATAAACCTGTCACATTAAAGCATGTTCTTGGCAAGAAGGTTATGCACAAAACCTTTCTGTGATAAATCTAAAAGTTTAAGCTGAAGAAGTACCGTATAATTGCTTATTATGATGAGCTTCTTACAAAATCTTAAGGGAGAATATAATTTGCACAAACATATGCTCCTTTTTAGATTGCTTAACATTTCTTACGGGAAAATGGTTAGAACATTAATGAATAATAACAACAGATAATTTCATTATAGTTAACACATTTTTTAAGCATAAATAATACATATAAGCATTTTTTTTGGTTGGTATCTGAAATGTTAATTGCCACAATATATGAAAAGAAGTTATTTAGAAATGCTTTTGTCTCGTGTTTTATTGAATCTGTTAAAAAAATACATTATAAATCATCAGATTGATTTATGCCTTTTTAAGTTTTTTTCTTTTAAATTCACATTTTTCCAAGGTAAATAATCATGTTTTATAATGATAACATCATCGAATGTCACAGAGTTTTCCTATTAATGTAAGGTAATAAAATGCATGAAATAAACTTCAAAATTTTGCATAATTTAATAAATTGTAAATATTTAGAGGCATAAAACAAGAGATTGAAAGCAACCTTCCTTGAAGATACAAGAATAAGAAATGTGTTAGTAGGAAAAATGCCTTCTCCTACCTGATTGTATTTCCTACCTTTTTCCAGTTAGTAGAACTTAAAAAAAAAGCACTTGAAAACAATGTCTTGAAGCAAATCATGTCAGACTGCATCATCAACATTTGTTTCTGTACTTTCTTATGGTAAAAGGTAACCTATAAACAATTTGATAACCGATACATGGGATCAAGTTTTTTTCTTTAATGTGGCTGCAATTTTTTCATTAAGCAAATGTCCACCTTGCAAATGTTCCTTGTAGGACAAGATAGCAATCGCAAAAATTCTATATGAATTGTCAACCCTTTTTCTAACCTTTTACTTAGCAATAGCAGGGCCTATATGCTATTTTAAAAATTCTTTCCTTTACATTTAAAAGGCATTGTCAGCACAAACACATTTCCAATCAGTCAGGGATTAGATTGACTCAGTCTAGTTTTGACATTTCTTACAAGACTGAATAATTTGTATTCACCAGGGTGAGAAGTGACCAAAGCTCTGAAGGGATTAGTAGGATTTACAAGAAAACTAGGTTTTTACTCCCTTGAAATTCTAGGTTCTTTGGAATGTTGTCTTACATGCCTTTGTTTAGAAATCTCCCTTGGGATGTGAGACAGAGGAAAACTTCACTGTACCTAAATCTAGGTGCTTTCCAGTGGTCTGCATAGAACAAAATCCTGTCTTCAGTGAAAGTCTCACGGGCGTCTGTTACTACTGTCGCTGTTGCTGTTATTGGGGTTATTATCAGGGTTGTGGTTGTTGTTTTTATATTATTATTATTATTACTGTTATAGGGGACTGTCCTTGTTAAATGAACTTAGATTCTCCCCTATCTCCATTTTTTGAGTATTACATTTTGTAAATATTACTGTTCCCAGAATATTTTTCATTGAAAAAAACACAAAGTTAAATAAAATGTTAAATCAACTTCTTTTCTTATTGAAATGCACATACTCTTGGCAAACTTCAAACTCTTTTCTCAGTGAGTGAAAAAAAATTATTTAGTGTTATAAATGTTCCAAAAATTTTGCAGAGATCCAGGCAATAAATGTCCCTGTATGAGCATGAGTACCATAATGACAAACCCATTCTGATTTAATCTAGTTGCCAATCTTATTCTTTACTCACTTTATCTGGTTTATAAATCATGAAATTTACCACACTTATCTATATCATAGCCTCAAGCTCCAGGGAACTTGTAACCAGTTAACATGACTCAGTAAATATTACAAAATTTCTGCAGTCTTTTATCTTATTACTTTTCAGCTAAATCATAAAACAATACTAAAGCTCCAGAGTAAGAACTTTATTTTTTTTCTTTCTCTTTTTTACAATAGTATGTGTCAGCTAACAATATCAGATTAGTTTCAAGGACTATGATATTTATATTTCAATGGGGCATTTGTATTCCACTATAGATTTGTGTGAGGAACACAACAGGTAAATTCATTTTCTGTAGATAACAGTGGCCTGGCTTCGCTTCCATTCTTATCCACTTGTGCCTCCTTGTACTATTGTGCATGGTAGATGGAAAACAGTAACTAGGGATGACATTGTCTACATGGTTTAAGACCTCATGTACATCAAAGGCATTTTAGATTTGTATATATGTCATAGCCCTTTAAAATCAATGAATACTGGTAGATTTTAACTACCAAAGCAAAATTTATTTGTTTCAAAATATTAGCAAGTAAATCATATTATGTTACAATTTACTCTGTCTTTGGTTATGGAAATTATGGCTCCCAACTTTACATTATTCATTACTGTTGCCTTCTTAGTCCATTTTTGCAATTTCTTTTTGTACATTCTATTTCTGTATACAATAACATTCTAAAAATATTGCAAAATAAGTTGGCTATGGACTATTAATGTCTGAATTTATTGTCTTCTATTAATTCAATAATTTATCACTCTTGCCTTTTTAATTGGTTAAAATACAATCTAGATGAGGCAAAAACTGTCCCATGTAGGGCTGCAGTATTTTAGGGAAATAATTTACTAAATCCTAAATCTTTCAACTTTGTCTCCATTCTACAACATGCCACTAAGAATTCCCAGTTAATACCAGGGTTGTTGAAATAGACTGTTATCAAATAATTCAGAAGTACAATCTTGTTATCCTAAATTTTCCTCCTTATATCTTCATATAAGTTTTTATTTCTCTTTCTTTTTCCTCTTCTTGGAGATTTGCTGTGCACTGTACCTGCCATATTATTATTTAGATTTCCCTATGCATAAGCTACCTTATTTCCTGAAGATGTCAACTCATTTCTTCATGTGCTTTATTTTTCCTAACTTGTAAGAGTACAGTAAAACCTGAAAACCCCCAATGCTTCTTGGAAATACTTCTCTCTACCACAAGGGAACACTCAGGAGTATGAGGTGATTATATAGGATTTAGATGTTTTTCCCTAAACAATACTGCCTTTAGAAGAAACTAAGAAATCACATGGCAAAATATTTAGCCTTTAGATTAGATTCAAATACATATTTTTATTTTTCTAAACACTGATACTTGGTTCCCATTGTGTTGAATCTTTTTGCTGCCTCTCGGTGTTCACAATGCTTGTATTAGAGTTAGTCACGACTTTTGTTTCAAACAAGAGGAGACAATTTCTCCTAAGGGTGCTCTCCAACTTGTAAACTGAGCAGAGATCTAAACCCATAGAAGCTCACAAATGCAACTGCTTGAACACTCTTAAAACAAACAAAAAACCACTTTCATATGTAATACCTCTATTTTGCAAGTGACTGGGGGTGGGGGGGGATTGTCTGTTTTTCTTTTCACCATTCCATCAGAAAACTACACCTATTTCTATATCTTTGCTTAACAACTAAGGACTCATTTTCTTTACAGCTCTTCTGACAATGCCAGTTTGTAACCTTTCCAGATACAGCAAATGAAACACAGCTCAAAATGAATTAGAGAAGGAACAGACTACAGAGGAAAGAGAGTTTGTCTAGAATCCTCCAACCATCTCATCACAGAATCATAGAATACTAGATTGAAAGGAACCTCAATGATCCTCTGGTCCAACCATCTTTTATTCTGACCTCTCTTTATTTTCAATCACCTTCAAATGGCAAAGCAAAAGGGCCAAATCTTGCCTCTATGTAGCAATGTGGGGTTTTAGGATTCCATGTGCTCCCTTTGTTTCCCCGCTCAGTGTACCATTGGTTCATTTTGAAATATGCATTCTGCTGTACCCCGAAATCTATTGGTGGGTTCTCTGTGCCTGTCTTCCCTTCAGATTCCCCGGGACTGGCTCTGGGGGAGACAGTCCCTCCCCTTCCTTTCCCTTTATAAGTCGATGTCTGGATCAGCTCGAGGTCTTCCATCTCTGGGCTGCTAGCATCTCCTACCTGCCTTGTCTGCCTTCCCCCTTCTCCTTCCCTGCAGCCCTTTTCCCCATACCCCAAATAAACCTCCCTAGCAGAACAGAGATGGAGTCCAGTTCTTTCCTTTGCCTTACTTAATTTCCTGCTTGAATTGACATGGTTTGGAGACTGACGCCATGCCGCGGGACCTCGGGGGTTGCCCACCCCAAATCTGGTGGAATTACATGGACCAGGGACCCCGGACCGGGGGGGAGCCGGCTCGTGCCACCCCCCTGGGCCCTGCTACATCACCTCTATATTATATACACTTTGCACTATAGTTTATCTGAGGGCAGAGCTAAGGCCCAACTTTCTTACAACAGAATCTATTAACATTTAATGCAGGACATCTCCCTTTCTCTTCAGGTCTTATTTCTCAAATTTAATCAAAATCAGGTTTTTTAAAATGTCTAATCTTATCTTCTGTATTTTCCCATTAATGCCCTGGCTGTGGCACTTTTTTCCCAATCTTAAGATGTTATTTTCATTGTCCATTTCTAACTTCTGTGTACATGGTTTTTTTTCAACTTTTCCTTCAACTTCTAGTCTCTTTTGCTAGTCTTTTTTGTTTTCTTTCCAGCTGTCCTAGAAGTCACCAGTACAATTGTCAAAGCTCCTCCTTGTGGTATCTAAAGCATCTAAATTTCCCTGTTAGTTATTTGTTAATTTTAATTGACAAAGTTTTTAGCTGCCAAGGAATAAGAAAATTGCTAAGCAGTCATGCTTAGGTGTTAAACCACTTGTATCATGTTGGCCTTTTCCTAACTCTAATAAACAATTAATGCACTTTGTGTATTTTTAAAAAGTTAACAAACAAAACATATTTTTTAAATTATGTTTAAAAAAATGGACTAAAGTGAAATTTTAAAGAAGTATATTCCTACTCTCAGTAAGTTCCCTATATTTGTACCCCTTAAACTCTTACAGATCACTAATTGCTCTATAAAAACAATAAGAAATGAGTCAATACCTTGTGCATTCCACAAAAGTTATATTTATATAACATTCCATTATTAATTTTTAGGCATTTAATTTGTCTTATATGTGTTTACATAAAATTTTTTCTGCTGCTGATAGCTTTTCTATCCATCTAGAGAAAGCAGGTGAGAAGCCTCAGATTTCTGAGGTTTCTGGTACAGTAATTTCAGTGATGCATTTCTTCTGTCAGTAGACACCAGCAATTGCTGTAACTGATGTTTCATCCATTACACCAGCTTGATTTCTCAGACAATGGATAATTAGCTAGACTTTTCTGCTGAATGATAACCTCTATCTTTTGAGGAATCTCATGCTATAATGGACAAAATGTCATGAATAATGAGGTATTATGTTGGTGGAGGCTACACCACTAAGCTTAAAGTATATTGTTCTTTGTCCTTGAAGAAGAAAAACTTTTTATGCATTAGTGGTCTTGGTTCTGTTTCATGTCTTGCTTTAGGGAGAATGTTAGCGCTATCTAGAAAATTAAAAGCTGAAGATAAATCTATCTAAAGCTCATTTTATATCTGAAGAAGAAGCTGAAATAAAAGGACTGCTGCAATTTTAAAAATCCTTAGTATCCTCAGACAAAGTTTGTTATTTAATCATGCATGAAGATTTTTTTGCCTCTGAAATGCCTGTTATAACATTATAATTGCATTAGGTGACTCGCATTCATGAAATTACTTTAGGATATTGCATTATATTTACAAGGATATATTTTAACTAAGTGCTGCCTATTGAGTTTATTCACATTATCCCATAGATATAGATGCGACTCTTCTTTTGTCTGTGTGAGATGTTTAAAATAAGAAACAGACTTTTTCACCACATGTTCTGCTGCAACTACAGTGCACTGCATCCCCTGGATCACTGCATGTTTTACACACAGAACAGAAAAGGTGGAATAGTCTCAGTTTCTTCTGAACTAGCAAAACAACAGCAATAAATTTGTGTTCATAGAAGTTTGCACAGAGGTTGGTACCACCAAGCAAGCAGCAAATGAAGCCAAGGCAATGGCAATTATTAGGTTTTCACTTTGCTACAGAGCTCTTGTCACCATGTGGTACTTGTCTTTCACTTGGAGCTGCTTCCAAGCTTGAAGACACAGGGGAAAGACAGAGAGAGGTTTAGTACTGGAAATATTTGCTACTAAAAAGTCCTCTTGAATTTCTCATGATTCCTTGATAATTTTTGTTCATTCTGATGCAATACAGCACCTATAAGGGCTATAGGTGCTCTGTAAGGGAGTTTGTGTGTGATTGTGCTGGCTTTGGTTAGGGTAAACTTAATTTTCTTCACAGAGGCTGGTATGGGGTTGTGGCTTGGATTTGTGCTGAACACAGGGTGGATAATACAGAGATGTTTTTTGTTATGGCTGAGCAGTTTTGATACAAAGCCAAGGCCTTTTCTGCTTTTAGTACTCCCACACTGGTGAGGAGGTTGTGGCTGCATGGAAAGTTGGGAGGGGACACAGCCAGGACAGCTAACTCCAACTGACTAAAGGGATGTTCCAGACTATATGACATCATGCTCAGTCTGTAAAGTGTGGGGGGAGAAGAATCAAGGGGAAGACATTTAGAGTTATGTCATTCGTCTTCCCAAGTCACCATTGAATACGATGGGGCCCTTCTCTCCCAGAGATGGCTGCATACCTGCCTGCCCATGGCAAGCAGTGAATTAATTCCTTGCTTTGATTTGCCTGTGTGTGACTTTTGCTTTCCCTGTTAAACCGTCTTTCAACACACAAGTTTTCTATCTTTCACCCTTCTGATTCTCTCCCTGAACCTGTTGGTGGGGGAGTGAGTGAGCAGCTGCATGGGGCTTGGCTGCTGGCTGGGGTTAAACTGTGATGGTGGTGTACAGGTAGTGAGATCATATCTAATAACACAGGTCCTAGGTATATTTTGAACAGCTTTCATGTTCATAAAGGTTTCAAAGAAGACAAGAAACAAAAAAGATTTTTGACTACATCTTAATAACTGACCCACTTTGGCTGACTATTCAACAAAAGCATATGTGCACCCACAGGATGATTCTCTTAGAAGCAATTTCCTAAATTAAATGAAAGATACCAAAACTGTGAGTGGTAGTTTCATTGCTAGATACTGTCCCAAGATAACCCATATACAAACCTGAACAATTTCAAGATGAAGGGAATGGGGACAGACCATGGGCCCAGAGGTGGTTCTGGCTTAGTGGGGTCTGTGACCAGGCAGGGCAGGGCTGTGGGGAGCTGGACCACTCTTGCTGCAGTGTCACTGAGACAGGGTCTGATGGCTCCAGGGGGCTGACAAAGGGTCCTGGACCATGGCCAGGGTGGGGGGACCCCGAAGTGGGGAGGGGGTGGGCAGGGACAGGAAAGCACTCAGGACCCTGTCAAAATTGTGCACCCAGAGCTATCTTGCCAAAATGAAAAAGGTTTCAGCATTCAGCAAATTTTGTTAAGTAAGCCATCACTAATGTACTGACAAAATTACCTAAATAAAAATGCAAGCTAACAGAATAAGAGTGGTGTCAATAAAGCAGCAAGACACTTGGTGGTTAGCCCAGTGATGATGGAGAAAAACTGCACCACAGCTGGCGTGATCCTTCTTTTACACCACAAACAGAAGTGTTGTCATTTCTCATGAGTGCCAAAGAGACAGGTGGCCAAAAAGTTATTTACTACAATCCATTACATGAATGTAAATCATGAAGAGAGCTTGTATATGGTAACATCTCAAATTAAAGAAATTATACTGTCTGAGACTCACTCTAGTATATTTCTTTCCTGCTGTAAATGTTCAGGTTATCACACACCTGCCTTCTCTCTTCTGTCTCTTCACACTTCTTCCTTACATATCCAGCCCCCAAATATCTTTTAATATACTACACCAAAGTTAAGAGTCTAAGCATGTGCTATATACATGCAAGACCTCTGAAGTACTGCCACACCACAGAGATTACTTCAAAACAGTAAGGTATCTATTTTATCAAAGCTTCCTGCATTCACAAATGTTTGAATATAATTTTTTTTTTCTTAGATTTATTGTCCCATTTAATGATTAACAAATAAATTTTTTATTTCAGTGAAAAGGAGAATTAAGTAGTACTCTGATGCCACAGCTGAGATATTTAATAATGTAAGAGTGTTTCTGTAACCTAATGCTACCAACTTGACTCTTGTAATGGTTTCAGGCTTTGCATTCTTTAGACTTCATGTCTTATATACTGATAAAGTGGAGAACATCCTATGCTGAGTACTTTCTTTACCTGTCTTTTTTAGTGATCATATCCTTCAAGAAAAAAAAAAAAAAGAAGAAGAAAGCGATTGTATACTTGGATTTTTTTTTTAATTTTTTGTTATTCTGTATTTCTCATTCTTTGGATTCCAGATAAATAAACAAAGATACACTGAGTGCTGAAAGGTAGCCTCAGATTTGTTTCTGACTGGTGATTAAAAGCAATGCCTAGAACACGAATGGGTCTTTTTCTTTCATTTCTGTTTCTCCTTTTTTCTCTCTTTTTAGATGCTTTTAATGATGTATCAATCTCTTTTTTGGTATTTTTCTTCCGAATTTGAAAACAACTGAGCACTTTCAGGCTTATTCCATATTATCCTAGAATGATGATGGTGGATGATGGTTTTACAAATAACCAGCTATGCACAGTTAAAGCTTCAGTGTCCAGTGAATCACACATGTTGCAGCTGAGCAAGCTGAGCAACTGAATACTGAGCAAGTTTAACAACAAAGACTCTTTCTGTAGCCACTGAACTTTTTTATTTTGTTTCTTGTTCAAAAATTTTGAAAGTGGCAAACAAATATTTTAGGAGTTCCTTGCCCATTGGCTTTAATGGGAATAACATAGCCAAAAATTCATTGCATAGATATTAAAAATCATAGCTCTTGTTGGAAGGTATTGTACTGTGAATAATTAAATAAAATTCAGATTCCCACGAAGTAATTCTACATGATTTCAAATAAGGAGAATATTATTGAGACAACAAGAAACTACTATGGTAACAGAGAACAAAAATATTTTAAAAATGCATTTTCTTTCAGTGAAAAATATTATTCCACTGACTTCAGAAGAGCTATGACAAATTAAAGGACATGACCCACAGATTTAAATGTCTGGAGACTCTTCTTATATTGACTCAAACTATGCCTTTGTAAATGTTTAATGGGTTTATTATGTAGGTTTATTTTCTAACTTTTTCAAGTTCAATCATTTTTTGAATAATAATGTTCATCTGTATAACTGACTTTTGTATTCATGTCTGGTCCTTTATTTTTTAGCCAGCTCAGGATTATACCTTATAAAATAAGCAACATTAACAAGCATAACAAGTCCTTGCATGTACAGTGCTGCTGGTGGTATTTCCAACACCATTATTGTTCATGTAAAATTACTTTATAACTCTGTAAATATATGTTTGCGAAATTTATACGCACCTTATATTGGTTATTATATTTTATGCCTTTTTGAGTTATTGTCAATTTTCTTCCTTTTATATTTTTTTCTCCCTTTTTGGGTAATTAACTTACAGACATGAAATATTACAAATTATTCCTTATGTTCTTCAGGGCACAAACACTTGTAGAGCACAAAAGTATGTGGAAATGTGCGTGTTAAATAGCAAAAATACAGAAAATCTCAAAGATCATTTTAATGGTGTATGAAAGCTCTATACTCAGGCAACTGTTCCTGTTTCTTCTGGCCATATCTGAATTTACCTGAACTGGCAAACCGAGGACGTTAAAAGCCAAGACCTGGATTTACATGTACCTGCATTGTCTTTTTAGGTAAATTGAGCTCAGAATGAGTTCATTCTGCCTGCAGTTTCTCTCTGTTTTTTCATCAGCAAATGCCAAGGAAGGATTTAGATGGTCTCTGTCTCCCAACACCATCTATGTTACACTGTCACAAGGACAATTGGCACAGGCAAGCTGCCAAATCAGAAAGGGAGCAGTGGGACACATCTACAGTACGTGGGGGAAATCTGTAATAATATAATTAAAGCAACAAAGAATTGGCTGGTCCAATGTAAATGTCTACTTTAGGCTGAGATTAATTGCTCTCTGAAGTCCACTGGCTATACTGATGAGTGGAAACCAGCTGACAGGACAAGCCCACACAAGTGTTGAGACCCTGCAGGGTCAGGTCAGTGCAAGGTCTACAACCTTCTAGTACTGACGGCCAAATTAGATTTACCAGGATGCACCAATATTTATGTCCTTAACTACAAAAACATTAAATCTGAGATGTGAGCAGTGACCAAGCCAGCGGGTGCATTTGAATTATGCATTACTCTTTAAGCTACCTACTATTAATCCAAATTGTTTTGAAAACATTATCTGTGCTGATCCAAATTTTGGGTGGCAGTTTAAAATTTGGTCACTTCAATGACCTCAGTGGACATACTACCTAATGTATTTGACATCAGAATGCAATGATGACAGATTTGCTGTAGCTTTTAAAATTTTGTCTTTTGTAGAAACCCTCACATAACTCAATAATTTTCATTTGGTTTTTTTTTGTTTGTTTTAGTAAGTATGTGACATGCCGAAGATGACATCTTTCCATCATGATTCAAAATCATAGCATATTTTGAATTCATATTTCTTTATCCCCTCGGTGCACTGAGGTTTTATATGCATTTCATTGTGAGGTCTAATATAGCTATTATTACTAAAGAACAAATTGATAAATATCAGTAGCTCTCATTCTTAAAAATACTGATTGCTTGTTATGTATCCAATTAACTTTATTTTCAGAGTATTACTCAGTAACATAAATTGCCAGTTCCTGTTGAAGGCTATTTTTGGCTGATTTTGTTAAAATTTCAATAGCTGTCCTTCCAGATCACAAGGCAAATTAAAATCACCAACACATTCAACATATCACTTAATCCAACTCAAAAATAAATCCTGTAGTTAGCAAAATTAAGCTTTTCCACTATAACCATTTGAGACTGGATTAATCACCTAAATAGACTGGATTATAATCATATTATAGTCCATTTTTACAGTCTCATCATGTGATCACTGAGAGTAAGAGTTTTATGTACTTTAGACATAGGGGTGGCAGATACATACTGTTGTATATTTTTCATGAAAATTAGCCCTTCTTAAAGCTTGTATTCATTGTTCTGTTGATAAGAAATAAATGAGCTGCTTGCTTGCCCCTTTAACAAAAAAAAAGGCAAAACATATATGGTACATTCTGTCATCTTGAAGTTTTGCAGTTCTTCATGCCCTCCTTTTGTCTTTGATTGTTCTGTCTTAACTGGCAGGTAATTTAAATATTATTGCCTATATGTTTCTGAACAATTTGTTAATTGGAGAGATGTAGGATATATTTGTTACTTCTGGGAAGGGGCAAAGTGTGTGGGAATATCCACATGTTTACAGATTGTGGCATCCATGTGTTTGTTTTTCAAATATAAGATGGAGAATTAATTTGCTGGCGTCATGTATATGTTTATGACTATTATATATTCATGCTGCAATTTCCCCTTATATCTTACCTTTTTGCTTTTAATTTAAATCTAATGTAGTTTTCAGTTATGTATTTAACTTTTTAATAGAATAGTGGTAAAGAACATATTTTCAGCCTAAGAAAACAGAGTTAAACACAGCACATGTTTTCGTATTATCTATCTTGTATAGCTATACAATATACATAAAAAGAGGAAGAGGCAAAGGAAGAGAGAGGTGAAGTAGGTTGTGCATTTGTCTATAACAGAATCAACTTGCCACTTTTTTTTTTTAATAAGTTTCTGTAATTACATATTTCTTTTCTAACAAGAGGTATTTTTTCATAATCCTGGAAGACTGTTGAGATCATCATAAAGCCATATGTTCTATGCAACACCCCTTAATTTATTAAGAAATGAGAAAGCAGTTAGTTAGTGTGAATGGCATTTTCTATTATGCAACAGATTTGTAAACCTTCAAGTATTTATTTGAAGATTGTATTTAGAGATGCCATTGTTATTGTTATGTATCAAAGAACTTCACTAAGGGTAGAAAATATTTAATGTCTCAGTATCCTGAAAATTGCACTAAAAACTCTACTAATGATACATTTTCTCCTTTGACTTTATTTTCATAGAAAGACTGCCATCCTGATAATGAGCATAGATTAATTAAAGCAATGGATTAAGACTGATTTTTTGCAACAGCTGTGAGAATCTAAATTGTTCTGTGGATAGTGCAAGATAAACAAGACACTTCAAGGTGTCAGTGGTCTTAATTAGTACATACAAAACTTATGTATTTGTTGTGATTGAGCAGCGCATTTGTTTTATTATCCTTAAACAAACCTGAAAGCTTTCTTTGTTTCTTTCTCTAATGCTTTGCAGCTTCTTTGGTATGTGTCTCTGATGTTATCTTCCACCAGTAACATCCTGTCTAATGTGAAATAGAATGTCTTTAAAGTTGTGGATTTCAAGTGAATTACCTGTTTTCTTAATTGTCTTGCAGACAAGACTGCCAGATGAGTCTTTTCTGAGAATTAAAAATCCTTTTCAATCGTAGATAATAAATGATATCCTTCTATCCCATCCTCATAGTGATGGATCATCACATTTTGGCATTTCCTTGGAATCTTGTTAATATCTGGATTGTGGTAGGAGCACCATAATGGTAAAAAAATTAAGCAAATACAGAATGTGGGCATCTCCTTATTTATAAAAATAAAATCAAATCACTACCATCTTTTCCCAGAACATTGCTTAATGTGATGACTCTTGAAACAGTCATCTCATATCAGCGACCTTCAAAACTAATCTCTGTTGATTTCTAAAGACTGACATATCTCATAGAGTATGTCTATCCTCATAAAGATGACTTGCATTCATGACTGTTTGCTGTAGGAGCTGTCAGTGTGACTGTAGTAGGGAGATTAAAAATATATGTGGTACAGCATTTTCTCAATAACAGGATCAAAACTTTATCTGACCAGACTACAATAAACCTAAATTGAACACCTTTTCAATTAATATATAAACTTCCCCAAATATCACTAGAGATGGCACTTGGGGATGGAAGAGGTGCTAAAACAGAAGGTAAGAAAAAGATATGAGATGGGGTTAAAATTACAAAAAAATAAAAATATATTTTAATTGCCTTAAGAAAAGCAAAGAGAGAAAAAAAATACATTACTGGCCCATAGCTAGAGCAGTTACTGTTTCCTCAGTGACACTTAGATACTGCAGTGATATATGCTATTATAGGAACAAGAAACTAGCAAGCTAGATAGAAGAAATTAAAATAATATATGACCTGTCTTCAGTGGCAACAGGATTAGATCTTGAGTCAGTAGGTGTCTGATTAGAATTTTTTAAAGAGCTTGCTGCTCAAAATTTATGTTTTAATTTATGTTAATTGCTTTTTGCACCATTTTGTTATTTACTGATGATTCTGAATAAGGTTAGCACATAAAAATTTGTTAGTAAGGGTCAGTTCATGGTCATTTTGCAGAAGAAAAATTGAGACCACTTTTAGATTTTGATTCCAAACAGAATACAGTGGTATCAAGATAATGAGAGTGAAATCTAGTGCATCTAATTTGGCAATAAGGCAATCCAAGCCACCTAAAGAAAGTTTGTAATTTTTTAAAAAAGCCAATACAGAGCTATAAGGATATTTGAAACCAGCAAAGTGAAATCCAGAGCACCTTAGTCAGCTGCTTACTTCTTTTCATTATACGTATCTGAAGGTCTGGACACCAGTGGATGACAATCTAATATTTTTTAATGGAGGTTAGATGTCCTGCAGATGACTACAAAGCTAGACAGACCTAGGCATGTGTTCCATTGCAGATGGGATTACATGGCCTGATTCCCACCTTGGTTTTACAGTCCAGTGGCTATGACACTAACATAAAATGGGGGAAAAGACAACCCAGAGAATCTACTCAGTTGATATTTATGTTTTTAATTTGTCATACTTCAAATAGAAGGCAATGAGACACAATTACTACAGAGCACACAGTAAAATGCTTAATGAAATACTCAACATACTCAATTATGCCAAATATTAACATACTCAAATGAGGATTAATACTTTTCCCAGTAAATTACTCCAGAAAAAGAAATGTTTAAACACTTACATAGTCTTAAAGATAGTAAATAATTACAAAGAAATTGTCTAGCTTTATCACATCACATGAAAATTACTTCTGATTTGAATTTGGGGCAGGTGCTGATCACTTCACTCTGATGACCAGCGATAGCACTCAAGGGAACAGCACGACACTGTGTCAGGGGAGTTTATGGCTGGGTAACCTTCATCCAGAGGCAGGTCAGGCACTGGTTGGGTTCCCCAGGGAAGTGGGGAGTGAGAATTGTCAAGCCTGACAAAGTTCAAGGACTATTTGGACAATGCTCTCAGGCACATAGTGTGACTCTTGGGGATGGTCCTGTGCAGGGCCAGGGGTTGGACTGGATGATCCTTCTGAGTCCCTTCCAACTCAAGATATTCTATGATTTCAATTTTTTGATGAAGATATGATTGTCTAAAGAGTCACGTTCATCTGCTAAGATAGGTGGGGTGTAGTAAAGAACTATTTTGTAATTTTTTTTCCTAGCAAAACATTTACAATAATGTTAAAATAGTACAGCCCAACATAGTGGTATTTTTTATGGGAGCCAAATCTTGTTGCAATCATACTTCCCCTTAAAATTGGTCTCTTTCAGCTGATGGCCTCTGATCAGAGCTTTGGCCATGTTTCTGGGAACACCTGTTGACAGAAGTAAAGCTGTGCACAGAGATCAACCTAACATTGGCTGAGTACCAATGTTTCACTGGATTATCGGTGCTTGAACTTCCACTATGACTTTCACAAAAGTATAGGTGTAGTCAGTAGATTTTATAATGAGTTTGCAGAGATCAAGCTTTGAGTGATATCAAATGGTGATAATTTTTAAATTTTTTTGAGAAAGGAATTAGTACCCTGTAACCAGAAATGAAGCTACGTACCATAAAACATTTTCTGGCACTTGCACATGTCTGGGACGTACCAAAGCCCCCAGTAACACCAAGCTTTCTGCCATAACTTGTCTATCTCCCACAGGCTACCTTCTTTTTATTTTTTTATTTTTATTTTATTTAGTAAGTTTAATAGCTTAATCTCCATATTGGAATTGCCTTTGCAGTTGGGAATTCATAGGTTGTCTGAAATGAGCAGGTGTGGCCCCTAATTTAGGAAGCTTCACTAGGAATTATCATTGGGCAGGAAGAATGCAGGCTTCTGTCTTACAGGTATCCTCCCATGCCAGTCAGTTCAACAAGAATCACTGCCAAAAAGTAGTGACTGAGGTATCCTCCACATTGCCATTGCCTCAAGAAAAGCTAAATTAAGGGTTATGAATTATGACTTTGTTACCTTGCACCCACCTCTTTCACTAGCATGACTGGAAATTCTGAGGATAGAATGAAAAATCTAGCTTGATGACAATAGATCAGAGGGCAGAAGGTCTGCAGTGATCAGCACTTATAAGGTGACTTGAAACTTACACTTTCTCTTTGAAATCAAACCTTTACACACATTTGCCTTCTACCTTGTGGCTTTGCCATGTACTTGTATGACTGTAACAGCACACAAATCAAATATTACTCAGAAATGGATTTTCAATTGATTGGAAGGAGTACAGGATCAAAACTTTACAAAGGCAAACAACCAAAGACATAATTACAAATAATTAGCTGCTTAAAAATATATATTAGATTTTTGAAATATTTCTCTCAAGTTACAAGTCATAAAAGATTCAGAGTGATAAGACAGATGGCACCACTAACTCAAATACGTAGTTTAATACACAATTTGGAGAATAAAAGGACGGTTTAAAATGGCAAAGCGTTTTTTTATTTTTGCCACAGGGAAGTAAACACTGGCTTTGAAGCCATCTACAGCATTCCTATGTTAGCCTTCACATCTCCATTGTATCGACAGCAAAATGCAATAAGAAAACTCTTTTTTATAAACCATATTTACTTCCAGACTGCAATAAACTAGTTTCCTAAGAGAAAGAAAAAAAGAAGTAGGTTTGTAACTCACTCCTAGAAGTCCAGCAACTTATACTGTGATGTATGGATTATATTAAGACGCTCAGACGCATTTGGTTTTACAGTGTCAGCTGTCCAAATTGTAGACAAATATGTTTATAAACAGGATTATTGGCTCACTAAATCATGCATTAATTTGAGTTTTCCCCCATTGGGACTCAGTCTAACAGCTATTTCTTCCATTTAGACTGCACCAGTCTTTCCCCTTACACGTTTTTTTGTTTAATGGGATAACACATGTTTTAGAGAAATGTGAAATTTCTCCCTGCAGCACAACTTCTTTATAAATAAAGAAAGAGAAAAAAGGGGGAAGGTGCAGAGGGAGAGTAGGAGAAACGTAACCCTGATAGCATCCAGATATTCTTCTTTCTATAGACACTGAACACTTGGCCTATCATTTTTGATGAATGTGTTAAGAGAGCATGGTTATTGTTAAGAATGACTTTCTGCTTGTCTTGGACTCCTGGGGTTTTACAAATAAGGTTCCAATCAGCTAAATATTCCTGCTCTAAGTACAATTTTGTCATGGTATTGAGCCAGAAATCTATTCAGGATGGTCTGTAGCTTTGGCATGGGGCTTTAAATAAGTACAGAATTGATATGCTACCTTGCATGTATTATGAAAAACCAGAGACTCTCATAAAGGAAATCAATGGCCATTACATTTAAGTAGGTACATAGCAAAGCCTGCATACTGCACTGGCATGGGCAGATTGGTCTGTTCTTCTCCCATGGCTGGCCACTTGGATAAAAGAAAGTGCAAATAACAAAGCTCACAATAAGCTACAAATCTGAAATGTCCACCGTCTGCAGTGGAATCATAGAAGCTTATAACAAACACATTTGAACTTTGTAGCTCCTGTCTATAATTCCCACATATAACTGATATTTGCTAGCTGAATTATGGGATCTAAGTAACCACAGTCCTAATTTTACAGTCGTAAAATTAATCTGCTATTATTAACCAAGTTGAATACCAGAGTATTTACCCAAATTTGTCTGTCAAAGGACACAGCCTAATTGCTATCTAAAATTCATCATATTCTATTGTTAATTTTCCTTTTTCAAAGATCACATAACACATTCCAGCATCATTACAGAGCTTCAACCCTTATGCTCTTGCAAAAACTGCCAACCGAATTTTGAGAATGAATACAAAATCCTTTTGGGAGGGGAAAAAAAGAGAATAATTTCCTTTAAAATATATAAAAATTCTAGGATCACTTAGCTAGAACCATGGGAATATTCTTAACTGCCAAGTTAAGAAAAAGATTGTTTTAAAGTTTGGGGGTTTACTATTTTCTGCCACTAATGCTTTTCCAGTGCTTTTCTAGAGTATAGGTTTGTAATGAGGAGTAAAATTAAAAGCTCAAAAATCCATCTATTCATGGATTATCAGAAGAGAAAGAATCATTAAAATATATTTTCTAACCTTCTGTCTGATATAAAATTCCATGCAGTTGCTCTTAGTTTGAACCCCATAACTTGTGCTTGCCTACAGTCTAGTTTTCAGAAGTTTGTCTTGGAGAATGCAGTTACAAATCATACCTAAGAAAGGAAAGTTCTTCTTAGAGGCTGTTCTTGCAAAGAAGTTTGAATGGCTTCTTGAAGTCTCCATCTCAATAATTGAAAAATCTTTTCTTCTGAATATCTTTTTACTTAATAGATAAATTTTAGAAGGAGAAATCACCACTTCCTGCTAAGGAGCCTCTAAGAATTGCACAGCACTCTGGCAACCAGACTTAAATAAACAGAAAATTACATTATCTCTACTTAAATTGCAAATAAACTTACTGCTTAAAAACATGGGGGTTTTAAGTTTCTATGGCACAGGGTTTTGGGGGTCTTTTTTGGAGTACATTGACTAATTTTATCAATGTTTCACTTGAGCAAGCTAATACAGGTGTAGTTTAAACACATAAAGGCCTTTAACATATATTTCAGGTATTTTGGTCAGTACCAGTCATATCTGAATACACCAGATAAATTCTGCTGTATTTGAGAAATTATAACTGTTTTAAGAACAAGCACAGGACTTTCATTAAATTGAGATGGTTATCTTTTTAAAGTTATCTTTTTAAGGCTGAATTTTTTGAGGGAACTTAATTTTAAAAGTCAGCAATTTGTAAACAAGATATAAAAATTTTAATCTACTGATGAATCTAATAGCTTTTTACTAAAGCAAATTTGATTTCTTTGGCTTAAATTCCTTCATCAGTTTATGATTTGGAATTAGATCCAAAGATGACTGGAATCTTTCTTAAATTTCTTTTTCTTCAAAGGCAAAAACCAGATTGCCATTATCCATAATAACAAGATTTTAATCCAATATATTAATAGCTTCAGGACAAGAGTAATTCTTTTTAAGTTTCTAGACCCTGAGGTTATGATGTTGTGACAACAGTTTGCAAAACCTTGGAACATCTAAATTCTATCCTCATTCTGGCCTTGAACACATGATGTCTTTTAAACAGAAACTGAATCCTAAATTCATCTTACTGATCCATCATTTGACAAGGACTTCAGCTTGGATGTGTGATTTAACCACATTTGTTTAAAATTTTAAATAAGTGTTTACTAGTGACACTGACTGTAGTTAAGTATTTCCATCCTTTAAGTAAACTGCACAGGGATACACCACAGGCATATATTTTTAATATTAAAGTACATACAGTTTGTACCTCTATATGTCACATAAACCTTGCAATATAGTCTGGTTACACTGAATAAAGGGAGAGCTTACACTATTCATCTTTCAAGCATCTTTTTTCTCTTCTTTTTAGATGAAAAGTCCTATTAAAACCTAAGCATTGCCTGTTGGAGCAACACTTTTACAAAATGGTATGGGAAGTTCTGTTAATGAGTTCTTGCTGATCACCTCAAGAGGAAACAGGTGAAAGTGAAAGAGTTTTTCACTATATTATTTTGCATGCTGCTGTCAGAACTCTCTGATAGTTGACACGCGAGTTTAAAACATTTTCTTCTGGCTTTCCTGGACCTCAGGGATTCTATTTCAAATGGTACCTAGAAAATAGATGAGCTATTTAAAACTGTAAAATGAACAATTCCATAACACTCTGAAACAGGCACTGAGATATAGAAAAAGAATTCAGGAAACAGATTGTGGAGAATGGATTCCATGTACTTTAGGTGACTTATAATTCCCAAAAGATTGGGTAGATAAAGAATCTTTTAGATCTGTTTTGCTAATTCTTATCTAAAATAGATCATCAGTACTATTTGTCAGTAATAATGTAACTCTAGAATAAAAATTGAAGTCTTAGTCTCAAATAATAATTAAAGAACATGGAGCTGTTCTGTGTACTACACTTCTTAGGTCACAGGAAAACAAAAAAAAAGGTCTGATTTAAGGAAAATGCTAAGGGTTCTGAAAACTGCTGTGTGCCAACTACAGAGCTAGCATTTTTCCATTGCAACAAAGATGTGCTTCTCCAGATAATGGAAAGAATGTCTACAGAGATTACAATAGATAACAAAAAAATCTGTGGTCACCTTCCATGTCTTTTTGTTATTATGAGAGGATGTGTGGAGTGAAGGCAATCCAATTACATTCCATATATGCATACTGGTAAATTTACTGGAAGGAAGTTTAGAGAAGAATATCTGTGATTGAAATTTTAAGTGAAAAGCCTGAAAAAAGAGTAAGTAATTTTTCCTGTGAAAAGTTCCTAGTCATTTAGCATTGGAAAACTAATCTAAGCAGATGGAGCTGTAAATTCTAAGTAGAATGATGGAACTCATGCACAAGTACCTACACAGCACTGCCATCCTGGCTCAGTAGCATGCACAATTTGCAGCTTCATATTTTCACAGTTAGGTTTATAATTTTATGGTTAATGCTACTTTAAAAGAACTTTAAATGTTAGTATTGCTTGAAGGAAAAAGGATGAAAAATGTGTAAGAAGTATCTTGTGACCAATCATGGTAAACCAGTGACAAAGTGCTAATCTGCACCTTGACTTACTTGGCATAATGTGTTCATAAAAGTGACAGGCACAAACCAGAATACCCTCAAAATACACTTAGGAATTTTTAACTATGAACTATTCATTCCTTCATTCAGCATAAAACTCTGCTTAAAATATCCATTTTAAATGCTTTAGGAGAAAATTGGTGTTAATTTTTCTCTCAGGTTTTCAGCAATTTTTTTTCAGGTAACATCTCTTACTTGCCTCTCCCTTAGGATTGTGTACAGTAAGGATTGTTCTTGTTTGGTACAGAAGAGTTTACAATATAAAGTGTTTGTGCTTGTTTGCTACCTTGTACTGAACATACTTGTCAGCTATCCATTCTCTCCCTTGTTAGTTTTACATTGCTTTCTTCTCCTGGTTCAGTCAATAGCTAACTCAGTTTGAACTAAAGACAGGTTTCCACTGAAAAAACGTACTGAAATCTAGCATGACTGCAATAGTATCAACAATAAAACAAGCATATGCTTATGAAAACAATCATGGAAGTAAAGAAGCCTCACACTGAATAAATATTTAATCTTTTATTGCCTGCTTTTTCATATCTACATCTGTGGTAGGTTGATTCCTGCCAGCAGTTAGGCACCCACACAGCTGCTTGCTCGCTCTTCTCTCCTGCAGGATCGGGAAAAAGCGGAAGGGAAGAAGCCTCATGGACTGAGAGAGAGCGACTGTTCAACAGGTGAAGAAAAAGTTGAATATGAAAGCAAAGAGGTAATTTATTCACTACACCACACTGGCAAGCAACGTTCTCACTTGTGAGGCAGAGCGGAAAAAACAAAAAATCCCCCCGTTGATGCTCTGCAAGTGTTGTTCAGCAACAGTAAGAATACTGGTGTGTTATCAACGCTGTTCTAGTCACAAATCCAAAACACAGCACCATTCGGGCTATGATGAAGGAAATTAACTCTATCTCAGCCAGATCCATTACAACCTTTTTTTTTTTTTAGGTTTGCATTGTGATTAAATCTGTAATCTTTTCTTCACGCTAGGCAAAGACACACCACAGCAAATTTCCTCTGGCAGTAGGATACATCTATTATTGAAACGTTGGTTCTAAGGTTAGAGTTTGAATCACAGAATATAGCAAGGATCCGGATAACTAGTTTTTAAATCATGAAGTTATGAAAGACTTTTTTCTTCCCACCTGTTTTTTCTTTGTATCAACCCCCAGTGTGACCCCACACAGTAAGCAATAACTCACTGTCATTACTGTTGTTATCCTGAGAAATATAAACCTGTAATTGCTGTCATCTATGTGGTCAGTCTGTCACTTTGGTCTGATGATGCTTGCAGCATCTTGTATTAAATATTTTAATGAAGCATTGAACTAAATACATCAAAATTTAAATGTATTATCTGAAATTATCTTTAAATGTAAATATTTAAAGTAAAGTAAAGTAAAGTAAAGTAGGCTTTGATCACATTTATGCAAGTCTCAGTTTCTGCTTCAACCTCTGTCAGATCCATTTTTATTTCTATATTTTTTAAAGAAAAACAATGTTCCGCAGATGCAGTATGTGTCCTAAAACTGTTTGTTTTGGAATTGGTTTTGTTTGAGTATTCCTATCCTTCAGGAAGTTGAGAAATTTTCAGTGTGTTCTACATCTTAGTTATATGTACTTATTTCCAAGTCTGACTTGATTGAATTTCATGTCACTGTCACTGAAGTTGTACATTAACAAATCCATCACAGATTACTTTAGAATTCTGCTTCATCATTCTATACAGTTATCAAATAATGAAACCTTATCCTTAAAAACCCCAGTCTTTTCATATGAGGTTTATAATCCTGCTGGGTTAATATTGCCTGTTATAAGAACATTTATAGGACTAACAAACCTGGGATCCTATTTCATCCCTTGATTGAACTCTTTATCCTCTTATAGAAGAAACATTCCCTTGTATCTTGCTTCTGTCCTTACTCCAGCCTGATTTCATCCCATTACCCTTTCAGCCACTTCTCTTTTCCCATCCTTCTTATCTAACAAGTCAGGATGTCCCTTCTACATTTCCGAGCTGAACACAGTCTAGCCTTGCTCTCTTTAGCGCCTGTGGCCTGCCATAAGGTTCAGGTACTATCTGTCCTGCGTGTCAGACAGATTTCTCTCAACTTCTTGTAGTCTGTCTGATAGGCTATGCCTACACTGCTAAGATGGGAGCCAGGCATTCCTTTACCACCAGGGAATTCTTACAAGATAAAACTAGTTGAGCCAAGACTAAGGAGAGAAGAGTTCTAAGCACCCTGAGAACTATCCAGTCAGTACAAACTCCACCACCTTTCATTAGAAATGGAAATATGTTATTAACTAGGATGCAATGTCATTTGTAAATGTACTAGAAATGGACAGTGATTTAGTCAATTATATGTTTCAAAAGCTTGCTAAGGAAAGCAGATCCAACTTGATGCACAATACATGAAAGCATGATCTTGAGAATTTTCCTAGTCAGGTGTTAATTTACCTATTTGTAGTTCTAAATATTTGGAGAAAAGTAGTTATAAACTTAGTTATTGATCAAAAATCTGGCACAACCAAAAAAAATTGTTAATTTCTACCTTTTATATCTAAAAGGTGTTATTAGGTCTGTTTCAGAACCACGCAGGCCTTGAAGACTTGTTTGGAAGCACTGGGAAAACGCAACATGAATGAGATCTTCAGTCAAATATTTTAAGTACTATCCAAAAACACCAAAGGATTAACCTCAATAACAACAGTAGATTATCTCATACGTGAGCATATTACAGTGTCTCCTGCCATATGTGGAACATTGCTCCCCTGGTGAAAGTGTCACAAAAATGTAGAAATTTCCTATTGGAAGGAAAATATCTTTGAAATTCCTCAAAGGAAAAAGTGAAATCATCCTGCAGAGCTCTCTGTGAAGTAGTTCCAGACTTTCTACAGAAGATAGGAGCTATAAAGAAGTGTAAGTGAAACACTGCCCTTTTAGCTGGAGTTACTAGATGAGATATCAGATGAAAAACCACTGCAGTTCCTCAGAAATCCCTGGTCTAAGAATTCAATGTTGAGAGATTACATAAGTAATAGAAAGTGTAACACCAGTAAATATGTTAAATATTAATGGAAATAGCCACTCAATTGCATGTAAAAAAATGTGTTTATACAGGATACTGCTGTTGTTACTAATGCTATTCATTGTGATTTAATATTTCAGAGTTCTTAGAGATATTAGAAAGACTGCTAGATTTAGAATGATACTGTGCCCTAGATAAAGGGCTTTCCACAATTTGCCTTATTTAGTACATAGCAAAACCCCCAAGAGAATAAAAAACAGTTATATCTCTCAAAAGACACTTAAATTTAAAGGTAAAATTTCAAAATCTAAACTTTAAAATTTAGTTTTTTCATTAAGTTTAATATCTTTACATTTTAATATTCAAATTGTACAATCTGATAATGTGCACTTATTTTATTGGCTTTTATTAAAGACTTCTGCATAAGAGAATCAGGGTTTTTTCTTTAGGTAGATATCTAGAATATACTGAGATATACCAACTTATGATGCAGCTTGCTCAATTGGTGTACAGATGTGCTTGTATGTCCAACTGTGTGTCTATATGTCCCTCTTCAATGTGGTTCGAGCCCGAAAATCATTGATGGGAACACAATAAATTTATAAATCTCTGGAAGTGCTATGATCAGCACATGTGACACTCCTTTTTTGTTAGCTACAGGGCTCATGGATCTACTTGTTAAAGCAATACTAGAGAAGAAAATAATTTTTAAATGCAAGTGTTGAGGGTGCACCCTCAGTGCTGAGTGCAACCCTCGAGTGCTGAGGGTGCACTTGATCCCTCTATGTCATTAGAGAAAAGATTAAACACTGGTCCCAATACAGGTCAGACCCTAAGGAATATTACTTGTCACTGAAAGTTTTAGTTTGTTTTAGTTTAGTGTAAATGGAAGGTTTAGTGTAACTTATATCACTTTTATTCACATTCTTGTTTGTTTATTATTGTTGCTGTCTTCCTCTTGGTATAGAATCCTCATTCCCCTCATTTCTATTGCAGTAATTTTCCTTAGAAATTTCAATTGTATATAAAGAAATAAAAACAGCTTTTGATCCAATATCTTGTACTGCACTATCTATCATGGGCTCCCTTTGTTTGCTCATTTGCTTGGATTTTTTTCCCCCAAGATTTCTACATTGTGCCTGAAGCCTGTCCTTGTTTCCCATGTCTGCTATGTTACTCTTAAGTCCCTCAACACAGTAGGACAGGCCTGGGAATCTGATGCTGTATTTACTGCATGAACAACAACTTAATTAAGTCATGCTTTAGAAATATCATCAGTGCTTTGTTGCTTCTATTGCACTTGGGCATGTATCACACTGTTCTGATAAATGTATTGGGAGAATTGCTTTGTAGTTCGTCTTGTTTCTGGAACATTACTGGCTAAGGACCCTGGAACAAATTGTTTCAATTGCACAACTGAGGATAATGCTCTCAGTTCCAAAAATGAGCACAGAAGATTCAGAATGGGGACCAAAATTTCTCAAGGTAGTATACAATCTGAATCAGAATTAGACCTGCATCACTTTCACTGATATCTCATATGAATGACCCAAGAGATTATATTTCTTTTTTTTTTTCCTTCTTACTTTAATAATACAGAAAACCCAGTATAAAATTCTTTCTTCCATTCTTCTTTACATGCACAGCTAGGGAAGGCAGGAAAACAGAATTAATACTTAATTATGCATTCTATGAAACCTGGGCCAGCATTTGCTGTTCTATTCGATTGCCTTGCACTCTGTGTGGTACATTTACTTGCATCAAATAGGTGTAAATAGAACCAGTTGGGCTCGATTCTCCATCAGTTTTCAACAAGTGTAATTATTTGTATCTTTGTGAAATAAGTCCAAGGTGAATGCAAACTAACATAAAAAAGACATTTTCACAATTACTGTCCTCAGATAATGTGAACAGACCACACTGCTGGGAGGGTCAACGTGTCAGAGCCCTAGAAAAGAAAGGCTAAAACTTCTGCTCAGAGATTACTTAAAATCCATAAAAAGTTGAAATGCAATCACTTAATAATTATGTGGAAAATTTGTGGATGTTGGAAATGAGGGTAAACAAAAACATTTTGTTCTTAGCACTGTAACAATTGCTAACAATGTAGAAATTAATAAAAGGTTTCACGGAGTAGAGTTTAGACTAGATGTTACCTTCAGAATTAATTTTTCACAGCTCATATCTATTTCATATAAAATTAAATAATTTTTTTTAAACATCTGCTTAAAATTGCTGGTCTAAAGTTCATTATGCATTTGCCGGTTCTTTACATGTTACTGTTCTAGTTGGAGTATTAGACTCACAGAATGACAGAATCACACACTGTTTTGAGTTGGAAGGGTTCTTTAGAGACTATCTAGTCCTAGCCCCATGCCATAAGCAGGGACATTTTTCACTGGACATCTTTCATTTTGCATTTTCCTAAAGTCTCACCCGAGCTGACATTGAATATGGCCAGTGACAGGGAATCCACAGCTTCCCTGGGCAACTTGTTTCCAGTGTATCACCACACTCATCATAAAAAGTTTCTTCCTTATCTCCAATCTAAAGCTATCTGCTTTCAGTTTGAAATCATTACCTTGCCCTGTCACTACAGATGTCAGTACAAAGTCTGTGTAACTTTTCCATAAACCTTTATGTCTTTTCTTCTTTTCCTTCTGTTTCTGAACAAAACAGGAAAAATCAGACACAAAAACATACAAAAGGGACCATCAGGTGCAAAATGGGGCCCTTCAGCGCACCTGTCTGGCTGAGGTATGCACCTGATCTCTGCAGTCTGTCTTGCTTTATTACATCCTTCTTTAACGACCTCTGCATAATCTCATTTTCCATCCTGTGTGTGTCAGTGCTTCAAGGACTCAGTGCCAGCTTCTGGGGAAGCTGGCATGAGGGGAATGGGTGCCAGCTGCTGGACTCAGACTGGGGCTGTGAGCATCCCTGGCCCTTGATGTCTGCTCCTGGAGCCAGTGGGGTCTTGGTGTCAGCTACAGGAGCCAGCGGCATCATCAATCTCCAGCCACTGGGGCAGGAATGGTGCCAGTGCTTGGGGAAACCACAAATGTGTCTGTTTGTGGAGCTGGGGAATGTGGTGTGTGTGCTGCACTAGTGACCTTATGCTTCTGCCAGCCCAAGAAGAGGAAGAGACATGGCCATCTGGGCCCATGTCTGGTGTGACTCCCAAATGTGGGTGCTGCTGGGGGTAGTGCCTTGTCTGTGGACATCTGCTTAGCCACAGTTGAGGATATACCTCCATGCGTGTATATCTGTGGTGGTGCATATGCTGGCCCCGTTCTTCAGACCATTCTACAATTTCAGGAATTCCCATTAGCCATTGGCCTGTGTGCAATGAGTTGGGCTGTGAAGCATCCTTTGACAGTACCAGGAATTCTTGCATGGCTAAAGTGGGGCTGGAATTGCCCAACCAGGGACTTCCACTGCCTGAACGAGGAGGGGAATGACTAATCATCACTCATCCCCTGACAGCCTTAGAAGATTACTTACCTGAACTGTAGCCCGAGTGGAATGGTACCACTATTAATGGACTTCTGAAAAAAATTCTAGTAGTTACTGACTTGGATTTTAGTCAGGATCGAAATTGACTGATGACCAAGGCCAACCGTCCTGAGACCCTATAAATGGTGGTCCTGAGTGAGGTCCTTTGAGGTCTCCTGGACAGAATCAGGGTGTGTCCATCACTGCCCTCTGAGTGGTATAGTTCTCAGAACTGGCTAATTCTCTAGTTTGCAAAATTTGGAGGACTATTACTGAAAGCCAGTATGTGGCCTGGGCTGATATACCCACTCCTTGGGGCTCAACCCCCACCCCACTCACTGAGAAATGCAAAGACATTAAATGTATTTCACTGAACTTGAAGGGAATTTTTAACAGGCATAACTGTGTACTTTTATATATATTCATCTTTGCGCATGCACATTTATTTAAACACCCTCTAGCAAGTATAGTATGAATGTTGCCCTCTTGGATCTATAATTAAGTCACTGCTGTCATTGTATTAAAACCTGAGGAATCACTTTGTAAATGTTAAATTAGTCAACCATTAATACAGCCAGATAGAAGCACCCTCTTCCTTATGTAACCATGTTTGCATCAGCAAATCAAAGTTATATTTCCTTTACTCATTTTTCTCCCCAGTTTCCTCTTGTCAATGCTTCAACTTCGACAACAGAGACAGAGAAATGTTTTCTCAAGATTGCTTGCGAACTTACATTCAGTACAAATACCTGAGGAACAAGATCTGCAATCAGCTTCAAGGCAAATCTGTTGAGGATGGCACAAAACCTTTCTCACACTGTGAGAAACTGCTAAGAAAACTACAAAAAGTAATACTTAGTTAGGAGACTAACTACAAGAAGATAATTTTCTCCTCTCCATAGATCCTATATTTCTTCCTATGCTGATGATCTGCATTCTGTAAAAATTCTATTATTTCATTGTTGGCTGTGCAAAAATATAGATGAGATTGCTATACGGAATATTTAGCCGGTGAAAATCTGATGAGTGATGACAAGAATAACCCTAAAATTCCCACTCTTTAGTATCTAAAGATAGCTGCTCTGCATTTCAATAAGATTTTCCATGGTGTGATAGCTCCCTAGGATCCATTTTAAAAGGCAAAAAAGCTTAGATAATCATGTGATTTGTTCAATGTCTTAATAAGTAAATGTACAGTAGTCCTATTATTAGTAATTTAAAGTCTGTCTCAGGTAGAATTTTTGTTATGAGACAAAGATTTAATAATTGAAATCTTGAGGGGTTTTATGTCTTGGAGATCACCCTGTCAGACAGATATTTCAATACATTATGAATATGTTGCTTCCATTCTTTGATACTAGCCACTATTTCTTAAAGTATAACATTTATATTTAAGGTTGACTATCACTAGGCTATCTTTCAAACTGACTCTAAACAGGGAGACTGTATATGGGGAACTTGGGGCCCATGCAAATTAGATTTCCTTAATGATTTCTACAATTGTTTCCCTGAGAGGTTTAAATATTCTACAGCCTGCCACCATAATAACAATACATAGCCACCATAGCTATGTGAGCAGAACCCATGTGTACACAATGGTATACAAAAAGGATTTTTTTAATATTAACAAATTTGGACAATTTCCCTTAGTAATATTAGTTAAACTAACAAAATATCTCGTTTTAACAGCTCAGACATTTTGTTCCAAAATGTCTGTACTAGAAATATTATACAGGGTAGTCAAGATCTAAATTCACTATACAGATCAGGATAGAGATATTTCCTTCTAAAAACATAATATAAAATATTAAAGTATTTAAGCCCTGTAATGGTAAATGATGTTATTTTTACCTTCTCTTCATTTGATTTTTTGTTTCTAGAAGCATCCACAATGTCCTTAAGAACAGATTAATTTTTCCATGACTTGGATTTATTTAATGTAACTTGCAATATCTACACTGCAGAAGTCTCTGAGATAGCTGGTATCCCTGCCATCCTCTTGTACTTAATGATGGAAAATAGCCATGTATATGTTGCAATATCTTTTATTTGGTTCAGACCTCTAAATCAGGTACACAATTTAAGAGTGTACCTTCTCTTTATTGACTTTAATGGGAGACTAACTCCACAGAGTAATTTATAATGGAGTATAAATGCTTGCATTTTATCTTATGAAGCACCTACATTGCAATAAACGTTCTATGCACCTATTCTGTATTTGCAATGCCAGGTCTGTAGAGAATCAACAATTATCTCAATAAGTGCCATGTAAAGTCTTCAGTCACAGCAAATACTTTTAGGCACCATAGGTAATAAAAATAGAGTGATAAGTAGAACTAACACTAAAATAAATAGATATGGAAAAGCATTCCTTTCCATAATATATTCTGGAATTAAGGGTCTAGGAAAAATAAGCTTACATATATTAAGGTAACAAACTGTCTGAAGTTCTCATTGATATGAGTGCATAAGGTTGTTACATGAATTTAAAGACCTAGATAAATTACATACTAGAGTTAAAAAAAAGGTGAAGCAATCCTATGACTCATGGGGCTGAAAAACACTTTCTAGGATGTACTGTCAAAAAATTCTATTTCTGTAACATTATTTCTATAACATTATTTCTATACTATATTTCCTTAAGAGACTAAATTTTATGTCAACAAGCCTGTAGGGCATTCCTGTGAATCAACAGACTCTAAAGAGAAATGTAGTTTTGAAAACTGTGCCACTGTTTTGCCTTTCAGACTGCTCAACATTTCAGGTTTATTTTTGGAGAGAAGCATGAAAATGATTCTTTCAAATTGGAGAATTACATCCTTTTATGCAGTCTTAGGTAACTATTTTCTGGAATTTCTTGTGACCTAAGTGGTCAGGTGTCACTGTTGAGACAGGCACAACATTCACATACCAACACACACAATGGCTCCAAGCAAAAGAAAGAACTACCTTTATTACTAAGAAGTCTCTTTTGTACCATTTTTCAGCATTCACATTACATGTTCATTGGTTCCCAACTCACTACATTACAACATTATTGGTTACCTATAATAAGCACACATTCTTACAAAATAACAGACTCCCTTGTGCAGCTGCAGCTTCTACTCTGGTTTTTGTTTCTTGCTTCTGTTGATGGTAAAATTCTCATGGGTAGGAACTGATTGTGTCAAGGTCGAAGTCTGTGAACTCGCCAGACTAATTGTCAGTTCCCACAGTCATGTTAGAGGTTTATGCTTCTTTTGAAGCACAAAAGCAGAATTTTCTTAGCTTTTTTTCGTGCTAAGCAAAAAATATACACCCATTTCTCATCATTAGTACTTCTATTCATTTCACAGTACTATAATAGCAATAGATTAAAACATTGCAGTATCAGCACTTAAAAAAATAGGTTTCAGTTAAAAAAATGAGGTGATTCCACAATATTAACAGTCATTTTGCAAAGGCAATGTTTTTTATTTCTTTCCAGTTTGAAAGATGATTCTAAATATTTTACTCATATTGTCATTAAGATTTACCAGAAAATGTGACCCCTATTAATTGTGGCATCAACTTTATGAAGGTAATTTCTCCTTTGTACACCTCCTGATTCGTGGACCCTGAAAAACTTTCATCTGTTTCACATACTGTAGTGCCATTAGCACCGTAGGGTATTTTGAAGCATTAGTTGTTACAACACGCTGTAGCAATTACTAAAATTACGTGATTCTTTTTTTCCCTATTTTTTTCTTTTAAGCTGTCTGGACAGATCTCATGGATGTATTCAAACATACACCAGGGAATGTTTGCAAATCTTTTATGGTGTGCTTTAAGCAGCTACACAATTTTTGGTTTTGAGAGAGAGCTTTGCCCTGAAGGAGAAATCCTTTAGAGCTAAAAAAAAAAGGGAACACAAGGACGCAGAAAAAAAAGTTTCACAATTGTGGAGAATGATTAGTACAAAGGAAGGAGGAGGAGACATCTGTTGATTAAATGATTTTTAGAGATAATTAAGTGCATTCATCCAGAAATAACAAATATTATACATCATTTGCAGGCACGCGTGACTTTCTTGAAAACAAGAGAGAATTAAACAGAACCTAAAAAATAATCAGCAGCTTGGGGGCAGTCAAAAATGTGTCAGTGACATGACCTTCCAGATTTTGTACAGACTTTAATGAAATAGCAGTAGCAACCAGGTGCTGAATGCTAGATTAATAGAGTATAAATATAGATATAGGAAGCTGATATGAGGCAATCCTTTTCAAAAGTATTGATCAACTTTTCATTTCATAAGTAAGCAATCAATAATCATCAATAATACTACATAGTTTCATTTATTTCTTGTGATTCTCTCCTCAAAAACCTCGTATTTGTCTTTCAAAATGTTGGGTATATTTATAAATAATTCATCCTGCTGAGAAGCTTCTGATACTTTATCAAATATGACAGATATATGAAGAAGAATTAAAGGACAAAATACACTATAATTCAGGGGAGTGATGTTCTGTGGACTACAGAGTTAAGGCTACTACATATATTAAAGGGCAAACAATAGAAAGACAAGTTTATGTGACATTTATGTCACCTTAATAATTTCTATTTGGATTATTTGTGATGATTACTACATTTGATACCTTTTAACAGTGTGACCACACTTAAATTGACAAAAATTGTTAGTTTTTTCTTCAACAGAAAGTACTTCTGGACAGAGTGGTCTCTGGAGAGTTCATGTTTCAGAGCTAGCACTAGGAACTTACTTCCCAGGGATCTGAGATATTTGAAAGAGTTACTGTTGCAACCAAGTTTCACCATATAGAAAAAACACATAAGAGAAATTTTCACCTTTGCTTTTCATTCCTATCCTTCTGTACATGTATTTATACTCCTGTAAGTCTTTGATTCTGCTCTTGTTGGTTGCACAGTGAGCACCAATAAAGAACTGGAAACACGCACACACACACACAAAACCAACAAACCCATTTATACATTTATATGTAGCTAAGATTTAATCTCTAGACCTTACACATTCTCTATATGCAAAGCTATTTGGGGATAAGATTCTGTGAAGTAAGGCATTGTTGTGTTTTAAATGGAATATATTCGTGGATGTGTTTGATGAAGATACACCCTTGGGGGATGAGTGTGACTCTAGGTAAGTAGTTACTGACCATTTCCCCAGCTGGTGCTTTATGGGAAAAGTATGATGGGTTGACCTTGGCTGGCTGACAGGTTGCCAGCATGCAACTCTATCAATCCTACTCCATCAACAGGACAGAGAGAGAAAATATGATAAAACCTCATGGGCTGAGATAAGGACAGGAAGATCTCTGCTCTGGCTCCTGGAGCACCTCCTCACCCTCTGTCTTCAGGGACTTTGTTCCCTCGCGTATTCTCACTCCTCTCTCCCAGCTGCTGGTATGGTATTTTTCCCATTTCTTAAACATGTTATGGCAGAAATTCTGTAACATCAGTGATTGGCTCAGCTTTGGCAAGCAGCAGGTCCATCTAGGAGCCAACTAGAATTATCTCTGTCCAACACGGGAGCAGTTTCCTATGTCTTCTCACAGAAGTCACTCTTGTACCTCCATTCACCTACTACCATAACCTTGCAACATAAACCAAATACAGAGAGTTAAAAAAGCCACAGATTGCAGTGAGCAGATGAAATTATGAGACAAGTCACTCTTGGTTTTAGACAAGTTTAAAGCTTTTGGAATCAGCAGCAACCCATGCAGATACCCTGTTTAGCAAGACTGAAGGAATTGTCATACCATGAGCAGTAAGTTACAGAGAAACGTATCTCATACAGTTATATTGGCTGGAATCATATCAGGGTTTTATTTATTTATTTCCTTGTTTAGCTTGAAATTCTCTGAGGCAAAACAGGATTTAAATGTAGTTTTGATAAGGAAGCTGCCAATATTTCTACAAGAAGCTGCAGAAAGTCCAAGAAGACAGCATCCCATGCACCCAAAAGACTTTAGGAGGAAGAACTATGGTAGGAAAGTGCTGGCACTAAGTACTGTTGTTACCAAGTATTCCAATAGGTGCCAGGCTTGCAGCCCCTGAACTTCATGAGAAGACATAAAATAGGTCAGATGTTAAATAGTATGTGCTAATTCTCTGACTAATCCAGTTGTTAAAGGGACCAAAGGATTTTGCTATCTTTCAGCCATAAGAAGTATGACAGGCCCTTTTCCCAAAACTTGAACACTTCTGTGTGTATACATGGTTATTTTACACAGTGTGGTAGATAAATTTTGTATTTCCTTTAAACGTGTACAGGGTACTGTTTTTTTTCATTACCTATTGAAGCAAATCAATCAATATCATAACTAAACCAGTATGTTACTATAATCTTTACTGATTAAAAAGGATCAGAATGAGATTACAAATAGATTAACAGATTTAACAAAAGCATCTAAAATAGAATAAAACTTTTATTTTTCAGATTTCAGGAATGAATAATTCATTTTCAAACAATATCTGAAACCTTAAACCTCTGTATAAGCTCATTAAAAAGATGTAACTTTTATTCTATATTTTTATATTCTTTTTCTCTACTACACCTGTTGCCCTGCAGTTTTTACTCTCTTCATTTGTGAGGTATTTTTTAAAACAGACAAAAATCTTCTTCTGTTTCCTAGAGATTAATTTATTTTCTTTTTACTAAATAAGACCAAATTTCTTATGTCATATAAAATGTGATCATTTTCACTATTTTCTTCATTGACATGTATTGATATATGTGTCATTTATTAATGCATTTTCAGGTCAGGCAATTGATTACAAATTTATTAAATTAATATGTGTGCATGCTTATTTATGTCAGTTCAGTTAATGAAATACAATAGTAGGTAGAACATAGAACTTTAATCTAGGTACACTATTGTAGCGAAAATTTAGATGCTTGAAAGAATAGGAGTAATTAAATTCCCTAAAGAAGTAGTGAAGATTCATATTCTGTTTTCTGAATAAGAACTGATAAGAAATGATAGGCATTAGCATCCTGTTCACTTGCCCAAATCAGTTTTTCTCATCACCTTCAGAGGATAAGACTTAATCAAAAGGGATTTTTCTTTCTAATAGGAAAAAAACCCGAAAACCCCAACCGGCTCAAAATAGAAGATGAAAATAGCACCTGAACCTACTATTTTTTATTGTAATCTCTCTACAGATAGTTCCAACCCTATCTGCCATAACTTCTGTACAAGATTAGCTTGCAGTCCTCCTAACTCCATTACAGACCCATCCACAACAACACAGTGATCTGTCTTCAAAAAACATAATCTCTCCTACTGAGGATACCCCACAGACTGGTTGTCACAGAATTGTTCTAGGAGATGAAAGTTCAAAGTCATTCTATCTGACAGGGTCAAAAAAACCAATCTTACAAATTCCTACTTCATTCTTAAACTACATCCCAGCTATCCAATGAGACATGATGCTTACACACAAATTTGACGCTGTCAAATACATGTATATTTTGGGGCTTCTTGGTTGTCTTGGATCATGCATCTGAGTTACACTTGAGTCCCAACCTGAAGAGAAGTACCTTTTCCCCAAAAACGGGTATTCATGAGCAGGCATGATAAATTAAACTGTCATTGGCAAGTGAACATCCAGGCTAAGAAGAAGAAGAAGTAATGAATTTCAGGGTAAAGCAGTCCTAGAAAGGAGGTAAACTGAAACACTGTGTGGCACCAAAATTTGACAAAATTCTAATTATTGGGGATTTTTGTTGATTGAACTCCATGACATGAATAATCTTGTAATTTTATTTGGAATTGCAAGACAATCTAAGCATTCTATATTTCTTACTTGATTCAGACTTAACATATACTTAGGTTTGTTTTCATTCTTCCTCCATCTCTAGTATTTATATCATGAAATCAAGAGATCAGAAGTGCTTTGGTTTTAAATGGCCATTTTTTGCTGCCTTGCACATCTGCACAGTTATCCCATGTATTTATTCTTTGTCCTGTTTGACTTACATAATCCCACTAATACAGCATTTCCCCAATGCAATTATAGTCTAATACATAAGATAAAAGGCTTGGAAATTTCTGATTTTCATATCAGCTTTGACTGTTTTAATTTTATCCTATTGTTTTCCTCCTATTTATACAATTTTCCTGTGATCCTTTCCATTTCTACCTGTGGTATGTACCTCTTTGAGTGATAGCCAGGGGATTATCATGCAGCTTTTTTGCTCTCTCTTAGCAAATCTGCGAATGCTAACATTCTTTTAATCTCTGCTTATCTTAAATCAAATCAGCTTTAATTCCCTGGACACTTTAGTTGCTTCAAGCCAATGTAGTCCTGGTTAAGAAGTGGTCAAATATGAATGCAGACTTGAATCTTGTCACTATATATTTAAAGTAGATTTGTGAGATAGGTTTTGAATCAATGAATGAAGACTTGACAATGAGACATCAGTCAAGATGACATATTAAGAAGTTTACATTAGCCCCTGAAAAATTTACATTAGCCTACAAACTGAGACTATATCTTAGAATTAAGAATGGCAACTCCTGAACAGAAGCAGATAAATCAGACTTGATGTCTTCTAAAGCCTGCAACCTAGAGAATTTGAGGTAGTATCTTATCTATAATAAACTTCAAGTAGTTACAAAAAATTCTAACCCATACATTAGATAACAATCAAAAATAGAGAAAAGGGGAAAAATCACTAGAAATTACATAAGCATTACTATGGAGGGATTTCTGAGATGTTTCTGAACCTCATCAGTTAATGAAAAGGATGTAATTAGATATCTCTCTATTGTCACCATTACATATAATTCAAAAGATATGAGTAGGTTAGCTAGTGTCCCACATTTAATTCCACAAGAGGACATCTCACACCTCCAGAAGTTCTAGTCCCCTTCAGAAAGAAAAAATAATTATTTAGATTTATTTAATTGTTAAATGAATATATTTCTATGTACATACAAATTCTTCCAGATTAGAAGTGGATCATATATATAGTTACTGTATTAAGTTTTTATGCGTTATAAATAATTGACGTATTTAAGAAGTTCTAAAATCAGGGATATTTTTACATGTCTTTTTCATACGTACACAAAGAAACGTGTTTACAAACCAATAAATTGGTTTTGCAAATATCAGGCTAACCATAGAAGCCTAGTAACTATTTTTACCATTTGGATCACACAAACACATGTGCACAGAAATACACACAACTATGCAAATATATAGACTGTACATAAATGTATGTAAACTACATATTTAATATAAATCCATTTAAGTATATACAAACTATATTTTATAGACTTATCCTTTATAAATTCTATGCATATTTAAATAAATAGAATGACAAAAATGTTTTTTTCACTTTTAAAAATGTTGTGATGCAGGGACATACCTGTGACCAGTCTTCTAAATAATTTAATATCATTAAACTCAAGCATAATTCATTTTAGCATAGCAAAAGCCTTTTTTATAATGGATATGTAATTTGTGCTAAATGAACTATGCTGATGATTGTGCTTTGTTTGCTTATATATTTTTTCAAAGGTGTGGAGAATAAAATCCACTCTTTATGACCTTTTTTCTTTGTTTAAGCCTGTTAATCAGTAATGCAAACCAATGGCAATTAGTGTATTTTATCTTGTTTATTGTCAGGATTTTATTTTCATTTTGGCTGAGACCACAGATTATTTCTGTGTCTACAACTGAATAGTCCTTACACAGTAAGAGCTTTGACTTAACACAGCCCTAGGCCAGGTTGAATTCAATCCTGTGGAAAAGGGAAGATTTGTAGAGCACTCTAAGTCCAAAATTATCAGAGTTCCACTCTTCCAATTAATGGTTATAAAACCAGATTCTTTGACTGCCATTTCAACAGAAAAATAGAAGTGTTTTCAATCATTCAGCAAAAATTTTCACATTTGTGAAACATTAGTGACATTTTTCATTGAAGAAATTGTTTTTTTCAATCAGTTCTAGTGTCCAAATGAAGACATACCTTGTGGAATACACCTGAAGCACAGAACAAGCAGAAAGAACAAATACAAAAGACAAAATTAATTAAACCAAAATTAACATGTTACATCATACTGACCATTTACAAAATAAGAGCATTCATTCAAGACTTTGAAAACATTTCCTCTTCCACCTAACAAGAATTTGAATATAGATCTTACTCTTCTGGTAATAAGTGTAAAATCTATACTAAATAAATTTGTGAAACTTGAAGAGGGATCTAAATAGTGCATAATCTTGAGCTGACCGCAGCATTTATTCATCCAGATGAAAGTTTATAAAATTGATCCAGTAATTTCCTTGTTGATAATACACATTTTAATTCTGTAAAAGAAAAATCAAGTTCTAAGTTGTTCCCCAAAGAATTAAAGAAATTATTAACTAGATTATGTCAACGTTTAAGGAGGAATAACAGTGGATTGGACAGTAATGTGAAATAAATTATGAGAAGATCCAGAATAGCAACAACAGTGTACAAGGTTGTCACCAAAAATAAAATCTGACAGATTGGTAAAGGTGATTCTGGAATGGTTGCCAAAATTGCTGGATATCCCAGCAGAGGAGACTAAACAGAATGTCAGGGAGTCAGAACCTAGTAGAGAATTGAGAACAACTAACCAGACTAATTAGATATTGCAAAAGATATAAGACATGGGGAGCCCTGTGTCCATGTGATGCTTCCATGTTTGATTATGCTGTTTCACATTTAGTTTATCTCACATATTCCAACTTCCTGTCTTTGTACACAACATCATGAAGAGACATAATGGAAGAGAATTGTTTTTTCAAATGTATTTATCTTTTGTTTAGATGAAAACCATCCATGCACAATCTCATCTACTGAGAGACCATGTCAATGTTAAAAATAGAAAATAAATTCAATTACCCTAATAAGTCTGCTGCCCAAGTTACTTCCTTTTTATCTAGGTCTTGGCCATGTAGAACTCACACTGAGTCTCCTGGGAACACTGTGAGAATAAAAGCTGGAAAAGTAGGCTCCTATGGTAACTGGACTCAATGTAAAGTTTTCTAATTATTTTAATTTAATTTAGATCAGGCCTTCAAGATGGGTGACCACTGGTATTTCATCATTTAGCTTTTATGTACAGAGATGTAAGCACAACCTCCAGCCCAAATGAGACATTCAGTTTCACTCAGTGATTCATGCAGGTATCTCTTGTTGCATTATCACAAAAATAACTAACATTTCAGAGCACTTAACTGAGTAATGAAATATCTATTTTCTCAAAGTTGTCCATGACTAGAAACAAAAGCTTAATCATTAGTATCTTACGACCCAGTAAAATAGCCTTAGCAAGCTATTGGAGCTGTGTTACAAGTTCACTGGCTCCCATTCCGTCACAGTCCTGCCCTGTCATCAGATTAGCAAACGAATTTTGCATTCCTCCAAATATTGAATTGTAGACATTGTTCCCACACTTATTAATACACATTTAACTTTAAGGAGGTCCTTAACGCCCACTGACTTTGATGGTACTCAAATTAAGTAATCAGTTTGAAGCAGGTGCTTATATACTTACCTGAATTAAGTAATTAACTGCGTAATCTTATTTTTTTTTTAACATTATATGACCTTTATCTTCCAATTTCAAATAAAAAAATAAATATTCAATATATCATTTAGAAATGGAATTTGGATAATGAATGTTGTAAATTAACCCCACAAAAATACCACATCTTAGAGAAATATAAATTGACTTCAGATTGAATATTTTAGTTCCAAAATGAAAGCTTAAATACTCAAAATAGGTGGCTTTCTAAAGCATAATATTTTTATTTGATGCATATACTTAAAATTATTCCAACTCAGAACTCCTAGAAAAAGCAAAATATCTCACAGAACTGTAAAAACAAATGATAGCAAATAACATTTTAGAGCTTATCATGAATTGTTTTAATGGGTCTCTTTAGTTTTAGTGAGGGAAGGACAAAAATTACAAGGAAGCACAAGGCACCTAACACATTTCTCAACCCATCTCCTTGCCTCTATTAAAGATAAGAGGAAAATACCCTGCTGATGCAGAGATTTAATTTGAAGTAAGATGCATAAACTTTGATACCTCCTCATGGGTTTCTTAACTCTGCCACGGATCTGCTGTATTCTCCATACTGTATAAACACAGTTCCAAGGGTAATTCTCACACTAAAATTAGAAAAAAGAATAGCATGCATATTTAATACCTCCCTGAAGTGTTTTACTTCAGCAATAAAGCATAGCAGTGAAGTAAGAAAAAGCTTGCAGTTGCTTTCCTGAGCTGTTTGCCTGAAAGGGATCACATTGCAGCATTTGTTTTATTATGTAGAAGCGGATTCATTTGAATAGGAATGCATTTTTCCTCATCCTTTTCAATTTATAAATGAGAAACAAAAACAAGAACAAAAATTAAGTCAGGCAGCTGGAAGAGGCTCATAGAGCAGTCTTTGGCAATTTGGACTGAGAAACAGTAATTTTGTGGGGAAAACAATTCTACAATTTATAGTATATGCTTTTAATAGGACCTCATTTTACAAAGCAGAAGTGAAAACGGGTAGGTGGTTACTTTACTGGTTACAGTAACATTTTAGGCAATGCAATTCACTGTAAAGTTGAAGGCATATAGACTCATACATATTTATTACTTTTTTTTGCTGGATTCATTAGCAAACTTTTGATCAGGAAAGTGCTAATAAGAGAAAAGTAAAGTGCTCTATTGTTACCTAATATCATATTTTCATCATGAACTTACATCTACTAAGCAATTGCAATTTCTTGCAATTTCTTGCAATTTCTGACAAAAAAGAAGAAAAACGCTATGGAAGCTGTAACCTTGCAATTTTACTGTGTACTGACTTCCACAGGTTCAAACAGTGATCATTAATTAAATTAATGCCTATCCTATTTAGAATTTAGGAAAAGATATTTCATGTTATGATAGTAGCAAGAGCTATATTTTAATTTCTTGGGGCAAACATATAATGGGATGCAACAAAAAGAAGCTGAAAGGCAATTGTGAATACTGTACTCTTACGAAATGTTAGTTCCGAATTTAGTTGTAACTGTCTAATTTGTTGGTACTTTTTAAAAATTACATTATGAAGTGTGTTAGACAAGCAAAAGTGTAAAGTGTATGTACATGTTCCCTTCCTATGTATTTTGTGTCTTAGCAAACTGCAATGATAGAACTAGAATAAACTAAATGTGGTAAATAAAGAAAAAAAATGGGGTAAATATTTTAACAGTCAAATTTTGTTTTCATTTGCATTATTTTAAGCATCTAGAAAACAGTAGACAGCAGATTTATTCCAAGAGAGTTATTGTAAATTCAAACAAGACTGAGACAGGAAATATAATTTAAATGCAGCTCTTCAAGCATCCCATGCAGTAGTATCAAACCTATACGCTTATTTACCATGCCAGGTTGGTGTTCACTCGTGATGGTTGTATTTTTGCTGGGCCATTTATGCTTTTTTTAGATTGTATGATATGTATTGTGAGGAATATATGAATACTGAAATGAATATGTGAATTAAATATGTATATATATACATATATATATAATTATGTTCTATATGTATGAATATGAATGTATGAATTACTGAAATAGAAACACGCCAAAAATAAGCATGGGAGTGGTTTTGATGTGGCCCACTGTGTTTAAGTTAGACATGAAAATTCACTAGTATCTTGAGCATTGTCAGTTAAATAATAGCCCAGATTCAACTTCATAAGCCAATAAAATCATCGAGGTGCTGACTACTGAGTGTAACTACTGAGTCATGGATTGTCTTCATGAAGGAGGGGAAGTTTGGTTCTGTATTAATTTGAAATAAGATGAGGCTCCAATTAAGTCAGCTACATGAGTCCAACAAATCAGTGAAACTTTGTTACACATAAAGTCAGCATCACGTTTTCTGCTGTGGATTTAAACTATGATAACATATAATATCTGAGGTTATTTGTCTTCGTTTTGGTTTTTTTGGTTGTTTTTTTTTCCCGCTGGAGGATTCTGGCAACAATTTGTCCTCTTGAAGTGCAAACTCCTCTGATCAAAACCTAAAATTATAACTGGACCCAGAAAAAGCCATGGTAACTTCTTGAAGTATAAAAGCCTTTTTCAGTTCCACATAAAAAAAGGCTCTTGACTATCAATATTCTCTGTGGGAATTCTCCAGACTTAGCTAATGAAAGGTTTTAATGTTTCTGTAGTGGCAAAAAAAATTATTCCATTTAAGACTGTTTTAGAATCCTAGGATAGCAAATGAATAATTTTGGGTCTGGGTCATTCAAATCAGGTCTTTCTTTCTTTTGTATTTTCTTATGTTCATCATGCTTACCTTTTTTTTTTTTTCCTGATAACCTCAATATGGATTTGTCATGTACTCTAAAGTCTTCACCTTGCTCTGGCATCTTAAATACCCATATGGAGCATAATTTTATTTCTTTACATAGGAATCTGTTTAGTTGAGAATAATTTAAAAAATACTCTTACTGAGAACTATTCATAGCACTGAGAACACATCAAATTCTTGCAAAGTTATGCAAACATTCTGCAGTGTAAACACCTCAATTCTTATTTTGAATTGTGCTTTCAGATTAATCCGAAAGGAAAAAAAGAAGCTCTGTGACTAGAAGCAAGTACACTTTTTATCTTGATAATCACTACCTAAAACAGATACCTATAAATAGAATGCAAACATATTTCAAAGAATCTGGCCAACAGCAGAATTACACTTGGATCCTTAACATTAGTTTATCTTGCAACAAAAGCAAAATGCTTTTTGAAAGTAAGGCAGGCAAACTACAATGCATCAAAACATCACTTTTCTAAAGGAATTGTCCATTTTATTACATATTAAGTGTTTATGACTGGCAAAAATACTTTCCTCATTCCACACACTGCAATATTTAAATGCCCTGTTCAAATCAAGCTTGAACAGAATTTTGAAAAAAGGGATATGAATAAATCAAGAAATAGACTTAAAATACTGGGCTATTGAAAGAAAAAAGGTATGTATGTAGGAAAGTATAAGCTCTGTTATTTTTCACTCTATTGCCTTGGACAGTCAAGATTCAGAATCACAGCAACATATGTTAGTTTATAAATATGCCAGGCACAGGCGATGCCTTCTGATCTTGCACCACTTCAAGGGATCCCTGCTGAAGGGACAATGGCCACAGTGCCAAGTCACAGCTGTGAAGGAAGTGACAGCATCTCGCAGCAGTACTTCTGGCCCTAGCAGAGGTCAGCAAACACAATCAACATAGAGGCAGGAAGTTCAGCTTCACTTGCTTCTTGCAGTTTAAATAAATGAATCCTCAAGAGGCATGCCACAGTAAGATCTGTAACCAGTTCATCCTTTACCATATGGATTATAAGATTTTCTCTTCTTTGTAGGAAAGACTATATGATAATATTTGGACACTTTTTGACATTGAACATGTGTTAACATTTATTCAGACTAATTTTTCTTAAGGCTGAAGGAAAAAGGTGTGTAATTTTGAAATTACAATTATACTTTGTGCATCTGGCACAACAACAATATGGGCTATGGCTATGTATAAGTAAATAATCTTATTAGGCAAATTTAATATTCTTGCTTTATCTGTGTAACTAAGCTCATATTTTCCTTTTATAACCCCATAAATTATTCCTCCAGCAGAACAAGACAGGTATATTTGAAAAATAACTAAATAACGTGACTAAATGACTATTTTTTAAAATGTGATTGGAAGAACAAAGAGACTGAGTCAACATTGCATTTTTTAATTTTCTTTTTTTTTTCACTTATAGAGTTTTGAGCTACATACGTGACTTTTCTAACTTCAGTCCAAATTAATTTCCTTTTCTAGAAATCTTGCCCAATTACCCAAGCCAAGGTGAAGACAACTAGTATCCTATTATTGATTTTTTTACAGCATCAGAAATTGTTTTCTTTTCCTTTAGCTTTTAGACCATGTAGCCTTTTCTTCTTTACAGTTTCTTCTTTTGACCATCAGTTCTTTAGTAATACAAGCCAAAAAAATCCCAAAACAAAAAACAGAGCAAAACAGAACAAAATCATATCAAACTTGTTAGTAAATGAAAAACCAAAAAAAAACAAAATCCGATGATAGCTATAATTTTTATAATACTTTATATTTTTGTTAGGATATAGGAGTATTTAAATGTTGGGTAAGTCTCAGAGCACATTTTAAAAGATAAGGAGTCTAAGAGCCAAACTATCATGAGCTTACTTGTATTATCAAACTACACTCTACTTATACTTGGCCAATGAAGCAGTTGGGAGCAGCATCCAGACCTCCCATTTTTGACCCCTTTGAGCTGACACTAAAGCACTGATTTACATTCCTCCCTACTGTCTTTCAGGTAAACCATCTCAATATTTTATTACTGTAGTGTCCAGGCGCCCTAATGAACATACAAATACCACTTTCCCTGGTCTCTGCTTTTCTGGACAATGCTAAATACATATATTGCTGGAGACAAATGTTGTTTCTGTTTTTACTAAGTAATTAAAATGAATGTTTTTACAATAGTCAGACAACAATAGAGAAAAATTGCAAGTATATGAAATAGACCTCACTTTTCCTGAACTTCACTTCACCAGTCAGCAGCTTTTCTTTACTAGAAACCATAATGAACAACCTCTTTTTTCTATTGTTATTATTTATACTTTGCTCAGTTTGATGTTCATTCGACTGACACTCATTCAGATTCTTACATACATTTTTATTGAGGCAGCCACATCTAAGAGGATAAAGATATGTGTCTGAAATGCTCAGGATGCTCATGCCAATTTAAACTTACAGTGTCAAGTTTTTCAGTGATTCTCTCCTACATACAAAAAAGATAAAACAGAGAGAGTTTCTACAGGACTGTACAAATAATAGCTCTACTAGATGAAGGATATCAAGTGACAGCATTGTCTGAGACATGCTTTTTCTCATGAAAGTTAGAAGAAGAAAGTTGTCAGTTTACTCAGTGGAGAGAAGCAGTTCTAAAGCAAGATTCATCTCAATACAAATGTCTAAAAGAGAGTGTTTTACTGACTCTGTGACAGTGTCTACTTCTCTGCCTCAACAATAAATTATGATTGAAGCTGTTTACTTGGACTTGAGTGTTTATGGTATAGAAATAAAAAAGGATTAAAATTATTCTACATCAAAGCATTCTTCTTATCCCAAGTGTTCATTTATGGATATTTTTGTCTTTATTTTCTTAAAAAGGTTCCAGCATATATGTTACAAGGCATAAATAAGGTTGTGTTTACTGATCAGGAAGTAATTGACTTGTTGAAGTTTTCATTTCCTCCTTTGATCAGGAACATTTCTCCTGGTTAATATCTTCACCTTCTGTGCATTATTTGTTTTTTATGTTTTTTCTACTACTTCTAACAAAGGTCTAGATAAGTGTATGTTTATGCTTATTGCTACACGCTACCATTTATTTTCTGCTATATCTAGCATCATTTCTCAAGAAACTCAGACTTCAATATTAATTGTTTTCCTTCACAACTAGAACATTAAGAGCTTAATTCAGTTGCCTAAACACAGAAGACAACTACTGTTTTTTGAAATACTCAAGGTTACCTGAGATATCCCCACAGAGATGAAAACTAGCATCTGTAGGAGCATCTTACTCTCTGGGAGATGGATTGGAAGTCAAAGCAAGCTGCATAGCACAGCTATCATGACAGTAGCTGCTGATCTCTTGAACTGAACTCAATTAGTTCATTGACTCTATTGCTATATAGTGAGCTCTAGTCTTTTCAGGTGGAATGGTTAGATCAGAAGTGTGAATTTATTCTAAATTTTCTTCCTTCAAGTACAAAAAAACAACTATAGAATACCTCTTGAGCTTGTCTGTCAATTCAGTTTCTGCAAACTCATACAAAATACCCACTATGGAAGATAAAATTCCATTTTTAATTAAGAAACTTTAATGACGGTATCTCGATGTCTGCATATTGGAATTATAAGGTCACATTATGGTCAATAACTGGCTCAGTTCAGCTACCCATGTATTTCTATCCACTCCCACTTGAGTTGTAAAATACTTTGGCATCTGTCTGATATTTCAGGGTGGAGTGAGGTTCCTCTAAGTCTCGTGCCATATATGCAAACCCCTGAATCCTTGTTGATTATCTCTGTCTGTCTCAACATAGTGCTAAAGGTCTATGATTAGGCAATAGAATTAGGACCCAAGCTGAATTTCTTTCTGGATTACACTGGCAATAATTATAGCTTCAACATTAAGTCTGCATACCACAGATAAACAGAAACCTAAACGTGAGTGCTTGGAACTCAGGTCCAGTCTTTATTTAATGAGTTCAGAATCAGTGCAAAGTAGTAATTTGGCACAACTCTCAACCTATGAAAACTGTGGTGCTGTTTCATATGAACTTTAATGGGGTCTTTTTTCTTTCAAACTTTTCTACTTAAGTATGAGGAAACTCAGAGAGCACCAAATGCATATGAACCTATGCAAAAACTAGGAAAAGTTTGAGACTTCTAAGCACTTTTGTAGTTTTTATCACCAGTCTGTGAAGAGTCAGAAGTGTTGACCTCAGTCACTGCTGCCAGGTCCTGCAGCAGCCAGCGCAGGGTGGAGGAACCTTTGCTACTGAGCCTGAGCTCTGAGGCATGGCACTGAAAGTGGTTTTATTATGATAGCAGAACCCACTTAACTTTCACCAATCCACGATACCATTTTCATATTTTAAGTGTGTTTCATGATTCATGGGATTATTTCCCCAAAGAGTTATTTCCCTGTTTTGTTTAAGCACAGCTCTTCTAAATCACCTTGGGCCTTCAACCAGCACTGAATGCCTGCACAAATGCTGAGGTGAACAAGTCACGTCCCTCCATCTCTCTGTCCATAAAGTGGGAAGTATGACATCAATCTGCTCTGCAGCGAGATCCCAGATTGACTGATAAAAGCAGTACGAAAGACATAGCTATTATTACTATCATTAAAAAAAGACTCCAGGAGAGTTTTCTCCCTTTTGTATGGCAAATGTTGAATTTTAGGCATCCCTGCAGTGTTTTTCAGAATTGCTTGATAGTGGGTGAGATTTTCAAATGTACTCAGCTCAGAGCTAAGTATGATTTCATTTAAGTCAATGGGAAAACTCCTGCTGACTACTATTGTTGTTCTTTAATACTTACTGCTGAAGTTGGAAGAATAAAAGTTGAATAACAAAGCACCATAAAAAGATCTTTGGCTTTTATACACAACTGATAGATAAAATTTACATTTTTTTAAAAAGTGAAAGTTAATTGAATGAATTTAGCAAAGAAAAACAAAGGGAAAAAAGTAAACTCTTAGTATTTTAAATAATCAGCATTGTGAATATAGAAAAATCTATAGAAATAAATTACATATTATTTAGGATAGGAAATAAGGATGTAAAAATAATGTTTAATTATTCCGTTATTTGTCACATGGAAACGAATACACATGATTTTAAGTCTTCCATACAGCAATTTACATTGTATTAGAGTAAGCCCTAAATTTTTACATATATTTACAGTATGTATGGACACTGGATCCACTTTACGACCCTCACTGGAGACAAGTGTGTATTTCAGTTCATAGAAAAAAAAACAAACATATATGTAATAGTTGGGGTTAATTGCCTTTTCATCCAATTAGCTTAAACAGTGTGTGAGTATACCAACATGCATGCACATGTACACGTTATACAAAAGAAGATGAGCCCAGGTGTTTTGAGACTTACAGGAAAAGGTAAGCATTGTAAACAACACAAGTTAGATGAGAAAAAGGATAACATAATGAAATGTTCCAAACTCCAGCAGAAGCAAAACTATAATTAACTTACGCATAGGCATTTTTAAAAATGACAAAGTAATATGATAAAAAAATGGCCTGACAAAATAATCAGAATAGTAATGAAAGAGGCTCTGGCTACAAAAAAATGCTATGCAGTATGTTAAAAAGAAGTACAGAAGAAATGACATCAGAAAATTGTGCTTGAGAATATAACACTTCTCTATTTTTACCATATTTGCCACCATCCCCCACACAGATGAACAGTGTCCTCATTACCATTTGTAATGTTCCTATTAAGGAGAGGTAGCATTAGACGTATTAATGTTTGGTTCTCCTTTAATTTATTATTCTCTTCCTACTTTAATGAGATCTGCTCTACAGCCCATAAAATAATTGTTATGGTAAACTGACTTTTTAAAATTAGCTACACACCAGTTGGTCCAGAAACCTATTCCTCTGGACTATTCATGCACAAAATACCTTTGTGTGAAGCTCTTTCCAAATGTGTAATGACTGGAGTAAGTCCAGAAGTTTTCCTGCAGAGTCTCTCTGCATGATTGCCATTGCAAGCAGTCTTACAGCTTCTTTTCCCAACAGTTATGGTCAGGGTTACTGCGATGTGGAAACGCTGACACTGCTTTTGTTCTCAACAATGAAAACCATAGTGCTGCCACTTATGAAATTAAAGTACTTCCTGTTTAAAAAAGAGCAGTTCTAAACTCCCCTTTCTACCCTGCTAGGTCATAAGTTTCTGTTACAGAATTTTTACAAGTAATCTCAGAAGAAGGAAAAAATATTCTGATTTCCTGATTCTCCCTGCAGTTTCATTAAGTTACTTCAGTGTGTTTCAGCACTGCTCTCTGCTTCCCAGACCATGTGTCCAACTGAGATGGTTATTCTATCCCAAAAATTTCCTGCTGTGGGTGTCAGCTTAAGTCACAAGCGGCGTTTACCAACAATGCTTTCTAATTCACCCTAGCTCACGAGGAACAAAAAAATGTCCAAAGTTAAGGCAACTGAGCTATATCATATTTTAAGGACTACATAAGTTAGAAATAGTGAAGAAAGTTTAATGACAAGGCATGCCAATGGGTAAATTTTATCAGATATAGATACCAAACAAAAATGTGCTTATTCAGTTCTGTGGTCAGTCATTGAAATGAGAATTCTTCTTTCTCTGCAACATGGAATAAAAGCATGGACCTGTATTTATATCCTTGTGGAGGAGACAAAAATATCTTTCCATTGCAGCTCACACTTTTCTCTTCAACTCTTACAATAGCTTCTGTAGAAGATGGTGGCAGCAGACAAACAGGGAGTTGATCTGATTGAGGCCTGAGTAGGTCTTGACTTTACTACCTAACAGCTCTACTTTCCTTTCTTTTCCCAACAGAGTAATTTTTAGATAGGAGTTGTGATTGAAGATGGCACAGAGAGTTGGAGTAGTCTGCTAACCCTTCTGAAGCTTCAGCATTTCTCTGATTCTGAACATAACAGAACAGAAATTAGCATTCTTAGTATTTTTCCTGGTCTTTTTGTTCTTTTTTTTTTGCTGTACTGAAGATCAGGAGTATATGTTTGAATTGATGGAGTCTTAATCCTTGTTCTAATCCCCTCACAAAATAATCAAACCTAATACCTAAATACTACAGGTGAACAATGAATTGTGCAGCTCAGATCTTGGCTTCTAGGACTGTTGCAACATTTTATGACACGTAAAATGAACACACTGTTTGTGCATCTGGAAGCAAGGTCTCACTCCCACCCAAGCCAGTGCATTAAATGTAACAGTTCAGAGCTGTAGATCATTTCATGCTTGGATGTCTCAGGTTGGCTTGTGTATATACACAAGATGAACAGAAAAGAGAGAAAAACATCCAAATTGTTAAACAAAGCACTCTGCTGGGGCCCCATGTGTTTCAGCAATGTAAGACTGAACACGTGGTTTGGTTTTAACTCTATTCCTGATGAAGAGGGAAAGATGGAACAAAGGATGAAACACATTAGTGAAAGAGACCCCTTCATTATTCACCTTCATCATTCAGGGGTGGTTGTATTTTCTGGAATGATTTCAGGGGAAATTTTCAGGGATGTACCAGCTGGCAGAAGTGGCCCAACAAAACCCTTTTAATTATCATTGAAACAATAATTAGAGGTAAGGGTATAAATATTTACTGACCACTGTAACAACACGACCTACAGTAAATAAAATTTGCATGCTTTTCTTGGATCTGGGAACAGTTTATTTCAGCAACAGCATTTCCTAAATTCCATCCTTTTTACAATAAATCCCACAGGCATTATGCACTTTTTGACAGTCAAAGTAAGTAAGAGTCACCCTAATAAAATTTTCCCTCTTATTTCTGCTAGTAATGCAATTTTCTGTGATCTTTCTCTCAAAATAACAAAAAAAAATGGACTTAAAGGAGAAATAAAGTGGTGTTTACCTTTATATTTATATAATTTTTGTTATGTGAATCTGCTTCTCTCCCAAAGAGCAGTTTAAAATCAGAGCAAAAGGCTTTTCAGGGGTGAAACTTTTAAAATATTTACCAGTATTCTTAGAAAACAAGCAAAAAACCCTAGCAAACAAACAAAAAATAAAACCAAAAATCAACCACATGGAAAAGCTTACCATGGCAATAAAAAAACCCCAAAAATCACTTCTGCAAAACACTTAGAGAAACCTTCAGATTCTAGACCAGCAAAAGAGGAAAAAAAAAAACCAACACACCCCCCCGTATCCTAAGATTACCCAAATTGTCAATAAACATAAAAATGCATCACTCTTACCCAATAAGACTTAAATCAAATCACTAAACCTCTAGAAATACTATGCAATGACAGTATACTATCATCATACTTTTAAAAATTGCCTTAGAAATGAAACTCAAATGAGTTAGGATTCTTATAGTCTTCATGCAATGAAAGAATTGGCAAAGGGACTCAATGAGACATTTGACATTTTCCTCATTTGAATTCCCTGAGCCTTGAAGGTTGTTTAAATGTATACAGTATCTGCCTTCTCTAAAAATATTAATGTTGAAATATTATGACTGGGAAAAAAGGTACATCTTCAATCAAGGTACATCTTCAATGTTGAGACCGAGAAAATATATAAAATATTCAATTATAAGTAAACATAATTTCAACTCATTTAAATTGGAGGTTCTCCTCCTCTCTCCAAAGCAAGGAACCTCTCTTAATGTAAAACTGACTAATACATCAAGTCTATTCCACAGTCAGTCATCACAAGTTTAGTTCCAGATGTGCTATCTTTTGTTCTGTAGGTCTGTCACATGGGATATAGGAAGACAACTTAGAGAAAAACAGATGCAAATCTGAGGGATTAGGTTTCAGTATCTCCCTGTCTCATGACACAACAGTTTCATTTTCCAAGGGCAAAATTTTTTTGGTTTCTGGAGCAAAAATACACTATTGAACTTAAGATCTGAAGCTTTTTTTTTTTATTTAAAAAATAAGAATAATCCATCTGTATTGTTTATTGTAATTTTGAGAAGATAAATAGATACAAAATAAAAGAAATTTGTGACATAGCTGAGTTAGTAGTACTACAGTGACCATGACTTTTGAACAGCTATGCTGTATTTTAGCTTTAAAAACTTAATCCTTGCTCTGAAAGGAAAGCTTAGAAAATAGCATTTAAAGATTTTTGGCACAGAGAGTCAGCCATAATACCCCAAAGCAGGATCAGCTAGACCTTTGCTTATGTCTACATAGACATGCCATTAAGTGATTAAGCTCTGGCTTTTTCTTGACACATACTGAGCATCTGAAACGTATTTTTTAAACCTATGTAGATGACTTGTGATATTCTGCAGTTAACAGTGCAGTTCCCCTCTAGCACATTCTATTTGTGCTGTAAATTTCCGGCACAGCCTCTGAGAATATTTTAAAATTAGAAGGAGACAAGTATGTACACAGATATTTAACATTAATAAATCACTAGGGAGAAAAACAGACTTGTTGAATACTTAGAGGAAGGGTTTAAATTAATTTGAAATATTTGTATTAGCAAGTCCATTCACTCACTGCTGGTTTTGGTCCTAGGAGAATGTATAGAAAAGAAAGTGAAAGGGAAATGTTATTTACAAACACTTTTATTCATTACTTACAAGAAACAGACTCACCACTGAAAAATAGCAAAATTTAATGGAGAGGAGAATGTAGAGGATAGTTTGTAATTTTGTTTGTCTAGCCACAGAAGGAGAAAGAGCCTAGTGTGGTTTCTGCTGGAGTAAGCAGTTAACGATTATTTTTATTTTTTAGGAAGTGTCTTGTTTCATCTTTTTTTTCTTCTGCAAACTCACTTTATGTTTTCCAGAGAATACAAAGTGACTCAAATGTTTCCATCCAAACCTCCACCTCTTCCACCCAAAAAAAAAAAAAGAAAAAAGAAAGAAAGAAAGACAAGCTAGTACTTATGGTTTGTCTGGGGTTTCAAGACACTATACTGCGGTAAAATTTCTATGTAGCCTTTAAGGAGACATGATCAGGATGAGCAATAAAGGCTACTGTGGATAATGTGCTCTTTAGGAGATAAAACCTCAAAAGTGAGGAAAAAGATCCATTGTTAGACTGGAAATAGGTTTACACTGGGCAATATTAGCCCTAGCATTATTTACCATTCTGGACAAGATGGTAAACAACCTGATGTCTACATCTGAGAGACACATACAGACTGTTAAGACTATTTATTGCACAGTCACATCCAAGGAAAGAACTGGAAGCAACATATTAACTTTCAAAGTAACTAACCAAGTATGAAAAACAGTAGAAACTTAATTGTCCATATACTCGTTAAGTCAATTTAATAAAATACATGAATTGTATGCCTACATCCTCTGAGAAGAAAACAAAAAAAAAAAAGAACTTCACTGTGAGGTAATAAATGCAGACAAATGAGGAGGAGATTCATTGAATAAAAGATAAGGTATTTTATAGGCAAAACACATCAAAAGGAATAATTTCAGTTGAGTTAATCATCTGTGTTTCTGGGTTCAAATTAACTGTAGTCACTGAGGCTACACACCTGGGAAGCTCACTGGAAACATATGTTCAGGTTTTAATTTAGAATTTAGGGTTTTTTAAAAGAAAGGAATACTCAAATAGAAAATACCACAACAGAAAAAGTACAGTGTAAGCATCATGTGATTTAATAGTGTCATTATCAGTTAGCTCTGAATATCCAGTCAAATAAATCATAAGCAGAAAACAAAAATAAAAACTAGGGAAGCATATAGTTCAGAGGAAGACAACACAGCTACCTAGAAGAAATTTTCATATGAGAAACTTAAAAACCTAGTTCTATACAATTTACAGTAGATCTGGAGGAAAAAGGTACCCTCTATATCAGTAATGTATTAGTTTAACAATTTTAACTCTCTTTTACTCTCTTAAATTTTTTAAAATTAAAAAAAAAAGAATAATTACCTCAGTGGGGTAATATTACCCATTCTGTGATTCTGTGGAGCAAAAGGAAAGCTGCTGTTGAGATGAAACATTCCTGTTATGTTCTAAGTTTTCTCCATAAACAAAGCAAAGTGGGAAAATCTGATCAGTTAGCAGAAGTGGTGTGGGGGTTTTTTGTCTTGTTTTTTGTCTTGTTTTAAGATTTCCCTTTTTGTCTTGTTTTAAGATTTTCCCTTCCCTTCCTGAGCAAGATGAACATGAGAAAGAAATTCTATAACCTTAGTTGCATATAGTATTTGTTATATATTAGCAGATGTCCTGTCAGCATCAGACTACTTGTTTATCTGTACACTCAGATTCATAAGACATTTAACTCCCTGCTGCCTGCTGTGATCAAAGTCTGGCCCTACCACGAGGCACTTAGCCATTTATAGTAATAAATAAGAAACACAGGTGAACTATAGTTCCTAAGTACTGACTCTTAACAGACAAGTGAAGTCGGTACTGGGAATGCTTCCCGTTTAAAACAGTGGAAACCAGACTTAAAAAAAAAACAAACAACCTTTAGAACAGAACAGTAATATTCCCTCCCCCTCATTCTTCTAACATTTTGTTTTTATTCTAAAAAAATTCAAGAAAAAATACCGCTTTTCATACTGCACCACGAGGCTGAGGATACAGGCTACTCTGAGGTCAAACGGCAGCTCAACATTAATTGGTAGATCCCATTAAAAGTCTGTAAAGCAGCTCTGTTATCCAATTTGCTGAATGGTTTGAAGACATGGGCTAGTGACGACATACATGACTTCTAGACAAATGTCATCTGCACCATCTGTGGACCATATTGTGCATCAGATGGCAGGATAAAATTTTCAATAAAAAAGTTTCAGAGCGGAGTTATGTTCCAGGGACTGTAGCCATGATCATTATAAAAAAGCTGCACTGGGCTGGTCACGCATCTAGGATAGAACACACCAGCATCCTGCAGCAGCTGGTGTGCGTTGGACTTAAAGAAGTAACATGTAGCTGGGACAGACAAATGAAACATTTCAAGGACGTGGTAAAATACAACTTCAAGTAATAAGAATTGGTAAAACAGGTAGGACTGGTACGTCACAGTCCAGGTTGAAGGGAGTCGAACCTAAACTTACTAGCAGAAGCATGCATGGCCTTGTTAATCCACTGTCAAGGACAGAGGTGTCCAGTTAAAAGCCATTATTATCTCTTTTGGTCTCTGTGGTTTGTGTTCACAGAATCAATTAGTCTGGAAAAGACCTCTAAGATCATTGAGTCCAACTTTTGACTGAACATCATGTCAACTAGACCATCGCTCTAAGTCTTTCTTTAAATACCTCCAAGGATGGTGACTCCATGACCTCCCTGGGCAGCCCATTTCAATGTTTAATCACCTTTTCTGCGAAGAAATTCCTCCTAACGTCCAACCTCAGCCTCCCCTGGTACACCTTGAGGCTCTGTCCTCCTGTCCTGTTGCCAGTTGCCTGGGAGAAGAGACTGACCACCACCTGGCTACAACCTCCTTTCAGGGAGTTGCAGAGAGCAGTAAGGTCTTCCCTAATCTTCCTTCTCTCCCCAGTATAAAAGCCCAGATCCTTCAGCTTTTCCTCACAGGACTTGTGCTCCAGACCCTTCACCACCTCTTTCGTCCTTCTCTGGACACCCCAGCACCTCAATGTCCTTTGTGAACTGGGTGGCCCTCAAGGTGTAACCTCAACAGTATTGAGTACAGGGGGACAATCACTGCCCTGGTCCTGCTGGCCAGACTGTTGCTGATACAGGCCAGGATGCCATTGGCCTTCTTGGCCACCTGGGCACACACTGGCTGATGTTCAGCTGCTGTCTCTCAGCACTCCAAGGTCCTTTTCTGCTGGGCACGTTTCCAGCCACTCTGCCCCCAGCCTGTAGCACTGCGTGGGCTTGTTGTGTTCAAAGTGCAGGACCCAGCATTTGGTCTTGTTGAACCTCATGTTTTTGGTCTCAGCCCATTGATTCAGCCTTTCCAGATCCCTCTGCAGGTCCTTCCTACCTTCCAGCAAATTGACAGTCCCACACAGATTAGTGTTGCCTGTGAACTTACGGAGGTTGCACTTGATCCCCTATCCCTGTCATCTGTAAAGACATTAAATGTTACTGATTCCAGCACTGAGCTCTGAGGGACACTACTAGTGACCAGACACCAACGGGATGCAGAACCATTCACCACCACTCTCTGGGCCTGGCCATCCAGCCAGCTCTTAAGCCAGCAAAGAATGCCCCAGTCAACTCTGTTTTCCCACAGAGTACAGGCGAGGGATGGATCTGGTTCCCCTTTGGCAGCAGAATGCAAATCTGATCTTGACAAGTCAGAGGTACATGTGTTATCCATGATCCTGCGCACCTGAGCAGAAGTATTGCATCCATGGCAAAGAAAAGAGAGAAAAAAATCAACAGCAACCCTGACTATAGCAACTCATAGGACTATTCATGAAAACAATTGGAAAAACACCTCCCAGTAACACACTTGGGATGATCCTATGGTTTGGGATTTTTTTCTTTGTTTGTTGCTTGTTTCTTTTTGTTTGATTGATTTTTTTTCTACCCCTTACAATACTTCAGGACAATACCATGAGAGATATTTTCTTCACTTATGAAGTAAAATATATCCAAAAGAATTTGGTAAATGATAAAGAAAGGATTCTTTTATGAAACCAGTTCATAAGCATTGTCACACACTTAAGTTGATGAGAAACTCGGTTTTAAGTGTCTGCATTAATTGCAGTTGAAGTTAAATGTGTAGTACCAATGTCAAAGCCTCACTTTAATTAATAACACTAGTTTCAAATTCCATTTTTAAATAGTCAATGAAGTTGTAAAGGGTCCGCAGGGGTCCGGCCGCCTGGCCCCAACGAGCTTCCGGGGCTTCGGGAGACCTCGGGGGCCTCACCTGGCCCAAGCTCTCAGCCCTCCCGGCTGTTCGGCTCTGTCCAGAGGCGGCTGCGGTCAGCCTCGGTGTTCCCAGGGTCGCTCCTTTGGAGCGGCGGGGACCACGCGGCGGAGGCGGGTGCCTCCCGGGCAGGAACGCCGTGGAGTCGCTGGTCGCTTCCCGTGATAAAGAGAGTGCTACGAGTTGAGAGTCGCCAGTGTGCAGTTTATTCAAGGAGAAGCGGCGCGGGGGAGGCACACTGGGGGCTCTCGGGTGGGGCGGCCCACGCAGCTGCCGGGCGCAGAACCCGGCGGGGCTGGGGTCGCGGCCACACCACACCGAGAGAACAAAGGGAAGGGGTTTTTAGGGGGAAATACGGGGTTTCCCGGGGAGGAACAACAGGGGCGGAGCCAACGGGGCTCCGGGACAACATGAGGGACAAGCGGGGGAGCAAATGAAATATAACTAGGGAGGGGATTACACGCAACTCATGGGGGAAGCCCGGCAACAGAACATTCTAGTGAGGGCAAGCAGCGGGGGCGGTGATAGGGGCGGGGAAGCAAACTTTAAACCAATAAACTTAGGAAAAACTTTCCAGGGGAGGGAGAGAGCGGTTTACGGCCCGGCCTCCTCAGAGTCCCAGGCGATGGCATCCTCGGCAGCGTCCCCGTGGATTACACCGACCGCCGGCCTCGGGGACTCGGGATCCGCAGCATCGGGCCGCCGCACCCCCACACCTCCCCTTCTTTACTAAATAAGGAGCGAACGTGCTTAACTAAATATTTCTTAATCAATGCAAATGAAGCAGCAATTAAAGCAATAGCAAATAAAACAATAACGCAGTCTTTTAAAAGCGTGGCTCCCCATTCGGGCAGTCCCAGTCCTTTCAGTGCTTTGTGGGCCCATCCTCCGATGGTGGAAAGCGTGGAGTTCACAGCATGACGGACGCCATCCACGGTGCTTTCAAACCAGAGGCTGCTCTCGAAGGTGATGTTTCTTATCAAGGCGTCCATATCTTGCAGCCTCTGGTGGATGCTACGGCTCCTGGAGGATAGGTTGAAGCAGCAGAGCCCCTCAAACTGTTGACAGCCATGTCCATGCGCAAGGAGCAAAAAATCAACGGATACACATTTGCTCCTTGTTCATGGCACAGGCTGAAGTCACCCAGACGTTGGAGCTAGGCTGCCTCACAACCCACGGTTGGACTGGGACGATGGTCAAGAGGAGGAGGAAAAGGTGCGCGAGGGTGACGGTGCGCATCTTGGCCACTGAATGTGGAGATAAACAAAACAGCATTAACATAAGAAACACGTGTTGGGGTAGGAGGAGGAGGGAGGACGGAAAGGCCATAGGGAAGAGGGGGAAGGAAAGTGGGAGGCTGGCTCAGGGAACCGCGGGATGGACTCTTGGTGACTCAGACGCTCTGCTTGCGAGTGTGGGGTCGGAGGCGGCGAGGTGAGGAAGGTGGAGTCTCCGCCTTCTTCTTGCGGCGCCAGTGGGCCGATGTCACGTCCTTTGGCTCCGGTCTCGGGGAGAGTGGCCCTGCTTTTAGGAAAGGCTTGACAAATTTAGAATCCCTTTGGGTCCGGCGTCCGCATCTGAAATGGCAAGGACAAGAGCGTCAGGAAAGTCACACTTTAGCTTAACAAGAAAGGAGTCACATCCGGGTATCGTGCAGTCATCATCGACCCACGCCTGCTGGAAATCCGTGGGGTCGAGGCCGGCCGGTGGCTGTTGGCAGCGTGAGGCCGGCATCTCACGCTGCGCTCTCAGTTTCCCTGGCCAGCAGGGAAGGGAGGTGGAAACAAGGAAGGGTCAGTTAGGGACATGGGGGAAGGACGCTGGGCGCGGGCAGGGGCAGGAGAACGGGAAAACTTGGAGATTTCTTCGACCGGTGTGGGGCAGTCTGCGGCGTAATGTCCTCGCTTGCCACACCGGTTACAGGTGGCATAGGTGTTTCGGATGGCCAGTGCCTGAGAGGTGTTAGCATTCAGCGCCTTGACCGCAGCCAGGCGCCGACAGGCACTGACCATCTGGGCGATGGTCGGCCGTGGGTCATGTGGCAGGGACAATATGATTTCCTTGCAGATGGTGTTGGATCTGGTGATTGCCCCGTCCACAAGCAGCTGCTCCCTGATGGTGTGGTCGGGGACCTGACGATCGATGGCCTGTTTTAATTTATCAACAAAACTGGGGAAAGCCTCGTCAGGCCCTTGGAATATCTCCAAGTAGGGGATGGTAGGGGCATCCACCGGAGGGATACCAAGCAGTACCCTCTCCGCTGCACCAGCGAGAGACACCAGAATGTCTATGGGTATCTCTCGGGCTTGCGTCTGGGGTTTAGAGTAATCCCCCTCACCCAACAACAACTCGAAGGTGGGGCCGTTTGGAGTGCCGTGCCCAGGAAGCAGTCGCTCTAGCCCCCTGATCTGCCTTTTCCACTCGTCCTCCCACTCTTGGTATTCAACGGGGGACAGTAGACAAGACATCACTAATTTGATGTCGGAGGGAACTAGAGGGACGCCGGTGAAAGTGGCGTGAAGGACTGCTCTGAAATAGTTCGAGTCCCGGCCAAACTCCTTTTGCGTTTTGGCCAGGTCTTTGAGCGCGGCCCTATCAAAGGGCTCCCACCGTGGGTGATCGCGTTGCCCCGAAACGCGGACTGGTGCGGCGAAGGGGGCCTGGAGGCTCCCCGGTTCCGGATCTAGGTGACAACCTTTCCCAGCCAAGCCGGAGGACCCATCCAAGATGGCCTCCTTCCGGTCAGGGAAAGTTGGAGGACCAACAAAGATGGCCTCCTTCCGGTCAGGGACCGTTGGAGGACCAACAAAGATGGCCTCCTTCCGGTCATCGTGGGAAAGGGGATCCAAGATGGCGTCCTTCCGGCGGACGCCGGAAGGGTAGCCGTGGGAACCGGGAAGACCCGCCTCCGGGGAGGGGTTAGGAAGGGGCGGAACATCGGGAGGGGCGACTGACGAAGGTCCCGGGGAGGAGTCGAGGAAGAGGTGGGGTTTCGGTGGGAAAGGGGAGGTAGGCGGGGTAGGGAGAAAGGGGTTGGGCGCAGGGGCGGAGGGTCCGAGGGAGGGGGTGTGCCCGCACGGTGATGGATAGGCCGCCCAGGGGGAGGGATCAGGGAAGGGGCTCGGCGGGAAAGCCGAAGCAGCAGCGGGAACGGGAGAATTATAGGGAGAAGGGGTGGGGGATGGGAAAGCCACGCGGCAGGCGCCATCCCGCTGCCAGCCGCCGCTCCTTTGTGGCTCTCCGGGGAGACAAAAGGATACACGGCGGGGATTGCGGGGGACTACCAGGGACGAATCAACCCGGGAAGAGGGGTTAGGAGAGACAGAACCGGGGGTGCCCGAGAGGGTCGCGCGTTCTCCCTCCCAGGCAGGGGACGAAGTGACCGCGGGGGCGCCGGAGACTAGATGAGAACTCCGTGTCCGCGGACGTTCTGAGCCGCCGCGGTCGCCTCGAGAAGGACAGGGGCTGGGGTTAGTTGAGGAACGGGCAGACGGGGAAGGGTTAGCAGGGGCTCCCGCGCTCCGAAGGGAGGGACGGAAAGCGTGGAAAATCTGTGTTAAAATCCCGAAAAACTGGTCCACTCGCTTGTCCTCACGGGACAGAAGCTGGTTCATGCGCGAGCGGACCCCACGCCAAAAATCGATAGAGTTAGCATCTTGGGGAGAAACATCGGGAAATTCGGCAAAAATAAATTTAACAAAGCGTTTTAGGAGCGGGGAGGGAAAAGAAAATTTCGCTACTCGGAGGGAGGTTTTAACGGAAACATAAAATTCTCGTTGCTTTTTGGTTAGGTTAACTCCCATCTTTTCCACCCGAGATAAAGGTTAGCCGAACCAAACTCTCACCCGACCGATCCGAACGAAAAATTAAATGAAAAGAGGGCAAGCTAGGGAACCCCTTTCCCTACCAACTCACCCGAACACAAAGCGGCGCGGTCGGTTCACGGGGCTCACGGGGCTGACGGTGCCGGCGAGGAGCACCTCTCGATGTAGTCCAGGGAGGGTGCTGCAACTCGCCGGGTGGCGGAACAACAGATCTCCACTCTTCCCTTCCAAGGAGCGAAGGCAGGTTCGGAGGGTCACGTTGACGGCGCCACTTGAAGTTGTAAGGGGTCCGGCGGGGTCCGGCCGCCTGGCCCCAACGAGCTTCCGGGGCTTCGGGAGACCTCGGGGGCCTCACCTGGCCCAAGCTCTAAGCCCTCCCGGCTGTTCGGCTCTGTCCAGAGGCGGCTGCGGTCAGCCTCGGTGTTCCCAGGGTCGCTCCTTTGGAGCGGCAGGGACCGCGCGGCGGAGGCGGGTGCCTGCCGGGCAGGAACGCCGTGGAGTCGCTGGTCGCTTCCCGTGATAAAGAGAGTGCTACGAGTTGAGAGTCGCCAGTGTGCAGTTTATTCAAGGAGAAGCGGCGCGGGGGAGGCACACTGGGGGCTCTCGGGTGGGGCGGTCCACGCAGCTGCCGCAGAACCCGGCGGGGCTGGGGTCGCGGCCACACCACACCGAGAGAACAAAGGGAAGGGGTTTTTAGGGGGAAATACGGGGTTTCCCGGGGAGGAACAGCAGGGGCGGAGCCAACGGGGCTCCGGGACAACATGAGGGACAAGCGGGGGAGAAAATGAAATATAAGTAGGGAGGGGATTACAAGCAACTCATGGGGAAAGCCCGGCAGCAGAACATTCTAGTGTGGGCAAGCAGCGGGGGCGGTGATAGGGGCGGGGAAGCAAACCTTAAACCAATAAGCTTAGGAAAACTTTCCAGGGGAGGGAGAGAGCGGTTTACGGCCCGGCCTCCTCCGAGTCCCAGGCGATGGCATCCTCGGCAGCGTCCCCGTGGATTACGCCGACCGCCGGCCTCGGGGACTCGGGATCCGCAGCATCGGGCCGCCGCACCCCCACAGTCAAAATAATGAGTCAGTTTGCAAAATCATTTTAATTTCTAAGTGATGATAGAAAAGGTTTAATTAACTTCAATGGATTTCAGATCAGGCTTTCAGTACCTCTCAATTCATGGAACTAAATTATATGTTTATGTACACCTTCAATTGCATTCTGAACTGAGAATAAAACTCTTCAATCTAACAAAAATAATAAAAACATTATGGGCATTTAAAAAATATTCAACTCAAATTATTCAGTACAGGAATGAATATGTTTTTCACTGTATGTTATTTATTTGTTTATTTTCTGATTGAATTACTTATTTTTGACTTGGAAATTCTCATTGTGAAATTATTTTCAGAAATTGGTAAACATACAGGGAAATTATTAGCCCTATGAATAAATTAAAAAATATTAAAGGAAAAACTATTTTATTTTTCTTCCAAAATAGCCATCACAATAAGTTTGGCTCATCTGATGAAAAGCAGATGTCCTTTAGGGTTATAGATGTGCTGTTACTCATCACAGTTGTAATAACTGCTTCTTCCCCACATTCACACACACACACACACAAAGATATGTTTGTAGTCAGAAGGCATCTGCAGTTACACACTGAGATTTAGAAAACATCAACATCTGTAATCTCACATATATCACAAATAACATCCCACTTCTAGATGTGTTGATATTATGCTTTCACTGGCTACACACTCATTACTTCAGTTTTGCCCAGACCATGGGTACCAATCAAGACTGTCCAAAATAAAGTCTTTGAGAGACACCCACAGTCTGTTCTCAGTGTGCAACCACACATGCCTACCTTGCTTTCTGAATCATAGAGATAGTTTAAAGACCTTAACAAAGACAACAAGTTTTGGGGGGAGTGGAGCTGACTGACACAAAAGACGCACCAAGTAGATGAAGACTGCATACAGATAATGACAGGCTTTAATGTAAATTCAGAGTTGAGTCTAGCAACAGGATGCTCATGTGGTCAGTTAGGCAGGAATTTGTGTGGCCAGGCAGGGCAAAGTTTGGAGAAGGAAATGAGGAGTTGATGTTTCTGGACAAGGGTGAAGAGGGAAGTTACAGTTCAGAGGGGTTGGAAAAATGATGATCTAAGCTTATCAGGATATCCATCATCCTACCTGATGGTTGCTCTGTTGGAGTGTTATTGTATTCAAGACACCCAGGGCACCTCAGGCTCCAGTGGAATTCATGAGGTCGGGGGAAAAGCTTCACTTAGAGCATATACACAGCAAGCCACCTGCACATGGGTTTGGCAGCCTAAAACCTGGACTGCATTTTCCTACTTCTTTGGAGTTTACTTCCCTACTCTTCCCCACTTTTTTGCATAAAAATTTCCATGATATAGAACAACATTCCAACTGTTGCATAATACTCTCAGACATCATAGAGACTTTCCACGAGAAGACATCCATCCTGATCTTGTCTACAGGAAGCACAAACATGAAGTATAGCATCTTTATTTTGCCTTTCCCTTTTCTTCTTTTTTTTTTTTTTTTACAAACAGTTATCCCAAACTATCCTGTTTTCTGTTTCCTTTCTAAAACTCTCACACTTTGTGAAAGCAGCTGCTGTACATAATTACCTACAAGTGTACACTTTTGACACCCTCAAAAAGCAGGATTTTCCCTCAAAATATGGAGATACTGTCCACAAAGATAATTCACAGCAAGTCTTGAAGCAAGTCAATGTCATCTTTGGGACATCATCTGTTGTGCAAAATGGAATTCATGGACAATCTGATTTGTGAGGGTCTAAAGGAGGAAAAGGAGTGACCTTTCCACTAAAGTTAAAAAGACTCAGAGACAAGGAGGTCCTGTAGGATTAAAAGGCTTATGATTTTCTAAAATGTGTCACTTACCCTGGATATCCTGGGAGATTTTGCAGTAGAGCAAAGACAGGTAGGAACAAGGAAAGACTACACAAGAACATTGACATCTGTTTCTTGCAGCCAGAAGGCTGAAACACTACTAGAATAAAAATGGGGAAAAGCAGGCAGATCATATAGAAAGGAAAATGTGCTTATTTCACACAGTAGCAAAAATTAAAGGTGGTAAGGAAATACATTTCACATCTGAGAAGGTCTCTCAGGTGAACCTTTCACTAGTTTTTTGCATTCACCAGTAGCATTATATGCAAGCCTCATGGAAGCAGAATACTCTGGCTTGGAGAAGCCACACCGGTCTGCACTCTGTTCATTCTCTGTTTTTCATAGTGATTTTAGGGCTCTCTCTGGATATCTAAAGTGGTCAGTCGTCCCCAGTAGTAGCTGTGTCAATTTTATTGACGTTTGAGGATAGGCTAGAAGAAGTCAGGAGAGGTCCTCCCCCATTGGACATTGCCACCTGCAGCACTACAGCCCTCTGCAGTAGGAGCTCATGTGGCAAATAGCCTATTGTAGATTTAGCATTTGGCAATTAAAACAGCATAACACCTCTTTGGAATGCTAAAGAAAGTTTTGGTAGTTCTTCCCTCCCACATTACCTATGCTTGTTCTAGATAGGGCTCAGAAATCTGAGGACACTAGCTCCGTTCATAGTGCTCAGCCTGATCTTTAGAAGGTCTATTCGCTGGAAGGCAAATGTTGTGATTTAGTTCTCGCCATTCTCCACTACTGAGGAAGAGATGAAGATGATCCCATTCATCTGCAGTTCAGGCTCAGATGTCCTGTTTTGAGAATAAGAATTTAATCTATCTTATCCAGTGAACATGTTGATGAAGCCAACATTTGCCTAAGTTCATGAGCAGCTTGTTGGATGGAAATGTGTGAGGAATTTATGAACATGTGCAGATCCTGCACTATAAGCACTAAAAAAAACCATTAAAACTGATGGAACAGGGAGCAGGTAGTGCTGAGGTACAGTTGGGTGCTCTGTGATAGATCTGCAACTACTATGCTACAACTTAGGCAGTCTAAGTCTATTTATTTTAAGATCTTTGTTCCCCTTTCCTCCTCTATGTATAGTAACTGTCGGCTGCACAGCAGGATTACTCAGGGGCACATGAGTTTAAGGATTTTGCTATGTCTCTGACTGACATATCCTTTCATCCTTATTTGGTGTAATGACCACCGACATGAAAACTACTGCTTGAGCTAATCTGTCTCCCACTGAAATCACAGGCAGTTTTTAATACCGGGACCTTTGCAGAATAAAGATACCTTCAAGAAAAAAATGCAAGCATCATGAAATTTTACAAATTCCTTTTTTAGACAGAACTGACAACTATTTACTTTTGGCAAAATACCAGCTCCACAATCTCAGGATCTGATCATTTGCCGTCTATCACACACATAAAAAAGGAGGTGGCAAATGCAAGAGAAGGGCAATGAATTCATAATAGCCCTTCTGTGCCCAAGGTCTATTGTCATAATTATCCTAGAATAATCACAATGCCATAAACATTCAAAATACAAAACCACTGTCACAAATGGCAGCTTTAGGTATTCAATAGATTCAGCAGCAACGAGTCTCTAGTAAAGCCAGACAGACTGCTGGAAACTAGTCAGGAAATTGGTTTTTGGTAGCTTCATGGTGCGAAAAATGCAATTTCATTCTCATTTCTGTTTGTTTTCATTTTTAATCATTCTTTTTGTTGGCAGTTGGTTGATTTATTGGTTCAAATACCCAAAAGCTTCAGTGGCTGGCTGTTAAACAGAATTTGTGTAATTTTGAAAATGTACAGACTGAGACCTCATTAAATCAGTAGTATCCCTTTTGAAATCATCCATGTCTACTCCCAATGCTAATGTAGTTGAATTAGTAATTATGCAATTGTTCAGGACTAAGGAATTACAGAGTCTGTGGCTGCAAGCTTATTATAAATAGTAATTGTGCATTTGATATTGTAGAAAAGCAGAGAAACTCAATTTCATAATATTTTTCATACAAGAACCATATATTGACTGAATGCATATTTGTGTAGAATTATTGCTCATAAATTTAATGAGTTTAGCCTTTAGCATGGCAATTGAACCATACACAGTAGGGCATCCAAAGAAAATGAAACATTAGCAATATGCTTCCCTGCACCTACATATTTTACAAAGAAAACAAAAATCTAAAAATCTTAAATATATCTTTCCCTCCTTCATCCACAAAGTTTGTTTGCTCTCTTTTTGAATCAGAGAGTGCGTGAATCAGTTGAGCTTCAATCCCTCTTTTTCACTGTCGTTCTGCTTATAGGTTTTCAGGTTTTCAATATTAGCGATGGGTAATATGACATGGTAGAGTATCCAGAGACTTTGCAGCTGTCAGCTGCAAAGTTTGGAATAGGTTCTGCACTCTGATTCTCCATAAAGCAGAGATCTAATGTGGCTAAACTTGGGAATAAAAGGATTCTTTCTGAAGATCTTCAAAAATAGCTGTACACCTGTTAGGGAACTCAGGATTTTTTTTAAAGTTTGCTTCACTATGCACCTAAATCTAAGGAGCCAGAGACATACACAATATTTTATTTCCCTCAAAATCATATATCCAGAGACAACAGAGCCATTTTTTAAAGTGTTTTCAGAATGAGGTTTAGACTCACCATGAGGCAAAACTGTTGTCAGTTTCATTCAGTATTGTTCCCAAAGAAGGAAGCAAACAGTGTGTTGTTGACTCAGCAAGTAGGTAGTTCTGGCTGAATGAACAGACTATCACAAATTTTGCTTTCATAACACAGTACAGTTGTGGGAGGGGGTTTTGTTGTTTTTTGGTTGTTTTTTTGTTGTTTGGGGTTTTTTAAGAGAATAAAACAATTGTCTTTATGTGACTGCCTCCTTTTATTTTTTTTTTCCCTTGGGGGCTGAACACCACATGGTAGATAGTAATTATGTAGGATCTTTATCAATAATGTAGAAGAAATTCCTATTGAAGATAGCTTAAGTGTCCTAAGAGTAAAAGATCATGCAGTAAAAGTACAAGACTATGTCATTCCCTGTGGTAAATAATACTCCTGAAAAAAAAAATCTAAAAAACCCCAAAAATCAAAAGTACAAACACTGTAAACTAGAATTCAAATTTTCTCTTCCCAAAAGAAAACAAAGCATAAACTTGCATTAAAACCATAAAATAAAACTTTCAAAAAGCTCTCTTTAAACAATTTCCTTATCCGGCACTAAGAAATATGCAGTGCTTTTTACATAATAATTAAATAGTGACTTGCAACAGAAAAAAAAATTATTATTGTGATAGTGGATTTTGATTTTATGTGACTGGATTTCTTTAATCTCACATTGAAATTAATTTAAATATCAGACATATTAATAACACAGACCTTTCTGTAGAATGTTGGACATGAATAGAAATCCACCAGTTGCTTTATGGCTTTATGCCTGTATCTTTACCATCTGTGCCCTTTTGTGGGGGCTAGTAGAGTCTGAATTGTTTATGAGGAATGTAATTCTTTGTGTACTATCTTTCTTTTCTTTTTTTTTTTTTCTCTTTGCTAGTTGGTAACAGATAATTTCTTAAGCATTTAGGCCTACAGATTATTTGCAAATAATCTGTAGCTAATGATTTTATAAGCATTTGATATTAAGAATTTAATAGCCAAACTCAGCGCTCAGTTACTGAAATCGAATGGCTTTGTTTTTAGTCTCTATATTAATACATCAGGCAAAAGAGCAATTTCTCAAAAAACTTTAAAAAAGATAAAAAAGAAGGTACTTCTCTGAAGGAATAAGAATACCAGATGGAAAAGATTCAGAGAAAAATGGTACTGCCCTGCCAGAATTCTGGATACTCCTTTTCCACAAGACAATAGCTTTAAACATGTTGTGTGTACACAAACCTATGTAGATAGGACGGTCATTTTTTATGGTGTTAGAGAAATATGAAGGATCAAACTTCTCTCTTCATTGCTGCAACAGTTTAGTACTTGCCCAATGCATACAGCCTTCTTCTATGCCCTTTGTTTCTTGCCCTTCTGCTACACTCTCTTTCATGTTCTGCGCTGTGAGAGCAATGAGGTCAACAGCCTTCATTTCCATTAGTACCCACATGACAAGATGTCAAAAATGTCTACATTGCTGGAGAACCTCACACAGATCCCACTTTCAATTTCCTACCTGAATAGGAACAGAAAAAAGAAATCCCTTTCTATACCCAATGAAGGATGTGATACAGGTAAATATAACATAGCAACAGATTCATCTCACTGTCGAAATCCTTGAAGAGTATAAGTGGGTGCTCAAGTGATGTGAGAAAAAGCAAATTTTAGGAAAGAATCTTGGGAAATGGCTGTTGGAAATAGTGCCCATCTGGCATTCCCTAAAATATGAGCAAGGAACATAAAAAACTGTCGAAGGGAAGGGAAGGGAAGGGAAGGGAAGGGAAGGGAAGGGAAGGGAAGGGAAGGGAAGGGAAGAATAAAATAGAATCCTATGGAATATTGCAACGAGTGAAACAACAGCAGAAGATGAGTTTCACTTGAACAATAACAGGTTGAAATGCTACTAATAGCATATAGTAGCAAATGGTAAAATACAGCCTACTTGCTCTTTTAAATAAGCAAGAAAATTCCCACTGACTTTGATATACCTAAGGTTTTACCAAAACCAGTTCCTAGGTTTGTTAACAATACAGGTTTGATCTCCTCAAAGAGCTCAATTCTAGTTGATCCTTTCCACAATACAAAGATGGAAGCTTTCGGTTATGTGTAAAGAGACAGTAAACACATAAAAAGACACATTCTTAAAACACAGATCACTAATAAATATTGTTATAGGTATATATTTAGACAAGAAAAGAAACAGTTATAATTCCCGTACAGTACTTACCCATTTTAACATTATCACATGGCTGTACAAACAGGATTATAACAAGCAAAAGAAAGCACTTTATTTAATGAATAAATAATCAAAAGCATTGGTGAGGATAGTCTTAATAATATGCTGCTTCATACAGTTTAAAGTACATCAAACAACAAAATCCATAGTCCCAAAATTCCATTAAATAATACTGAGTAATTATGTGACTGATAATATTTATGTATATATATATAATCTATATATATATATGTGTATATAATCATATCATATGAGTAATTAAGGTATCTATTTACATGCCATGCAATATTAGAATGTGTTGCAATACCTAGGCACAACAGGTGGATTTAAGAATGGCTGTGGTAAAAAAAAAAAACAAACAACTTATTGTTGAAAATGAGGGACATAGCTTTCTTAAAGTCCTTTTCCTAATATACAGTGAGAATTTGAGATCCTTTCTGATAGCTAAAAACATCCTCATTTTTGCTATTGTACAGTTAGGTAGCAGTATAAACTTAGAGTTGTAATTAGAACCATGAGACGTTGCAGTTAGAGAAAGCATTCTTGCTTCAAAACATAGCATGTGACGTGCATGTCTGTGATACTCTTCTCATTGCAGACCCAGTTCTGTGAAATTCTGAGCTTCTCCTACAAGATGATGCTTACTGCTGTGTTCTAAAGAAATTAAGTGCACTCAATGTCTCAAATGCTGCAGGTTATTTGGCAGGGTGCAGATACATGCTAGCACATAAGTTCTATTACTGTCCAGCAAAGTGATGTGTCTGCATCAATGTGAAAAAAAAAAGGGAAAAAAGAAAAAAAAAAAAAGGCAAGCTTGTAATTCTTCATTTATTTGCATTTATTTCAGTTAATAAGTAAACTACATTGTGCTTAAAAAAATCTGGAAACTGCACATATACTTCTCAAGCATTATATACTACTATATTGGCCACTGTATACTAAAGGAATTGCTATTTCTATTACTAATTATTGAACAGGTCCTGACATTTTGCTTTGCAAGAGGTTAAACAAACCTCTGGCCCTCTGAATCTGGCCCTCTATGTTTATGATCTTACTTTAAATTTAACTGGTTGAAAACAATGTATAGAATGGTCTGTCACAAGAAAAGCATTTTATAACATAAGCAGCTGTGTTAAATAAAATATATTTCAGAGAAGTCAAACTGAAACTCAAATAATGTGTGAAAAAAGGGTATCTCATAATTTTGCAAGGAAGCATCTACCAATGAGAGTCTCTTTTTGGAACAAGAGGAAAAGTCAGAGGTGGTTTTAGATTAGGGGGTAATTACATTTGATGGATGTGTCCACTAAGGTGGTGAGCGGTGCAAGCTAATAAAACTAATGTTAATTGAGTTACATCTCAACTACCCATGATATACTGAGCAGATTCACAGCTCTGGGTTATGTTTTATCATGTTTTCTGTATATTAAAATGCCTTTCTGTGCTCTAGAGTTGGTCCCCGTTTTGAAATTTTTCATCACACCAGCAATGATTACAGGCATGTAAGTTAATTAAAGTCAAGACTTCGGAACACAGTTCCACTGAAGAAGTGTATTAAATGGGAAAAATGGAGCTGTGAATATTCATTTGCTTTTACAGCCTAAACTGGCTCACATGAGAACACATCCTGTAAAGAACTCTCACTGCTTATTTGTTCATTCTTGCAGCAAGGATACATGCCGTAAGTTTTACAATCTAAATCAGGTTAATAGTTTCTGGTCACAGGAAATCAAAACTTGTCCTTCAGTCTGAGTTGGATATGATACCACTGCTGTGCTCCCATGCCATTAGAATACTTCTGTAACATATTTTAGGCAGAGGTACTGCCTAAGGCTGTTAGACCCTACCACTGTGCCTTTTGGCATGGCATGGGTCTGTGGCCTGTGGATCGCCTGACATCACCTATTGCCATGTTCCATGATTTTCACTGTGTCTAACTAATGCCTCCCTTTGCTCAAAACATCCCAACGTTCAGCTTCTGATCAATATTGAAATCTGCTTTTCACTATTTCTTTTTCTCATGCCAGCTACATGTCTTTATTGCTCCTGCTCTTTACTGTCATCACAGATATAAGTCTCCTGCATTTATGCCATTTATGCATCCAAAGCTTCCTAAATTTCTCCATTATTTTAAGGTACTCCATGCTAAAGTCCTTAAGATTCCTTCTGATCTTGAATCCTAATAATAACAACTCACTAAAAAGTAATAATCACAATAATCAAGGTATGTGAATATCATTTTCTTCCTATATATTTGTTAGAATTGATGTGTACTGCATACTCCTAATTCTGCTGCATTTATTTCTTTGTCAGCCTTCACACAGTGTTCCATAGAGTTCCAGGTGAAGTCCAACAAAGGGCATTGAGTAGGCAATTTCTTTACCTATTTCTCCAAGAAAATACAGCACAAAATTTTTCTTTCATCTGACTTCATCATCCTGTGGGGCTCATTCATTCCACCAACACACTTTCTCTTCAAGCCACACTGTCTGTAAAGGATCTCAAGAAGGCATCTAATCCATCTGCTCCCTCTGACAAAGAGCAAGTACTGTTGTTAGATATTTTTTCTTTCTCTTCTTCAAAATACCAAACCCATTTCTAGGCAATCTGTTCTAGCACATCACCTCTTAAACCACTTAAAAATGTTTCACAGTTCAAGTCTAAACTTTCTGGGATTTTTAAGTGGTCCTGACTGCTCTATCTCTAGTAAGAGTTGGCACAGCATGGGAATAATTAGGAATAAATAACTCTATCCATGCACATCCTTTCCATTTTCTATTTGGACTAAGGGCTTTGGTCAGTGACAGCAAAAATAAAGGACTACGAAAGAAACATTTGGAAACCTTTTTAGCAGTCTTTCAAGTGTGTGCATTATGAAATAAATAAATAAAGGACACTCAGTCTGAAGGAAAAAAAAAGCCAGAACTGACACGAGAGAGGCATCTGTATCATGACAGGTTATGAATAATTTTAAGTAATATTTAGCCTCGAAGATAGTAAAATTGAATAGTCACCAATACTCAACTGTCATCTCATTGAGTGCAGTGGGATTCTCAAGTTTTTTTAAAGCTCCTCATCTGAGATATCACAAAATTCCTGACAGGTTTTTTTTTTTCTTTTTTCTTTTTTTTCTTTTTTTTTTCTCTTTATTTCTGAATTTTAGACAGCAGTAGTACTACTGGTTGAGCAAATCAAATGGTTGTGAATGAATGGGCACTTATTAAATACATGTTCAGGGCCAAATCCAGATTCTGCGGAAACATCTGGGAAATATTAATTCAGCTTAAATGTAATTAAAATGCAGTTCTCAGTTCTGCAGATATTTCCTTCCTTCCTTCCTTCCTTCCTTCCTTGTCTGTCTGTCTGTCTGTCTCTTTCTTGCTTTCTTTTTCTTCTTTCTTTCTTGGCTTTCTTTTACTCCTGTCTTTTTCTGTTTCAAAGTTGGGTAAGATCTTAAGATTCTAAAATTACACAGAATTTGAGAAAAATGAGATGAGAAAACTTCCATCCACCTGCTAGCAATTTAAACCAAATTTGTTTTAGCTCCTCCTGCACAGGTTGATAATAGGACAAAGTATTGAAGGTTGAAACAGAATATAGCTCTCTTTCTGAGCAACAGTCACATCCTTTGTTTTCTGTCCATGATAGAATTGCTTTCAAATATATTCTGTTTAAAAAGGCACTTATAATTTAAACTAGTTGGTGTTATTTGGGTTTTCAAATAATTGTTATATTTCTGGTTTTATTATAGAACTCAGTGCATCTCTGCTTTAAAACTCAGCATGTTCAAAAACAGATACTCTTATTGATATGTATTTTTCAAGGTTGCCCAGGTTTTTTTTCCTGTGCTGCAACAAAAATGATTATGAAACTACGCAAATTTTCCTTACAGGAAAGAATTTACCATGTTTTGATATGACTTTATTCTACTCTTGAAAGAAAGAGCAAAGTGTGGTAAGTGCTGAGTTTCCTATATGCTACCCCTGTACTTTTACAAAAACTCATGCAAGGATGTTTATTCCATGTGCCTATGTAGGCCTAATAAATGTGGGCTTGATTCTGTCACCCTTGTGCAGAGTAAGTAACACTTTACCCAATTCAAATAACTAATTGTGAATAAGTTCCTACTTACATAGGAATGGCAGAATATAGCCCTCAGGATTTATCACTTTCTGTATATTCTGGTTTTACACATATGTATATGAAGCAAATGGACCATGGTATGCTTAGAAAAATAACTGGAAATTCAGAATGAAGCAAAGAAATAAACCAACCAACAATAACAAAAAGAAAGAGAAATTAACAAGAATAAAGTCCCTTAGGCATCTGCCCAAGAACTAACACAACACAATCAGGAATTCAGAACATTTATTGCAAAAGCTGAATAACTAAATAATGTTGAACTGGCAAAGCCGTAACAAGGATAACTGGTTAGATATTTATTCTGTCAAAGTCATCAAACACCCCTCACAAACTGACATAAGTACTGCAATAAGCAATGCACCCCTAACCCATTTTTAAGCCTTTTATACTGTGGAGGAAAAAATAAAAGTGAACTGCTATATACAAAAGAATAAAGAAAGAAACAAAAAAGCTTGTGTTTTTTGGCAAAAATAAAATCACCTTCAGATCAGCTACATTTGTTACTTCAAGACTGATGTTTCACTGTGGCATAAGTAACTTGCTTTTTTCTGTAAGGACTTTTTTTTTTTTTTGCATGCTATTTATTCGTGTAAATCATCTTCCATGCCTTAACAAAAACCATCTAAAAATGTTTTGGATTTGGATTTGCTTTGCGTGCAACTTAGATCTTACTAACATTAGGAGTCACTCTGCTGATTTGACTGAGGTGACATGATACTGGTACCTGCCAGGCATTGACCAACTATGATAACAAACAGTTAAACAGCAATAATTAGAGATTTAACCCTTTAGTTCCCCCAACTAGCCTACCAGGAGAATGCTCTGTTACATCATGAAGGCACAACACATTAAATATTCTGTGGCTATGGTCTAAAAACACTCGTGTTACTACAACGTTAACGCAGATGAAGGTCAACACAAATGCTGCTGTTTCAGCAATACGAACTGTCTTAGGTATAGACACACACCTGCCCAACTGGAAAAACATTATTATTGTATTTTGCTCCTGTAGAATTTCCACCATGTATTTCAGCTGGGTTCAACATCATCTACCACTCATTAAATGACAGACTACAGCTAATTTGATCAAGGATCCCAAACAAATACCTTTCTTCCTCACCCACCACCACACATTTAAATATTCTTTTGTTTTGCAATTTCCCTGTTTTATGAAACATAATGGAAATTGAACAGAAAATTGCTAAGTTTTTAAGCCCTTACACAAGTCCCTTCATCACCTAATATTAAATAAAAAATAATAAAAAAAAGAAATTCTACCTGAATGTTGGCATTGTTTGCTAATACATAGAAAAAAGGTTTTTCTCCCTTTCTACAAGTAATCTTTCTTCCCACCCCATCATTCTTTTCACTTTTAACACAAGTGGCTTGAGTTCCTTGGAACACTGTGTGTCAGACAGACTACTAACACAGAAACACCATCACTGAAAGTAAAAGCAAAACAACAAGAAAGCAAATGAAAGAAATTAAAAAGCAACTGTGAAACACAGAAATATGCTACAGTATCTTTTCAAGTGAACATTATAAGTACATAAAAATTGTAAGTAATAATTGTTGCTATTTACAAGTATTTGAACGCTGATTGACTTACAAGTGTCCACTAACATTGTTAATAGCACAATAGGTTTAATGTTTACAGCTTCAATTGTTTGCAATATGATCTCAAGTATAATGGTCCCAGCATTAGATCAATGACAACAAAAGCACAATTTTCTAACTGGATATGCTTTTCAATCTTTGCAATCCACTGAGCTTTCGCACTCTCTCGCTCTCCAAATGCATCTTCTGTTGTTCATAGCAGCAGTCCAGGGTCAAAAAACAAAGAAAAATAAAAGGATATTTTCAAACTGGAGAGATCTCTGCAGATTTTAATCATGTCTATTTAACAAAACCACACAACTAGTAGAAACACTCTTTCATGTTGCAGGACATCATACCTTCCACGGTGCTAACATAAAGATATGCATATCTCTGCTAGGTGAAGCATAGTTCTAGAGGTCTACCCAGTACATAAAGCTCTGACACACACATAGTATTAGCAAGTCTAAGTAGGCTAAAGTCATTGGTCCAAAGTAACCATTTCTTATAGCTGGTGCTCCTTTGGACTCTCCACAGCTCCCGGGGCCTGTTTATAAGACTTCAAATTGGCCAGAGGAATGTCAGTCATGTGGTTGCCAGTGTTGAAATGGCCCTCACTGGAACCATACTGCTTTCGATCACTGAACTGGTTTCTGTTGCTGTCTTCTTTCCAGGTCCTGGTCAATGTGTGTCCATTAACTAGTTTGTCCTTCTTAACCCACTCTTTCTGAGGTGCAAAGGTGGAGAGAGGAGACTTTGGCTGTTGGTATGGGCCCAAGCTAGGAGGCATCCAACAGTTGTCTGAGTGACCCAAAACCAGGCATTCTTGAGTACACATCTCTGTAGCTTCAGCTAATCCTCGCGGACCAAGAGGCCCATCTGTGGAAGAAAAACAGAGAAAGAAAGAAGGGGGAGAAAGGGGAAAGAAAAAAGACAAAATATTAGATTGTGATATTTGGCATTAAACTTATACATAGACCTCAGGAGAAAATTAACAATGATCCTGCAACCAAATATTGTGCTGGTAAATCCTACATACATTTTCATTCTGTTAGAGAGTAGCTATTTGTAGAGAATATATGCCCTGTATATGCTATGCACCTAGATTCCAGAAGTGGGAAAAGAATTCAAGCATCCCTATGCTATTGGTCTCAGATCCTCCTATGAATAAACCTAACTCCTTTTTCTTTTTTTTGAAAGTCACACCAAGAAAATAGAGCTAGGTAAGTGAAAATGCCCAAGGAAATAAACCTGCCCTTGCAGATTCTGAGTGAGAAATAATGTTTATAAGGGCCTATCAGTTCTCTTCTGTTTTCAACTCACTTTACTCCTGCAGAACCTTGGTGAACTAACAACCTGCTGCAAACTGAGAAGCATCTGTACTATCCAATACCAGGTTTGCCCAAAGGAATTCTCTGTATGCAGGATTATTCTAATGTCAACTGTTTTACAAACACGGGTTGGTGCATAGTTCTAGGTATCCACCCAGTGGATGCACACTCCAATGCATCTCAACAAGCGAGAGACAAGTGAAATATTGCTGTATTTAATATGAAACGAGGAAAGAGTTTAAAACATTGTATCAGGAAAGAGAATAAAATCTGTAACACTTCTGACCATTTAACACATCTCAGATGCTACACAACTATAAAAGTCAAGGGTGAAAAAAATAAAAAGGCTTATGTAAATCTTGCAGTTTATAAAGAACTGTTCTTATAATTCTTTGTGAACTGGAAATATAAGACCATGGGAGACAGAAATGAAGATCACTGAAGTACTTTGCATATTAAATATCTACATTATTTTTCACACCCTATTGAGGGCACAGCTGGCCAGCTGCAGGCCTCTTGCAATCGAGCAGACAGGTCACCCATGCCTTCAGCAACACTAAATTCCTCTCAGTCTCACTGCATTTTTAAATAACTTAATTTGCTCATCTGCTCAGGCTGGATATATAAGGAAGGGCAAATCAGGCAAAAGGCATAGAAATCACGTCGTGTGTGTTTGCCAGATATTTTTCAATATCTGGGATATGCTTTGCCAGGATTCATTGCTGTGTAGTAATTTTGAGGAAGAATTCTGAAATGCCTTTTCGACTTCAGAGTAAATCAGTGGGCTAGTACTGAAAATATTTGAAGAATTAAGGAGACATATTTCCTTGATTAAACAGCCCAGTGACAGGAAGGAAATTATAGATTGATTTTTGAGAAAGAACATTAGCAAGTAGACATGCATAGCAAAGTTACTAATCAGAAGAAAAATGTCAGCAGCGTATCAGGAAAAAAAAAGTGTATCTTAATAATAATCTAATTGACACTCAAAATGATAAGTGAAGACACGCTAACAAAGATTTTCATGTCAAAATGCCAAAGAGTATTTTGTTCTCTTGTACTCCATGCATATACAATAAATTACCCTTACTAACATCTTTTTCTGAACACTGAAATTAACAGAATTAATTTTATGGAAACTCCTATTCATTTCCCACTGCTTTTAAACACAGATATAAAAAATACCATCAGGTAAATTTCTACATGTTATAATGCAATTAGCTAATCTTCTTATCTCTGAGCAACTCCTCTTTTTGAATATCAGGAGAATATCTGGTACTCTGTTGATGTGACAGAACATAGCAAGCCATAATAAAATATAATAAGCTATAATAAAAGTTGGTACTGCATTCCCCATACAAGAAAGTGTCCTATTGCTGAAAACTAGAACATGAAAAATTTATAGAACCAATGCTACTTTCCACTTAGATCAATACAAGATGAAATAATTAAACCAGAACCATTAGGAAAAAAGAAAAAAGCAACTGTAAAGTAGGAGCTTAGCAGAGATTTCAATGAGGATCATGACCCACAATTCTAAATTGAGACCTGTCATAATTCCCTGAAAGAGAGGTGGGTTTTTATCTACAAAACTCTTCTTTGAATCCTCTGTTATGAAGTTCTAACCAAACTGAGGCATGTACTTATAAATAAACCCAAACTGAAACAACTATAAGTAAAGAAAGCACTCATGGTACCTTGCTGACTTTTCCAAAAGTTAATCTACAGGTTGAAAGCTGATTTTTTTTTTTTTTTTGGCTGCCAATAAACTTCAATTTAATTAGTTTTTTCCCATTTCAGAGGAAAAAAAAGTGAGAAGTGGCAGAACTATTTTCAACCTGCCTACTCTCCCAGTACACTACTATTTTACTGATTAAGAAAGAAAGAAAGAAAGAAAGATTTTGCAGATATTAAAACTTTCAAAACAGACAGGAACAGTTCACCACAGAATGACACATTTCAAGAAAGACAGTGCAGGCACTCTGTGCTTCCAATATACAGTGGAATAAAAGGTTAACCGGAGAGCCTTCAGAACAATAGTTCCGAAGAGAATAAGTTCTTTTTTCTGTTTAGTTAAATAAATTTCAAGAGATAAGACTATAATTTCAGTTTAAAACTTAAATGAGCAATAAGCTGGTTTCACTTAAGAATAAATATACATGTGGCCCTATAAGCTACATGTCAAACTCTTTGGAAGATTTACTTCATGCATTTCGCTTTCTTTAGTAACAGTGCTAGGCAGTTAATGCTGTTCAACTCGGAATGAATTTTAAGCATCCTTTGCTTTAGCCATCTCTAAGCCGATAGATTTTCTGGAGAGGACTGGAATATTTAGATATCTGCTATTACTATGAGCAGCAGACAGGAATGGGGTAACAATGCTGAGATGATCACCTGTTCAAGAACTGCTCCTTGCGTTTTTTTCAGTTTAACAAAATACCACTGTCCAACTTAGGCCTCAAAAATTAATTGTTGTGTGCAAGTCCTCCCCCAGACAATGTTTTCTATGCAGTGATATCAATCAAAGACAAAACCATGCAGTCTTTCTAGCAGCCAATTACAATTTTGGTATGGATGTCGGTCACACCAAGTGGCAGCTGTAGACAGAGCGAGACACTCTCCTTTTAGGAGAGGACTGGGAATCTCAGGGAACACCTGAAAGACACTTCTTTTAGCTGTATAACTGTTGGAACAGCTGTGAGGTGTGTTACAGTTTGCACACACCACTATATATGCCTGTATGTCAAGAATTGAGAAGAGGGTCAGATTCCTACTCAGATGTGTAGTACTCTGTCTCATGCTTTCCAATCCATAAAATACAGGAAATATTTACTTGCCTTACTATAATATTGTGAGATCTAAGTTTACAAAATGCCTTACAAGACTTGACTTAATATATAAATAACAATTATTATTTTAATCACTTTTGGTTTGAGCCATCACAAGATAAAAAGAGAAATACACAAAATTATTTTTTTAAAATGCAGATTGTTAGAATAATGTATTTTACTCTTGAGCTACTACAAGGAATGGTCATGCTTACTGACTGAGGAAAAAGGCAGCTTCATTCATAATGTGTGTGGTACCTGCCACAGATATCCCTAATTAAGGCCCTTAGATACAACCATAATTGTTTCGCAAATATTATTGCTAATAATGGTAATGATCATCATTTAGGGGACTCTACAAATGTCCTGCTGTGAGACACAGGAAAAAGATGAAAAGGGAATAAAAAAGGATCTCACCTACCAAAAAAAAAAAAAAGAAAAAAAGGAAGAAAAAGACAGTCTTTTGACAATCAGGTTTCTTCAGTTTCTGTTCCATTTTATTATGTTCTCAATCATAAAAACTGTATTCTTTTCTAAGACTCTTTCTTATTCAGGTTGCTATTTAGTAGCATAAAATGTAATGATCATGAGCAATATGATAGGAGAGAGATCTTCCAGGAATAGCATGACTGAAGAGTTGGCTGCTATGTATTGAGCAAGCATAATGTTGCCTTAATGGTAATTAGCTTTCTCCTCCACCACTGCTGAACAATAGTTTTCACCCAATTTTTTGAAGTTGTTTCATTACCACATACAATGACACCACTTAAAAACCTGTTCCTGCTGCTTTAATTTTATAATTGCATTAATTTGTTTCCTTTCTCTTCACAAAAATGTCACTGCAATTTCTGTATCAAGCTTTTCCATACTGAAGTACTTTATTGATATGTGGGGGATTTTTTTTTTTCCAAAGTATTTGTTCTCTGAACAATCCATAATCCGTGAGGCTGGTTATCAGTCTTGGCTGCTTGAGTATATAATGACACAAGTGCTGATAAAACTGTACAAGCCATCTGTCTCTGGAGTTAAATGTTTTGAAAGCAAACACAAAAATGCATAACAAACACTCCCTTAAATTGTCTTTGTAAATATTTATATGAGATCTTACCCAAAAATGCTTTTTTGTTGTTATTTTATTCTGTTAATAGCTGTCAAGCAGATGCATGACTTGCCTACTCAAAAGCAGACAGGTGTAAGAAGGAAAACAATTTATGCCACTCAAGAGCTGGTCATACCCTAATGCTGAAATTTCTGTGTGGTCTTTTATCTCTTTTTATTATACCCAGAAGCTAAACAGCTATTTCATTGATTAACTTACTGCTGCAATTAGCAACTAGCTTCTGGTGTGATGACCAGCTGCTTTTCAACCTGCTTCTTTAAAACTCTCTTGCTTACAGCCAGAAAATTCATTCTTCAGTTCTGAAAGAGTTGAGGCCACAAGATAAGTTCCACTCATCTCCAAGTGAGACTTTTCGGTCTCAAACAACATGAATAGGTACTCTTTGCCCGAGGGTGCTACCATTAAGTACAGTGGATTTGAACACAGCCACAGTTGTGTTTCAGACAATCATACTTATTTAACTTTTCATATTGCATCTTAAAAAGGGAAAAGAAAACAACAACAACATTTTCAGCTCTACTTATCCTCAAATATAGAAAGCTTTTTTAAGCTTTCATAGGTTACTTTACTAAATGACCTTTTCTGAGACCACAGGTTTTTACAGCCTACCCCACATATACTGCAACTAAAATGACATTTCATTTCATAGAGGTTTTCCAACTAATTGTATATTAAATATAAAAACTGGAAAATAGTTTATAATGAAGAAGATTCTTTCGACATTTTTTGCTCATAAGTATCAGACAAATATATGATGAAGACTGGGCTTTATTTCTAATCTGTTAAAAAAATATCCAAGACTACAAAGCCACACACATGCTGTGCTGAATGTACTTCCTCAGTATTATTAATTACAGCAAGATTCAGTGACTATTAAAAATATATCTTTTTAGTGACTTATTCCGTGGTCATTCTACCTGGCACAGTCAATTCATATTCCATCTTCAAATTACTTTGTTCAAAGGTCCCTGGATTCCTACCATCACTGTTGCCAGTTTTGGTAGACCTATCACTGGCACCCTGTACCCTGCTGCTTCTCTCTCACCTTCCTGTTGTTCCTTCCTCTGTACTCAGGTACAGATCAAGAAACCCCTGCTACTTTCTGTTCCCTGCCTTGGCCCAGACATCTTTTTCAACAAGGCTGAAATCAACAGTACTGTAAGGTTAGCTTATATCTGCATTACTGAGCAGAGATAAGCTGCCAGAATCCTTAATTAGCACAATGACAGGAGGGACAGGAAGCAGGGGAAGCAAGGGTGTTTGAGAGGGACTGCCTAGGATACAGAAAAGCAGGAACAAAAGTATTTTCTGAAAAGGCAGGAAACCTGACAAAATAAGATTTTCTGCATTATTCTGTGAAGTATTTAAGTGACGCTGAGGTTGTTTCATATCTATATCTTTTCAGAGCGAAGAAAGAAAACAAAGTAGAAGTTAAGAAAGTATTCTGCATTTCTTGTGTCAAACCTGAATGATTCAGTGTTCTTCACTGGCCATAAAAAACCAGCTCTATTACTTGTCATGGATTGCATATTGCCTGTATTTGGATCTTTATGCCACTGCTCATTTTTATATTTTTATTTAACTGGGTGAAACTTTATAATTTGTAGCCAAAAAAGACTTGTAGGTTCCCTAGATATTCCCTAGATAATCTAGTGGTTCCTTCTGGTCTTAAAAATCTATGTATCAGCAACCATTAACATAAAGCTGCATTTTGTACAAACTTTCACTGACAAATGTAGCCAATTCTAGCATACCCTTCAGAAATACAGAAGATACAAAATAATATCTAGGATTGTTATTCTGACTTAATACATTCTGTCATTAAAAACAAACAAACACGTAAATAAACAAACAAACAAAGACACACAAATGACTGCAATTTGTATTCTTAGCTGAAGTGTCACATTGTGGATGCAGACAGTCACCTTGCAGGAAGAGCAGGAGAAAAGAAATGCAAACAGGATTTGCAAAAAAAAAAAAAAACCCGTTTGTTAACAAATAAATAAAGATTAAAAGCTTACACATCTCTCATACAGATTTCATTCTTTGGGCACAGATGAAAAGTCAACATTTGCAAATGGAGATAGTCCAAATTCAACAATACATGGGCAGCCAGAACAGCAGATTCTCTCCCTGAGAGGATATTGTTATTTAGACAGACTTTATGGCACACAAAGAGCAGACAGCATATCTTTATAAATGTGCAACCATCTTCAGCATGGCATGGAATTCATCCATCTTTTCATCCTCTCAAACTACTCTTATGAAGAATGCTATTTCGTCTAATTTTATTTCCTTAAAATTGGCAGTTTTTTCCTGCCATACATTTAATTTTAGCAGGACCATTTAATACGTAAAAACTCCCCAGAGAATTCAAATGAACCTTCTAAATTTGATTGGATCACTTAATGAGACCAGTGTTCAAATATTTGGAATAGTATTATTTTCAGCATTAATCTTTTTTCATTATGTAGCTCTTCATTTTGCTGCCTAAAAAAAGCCTTTGTTACCAAAAGGTGATGATGGATGGTGATAATAAAATATTCATAAAGCATCCCATGGTCACAATCATTTACTATCTTTTTTCGCTCACACCTAAATATTCATGATACTTGATCAAAATATTTTGTTGAATTGATTTACAGGCAACATGCTGAGACAGCACCACTTTTGACATGGTCACATTTTCTGATCTATTAATGTGCCCCAAACAGGAATGTGCTGTCAGTCAAAAACAAGTCTCTATTTGGAAGATTCAACTGCTTAACATAAAACCAAATTTTGGTTAGTAATTTCTACAAATCTTTTTGAGAAAAGGTAAGACTCAATGTGAAAAAGCGTATTATTCATGGTGAGAAGAACTGGCAGAATGCTCTGAACATGAGCTGAACAATATTTATTTCTACTCTGTACAGTGTTGTAAAATTTTTGTGCAGCTCTTATATGCCTGACCATTAACTCATTTACAGCTGAAAAAATAAAACCATTCAGGTTGTATTTGATTTTTTACAATTTCTAAGAAAGTCTAAATTAAGTTGGTTTCCCTGATCATTTTCTATCTTACAGCAAAAACATGACCTTCTGACTTGTGATAAACAGATATCCTGACTCCCTGGAGCACAGGCAAGGCAACTTGGGATATATTGAAGTAAGGATATTGACTTTATTAAGCAATAACTGAATAAAATCAGAGTTCATCATCATCATCATCCACATATATATGTGATGAACTGTGCTGTAAAAATATATATATTATTATATATATATATATATCACTATATATAGTCTTTATTTTTACTTTAATACATATTTTATATATATTACACTTATTTCTCTAATTCCTTTATGTTCATTTTAAAACAGGGTGGAAATAATAGAGTGGTGAACACTGAAGTGAATGTAATCTCTCACAAAATGAGCAACTTAATTGCTATGCTCAAGCTGGTTATGGAGGCATCCTAACCCTCTGTTATCAATGGAGAGAAACATTTGCACATAGGGATTCAGTTCTCCCAAGACCCGACTCACTTTCCTGAGGTGTGAGTTTCTGTTCATTGATAAATAGGGAACCCATGTATGGCAACCAGATCCAGCTCTATGTATTTATAATGGATATGATGAATCCAGGTCTTTGCTGCCATTCCAGAAGGCAGACTAATTCACTCTGCTATCTTGAAAATGCACTTGAATTGAGTTTTTCCTTATAACAAAAATGGTTCCAGCAGCCAGGAATAAACCAGCAGACAACTACACTATCCAAAATATTTGCATGGTGGTGCATCTCACAGATATTCAGGAATGGTGATTCTGGGAAGCCTAGAAAACTCTTACTAGGGGGAGACTGCTATACTCAAGTTACCTCTAAGAAAATTAATACTTCAAAATTATCCCAGCCTTCCACACTTGAAATAAGTGGTACAACCTGAAAGTCTGCTACTTATAAGAGATAGGAGGCTGTAATTGTTGAAGTTTGCTGGAGTCTTGAAAATAGATCAGATAATACAATTAAAAGTCTGGAAAACACAGAAGTTAGAAAAAGTGAAGATTATTATGTTTATGGGTCAGATCTAGAAATGTATCTGTGTAGGTCATTTATTTACTGCATCACTAATCAACTTGAACTTTGAAGTAGAGAAAAATATTATATTCAAACAGAGATGCATATGGTTTTAGTTACTGTACTTATCTCCAGGAGATTCTCAACCCATTCACAGGGTTAATGAAAAACAAACCTTGTATTAAATTTTAGTAGTTTTGTTGGTTTCTGCTAATCTTCTTTCATGGGTCATCTCCCCAAATACTTCTAGTTCTTTTGCAATCCCCAAATATTGCAAATTTTCATGTAATCTTGAAATATCAATATTAGTAATATTTAGCCCTTAGTTTAATTTCTGCTTGATAGCTTAAGAACAAAGGTTTGTTTGTTTTATCATATAATTTTTATTTTACAAGAGAAATTGTATTCTAATGAAATGTAACTTTTTCCTTAAAGGGATACCATATTTTAAAGTCACATAAAACTTATAAAACTGTTATTTAAAGGAAGTTATAGAAATAGCAGTAAGCTAAGTGTACAACAAAAGTTGATTAAATAGACTGGAGAACTGCAGTCACCAAAACATAACTTTACTGCTCTTACTATCCACCACAGAAACATGTAAAAAGAAAGCCAGGATAGTATCACATAAGGACTTATTGTCTTTAATCACAAATACTTCACTAAAACTAAGCTTTTATGGAAAAGGTTATTTTACTGTAAGTGCACAACTTCACTGTTTTACAACCTTTCCAGACTTCCAGGAATATGGTCACAGATTTCAGTATATTTTTACATTCCTATAGGTTTTACTTTTTCTCAAATCAAACAAATCACAGTTTTATGAGCTACTCCTGACTGGCACTGTCAGTTTCCTTCTCTCCAAAAGTAACAAGTCTGGACCTTGATCTTGGGGAAGAAATGATGCCGAGTTACCAACTTTGAGACCTTTAAAAATATACAAAACATAAGGCTGACACCAGGAATGGTCAGTGTAGCTTCATTTCAAATTCAATCACTTAGTTGTATTTTTAAACATTCAGTCTTATTTCCTCAGTATTATTTTCTTGCCACTAGATTAACCTCTGTAGAGCAGAAAGAGTCAAACTAAACATTTTTCCCATGACTTTTGAATTTAAAAAAAAAAAAAAGAGAGAGAGAAAACGGAATCACCTCTTTCAAGGAATTTGATGGGGAAAAAAATACAGTATCAAAAAGCTACAAATGTTATACTTCAGCCAGTAGCTCATCTAAGAGCAATATGAAAATGCACATATATGCATAAAAGTATAAAATTCATTGTGTAATTAGATCATTACAACTATCTGAACAAACATTGCATTTAAGTTGAAATACACCTTTTTAAGGAATCCCTATTACTAAGATATGCTTCTTGCCACTTTTGTATTTTTCTACTTTCTTTCAGTGCAAATCAGACCAAAATCAAATTTAGGTTAAACCAAATTTGTTGCAATTTTTTTGGCAGATGCCTTATTCGCACATGCTATTATGTAAATAAGTAGTTTAACTGACTTGAAAAGACCTTTTGAAGTACATTTCTCTTAGCAGAATTTGGACCTAAATCTGGGTACTAGTTCCCCTAAATTAAGATGCATGACTGAATAATTGAAGAATGTGACAGAAGGAAGTGATTAAATTAGGGGCCTAGTAAGCTTGATTATTGTGTTGATTTTGTCTTCCATTACACACAAAAATGTATCCTTGATAAATACCACAGGACACAGATGTCAGAGATATCATTAAACTAATCCAGAGACAAAAGAACCATTTCCTAATTCTGCTTGTATAACGGCATCTCATTTAGCTAATTTTGTAAAATTCAGATCAGTGCCAGCTGAATTGTCAGAACTACAGGCATATTACACAGAGAATACAAGAAAGTGCTTTCTTTCATTATGTCTGAGCTACACTCATGCTAAAGTTCCTTCTTTTTCTTTAAAAACTATGTTCATTTACATCATTTTCCAGAGATGTCCGTAAGTCTCTTAATGAGCTTGTATAGTTTACAGTAAAACTCCCATTAAACAAATGTTCCTGAGTCAAAACACTTAGATTTCATTAAACCATACTTGAAAATTAATCTGTGCTGCATTTAGTCATTACATCCAATGTACTGAAAATTAATACAGAAACAACATCTGTATGCACCAAATAGTTTTGGTTAGTTGCACAATCCTCTTCTGATACTTAGCAAGAGCTGTACTTCCAGTCTTTCAAACCTCACCTGAAAGACTGCAGAAAAAATTATATTTGTGGTTCTAAAGAGGAAATAAAATAATAGTTCACATGAATAAAAGAACCCACATTTAAAGGAGGAAACTCTTTTTTTATAACTTTTTTTTGTCTTCTTCCTGTTTAATGAAAAATCTCAGCAAACCAAGCCTTCCAAACATCTTACACTTTTTTTTTCTGTATTTTATTTATTTATGCAAGAATAGCTCAAAAGTAGGCCACTTTAAGTTGCATACAAATTTAAGTACAAAGTAAAAGAATTGTCTGAAATTAATGCACAAAGTGCACATATAGTAGGTTTAAAACATTTAAAGAAATATCCTGGATGGTATCTCCAGGTGCCTGGACTTTTTTAAGCAAGACAATATTTTCAGATAATTTTGGTTTTTAAATAGATTAAAATGGATTAAGCAAGATGCTCAAAGAAGAATTGTTAATATGAGCACAGAGCCTGAACATGTACACATGCAACAAGCTCTTTACATTCTGCTTTATGTCTGTATACAGTCTAGTTTCTCAAGTAGTAAAAAAAACATGGGAAATTTGGTTCATGTGTAAAGCAAATTTTGGGAAGGAGCATGCCAAGAAAAACTGTTGGTTTGGTTTCCTCAAACTATTGGGTTTTTCTAATACCAAATGACAAAACTGAAGGCTTGCTTACCTCCTTAGAATTCCTTTCATTGTTATAAAATGTGGCTAGAAACATATATTTCTTGTCCAGTCACATAAGAATCTAACAATTTCTATAACATGAGAATAGTGAATACTTGGCAATACATTGCCCCTCTTTTTCTTGGTTCCAGTTTGAGATGTAAACTGGTTTTATTTTCCACAGGGTAACAATAAATAAAGAAAAAATACTAAAAAAAATACATGCATGATATAATCTTGGACTCATATTTAATGATGTGTAATGTAGATTTATCAGTTCCAAGCTTCTGAAAATAATGGGCAGTAGGAACAGGTTTGTATTTACCGAACTTGTGGAAATGGAAACTTATGAAGCAGATTAACAGCCTGAGTGAAATAATATATTTTTCTTCTTGTAAAAAAAGAAACAAACAATAAAGGTGATTTGCCAAAAGATGAAAAGCAGTTACTGGATTTAACTCACTTAGCATTTCCATTCACCACCCTGACAGGAACGGTGGTGCAGATGTTAATTACCATTTATAGAATGTCTTGTCAAAACACCTAAGAATTATTGTTTTGTTAATGACTTTGTCCTGTGCTTGGGTTCAATGGCTGATTTGAGACCAAGAATGTTGAAAAGGATCACTGACACTTGGTTAGGACACCTTCTCTTTCCATGTAAACACCAGCAAGTTATGCAGCAAGTTATGCCAACAATTTAGCTTTAGAAGAGAAACTACTATAAAACTGTAGTCTTGAGGGAATTAACAGGTAATTTTAAGATGATTATTACCCTTGTATCAAGTGAGTTATTTAATGGTGACTTCACAGGCAAGTTATTTAAAAGCAATGCCAAATGCTTAAAATCATGATGACCTGAGAAAACAGAATACTTTACTAATAGACAAAAGGATGTATTTCAGGCCAATTTATTTGGTGGGACAAGAGAGACAGGCAGCTGTTTGTCCACACATTCACTGGCCACATACCTACTACTTTTGAAATAGGTTGATGTTTTGCTACTCTCTGCATTGGGTGTAAAACTTGGTCTTTTGTCACTATAGAACACAAAATGAATTTTATGGGTAAGCCTGATTTAGGAAGGCATGAACTAAAGGAAACAGACCAATTCCCTTATGAACTGAAAGTCATGCCTTTAGCATTTAGCTTCCCTACATACTACACTAATTCTTCCTTCACAAGTTCTCCAGCTCAGGACTCTATTTCTTCCAATCTGTCTCTGTATAGTTCTGCTTACTCTCTTTTTGGACATGTTTTCAACTCACTTCTCATCAGTATTCCTGTATTTTTCTCCAAAAAATATTCCTCTCATCATCTTCTCAGCTGCCTGGATGACAAATGCTTCTCCTATATATTTATATCACTGAATTTAGTTAAAAGATTTACTTTAAAATGAGTGATGAGGCTTCTTTTCGTAATTCATTTGGGTATAAAACTTAAGGTTATTAAAGACAGGATGCTAAGTAAGGTAGGATTCATTCCAGCCTAGGTTCAGCTCCAGAGACTGTCATCTGGAAGTGTTCAAGAGGCGTCTGGATGTGACACTTGGGGATATGGTTTATTGGGCATTAGGGTGGTGCCAGGTTGACAGCTGGACTGGATGATCTTGAAGGTTTCTTCCAACCTTGATGATCCTGTGATCTGAAGTGATCATGAGAAAGTTTCTTGTATATTTGCAGCTCAGAAGATCAAGGTGATGTAGTGCTACAGAGATGATGAGTATACGACTGAGATCAAATGTTAGATGTCTACAATGTATATACTTACACAGGAATCACAGATATACATATTTTCTAATTTCTCCTTTGATTAACAGACATCCTGTCAATCTTGTCAGCTGGTCTACTCAATAAAACACAGTAAACCTAATGTACAGAAATGAATCTGAACAGCTCTTTAGATTATGCTGTTTTGACTAAATCTCCCTTAAACATAACGGTAAGTTATGGCGCCTATTATATACATGTCTTTATTGTAAATAGCTAGATTTAGCATTTGAATCTGGAGCTATGTCCTTGATTTTGCCATAACACTTCATCACTGGCTTTTTAATGTGTGTGCACAGATTAGGAAACATTTCCTTACACAACTAATTATTTCTTTAAAACTAACTGCTGTACCAAACAACTGACTTTTTTACTTGCAAAATTAATCCTTTTAATCTCTGTCACTTGTGAGTGGATTCTATCTGCACAGAGTCCCTGATCTACCAAGGCTTTCTGACCAGTCTGAAAGTGCTGAGGAGTTTCAGGACCATTTCTCTAGAGAATTTTTTTCTTTTTCTTTTTTTTTCTGATTGTGACACACAAGAAAAAAATGGAATTTCATGTCTGAATTTCACTTTCACCATATTGCAGATCTCTCTCACCATAGCAGTATGGATTTTTGCAGTATTAAGGGACCAAAGCTGCAGCTGTATGACAGTGGGCCAGGCCAACAAAACTGAAGAAGAAACTACTGAATCTTCCACTAATGCTAATAGCCTTTTTGAGTGCAAGGTGAGACAAACCCTTCACAAAAGTTTGAAAAGATTGATTACATCGTAATTTGTGTTTGGTCCCCCATTCAGGCATTAAGTGCTAGCAGTATTCCTGATTATAATGGAAAATTTTGTTCCCTGCTGTGGGGAGAAAAATAGCGCTGAAAGCACAAAACACCTGGCAGACACCTTGAATATGGAACTCCTTATAAAGCACTGCATTTTTTACTTTGTTAATTAATCTATTTCACAGTCTCCGGTAATCACTTTGCAACTTCTCAGTTGTCTGACTTCCAAAGGAACTTTATGCTCTGCCATTTTCTATACCTGTGCTGTCAAAGAACACAGGATTCACATAAACATCTTGGAAAATTGTCCAGCACCGTCTTGCACCTCCCTTTCCTAGAAGGCAGTAAAATTAAAAACATCCCTTGCATTCCTTGTTATAAAGGTTATACACTGAGAATGTACTCTCTGGGTCTCTTTACTTAGTATTCTAAGTAAACCTTCAGAGTCCTATTATATTACAGCCAAAAGATGCACTCAGTAAGATCTCCTTGTGGACAACACTGATTAAGTAGGACTGCAACACTCGTTAGCACAAATGCCCAACTCAGCCTGGCCTGCAGTGGTCGCAGCACCAACTAGAAGCAGCTGCTTAAACTCCTGCTAACTCTGTTGCATATCACCTAAGGTTCCTTGTCCTTGCTTTGTGTGCTTTTGTCAGGTACCTGCTGTTTACTGGGGAGGCATTTGCTACAGACAAATGGGCACAATTAATCGGAGGAAAAATCCACATTCAACACCAACCCATCTTACAAATAAATGAAGTACAAGATGAGTGCTGCCTGACTGGGATGTCATAAATGTATACCCAGACTTGGAGGGGAGAAAGGCAAGCACAACTTGCCCCAAATATATAAGAATTGATCTGAAGGAATAGAACAGAACTAAAAAGGAAAGCATAACACCATGACAAATGATAAACAGAAAGGCCTGCCCCATATATTTTAAGAATGGTAGATAATGTAAGATTACCATGGTAAATTACTTCATTTTTAGAAGCAAAGAAAATTGAGTAAATCTCATCTCTCTGGACTTCAGTGGAGCATGTGATGAAGTGCCATATAGTACATTATTTTAGTTTAGTAAGAATATAGGCTAACAGAACCTGTAGGTTGATTCAGTGAGTGAAGAGATGGAGCTGGAGAGAGGTCCCACACAATTCAATATCCAAAATAATCCCAAATAATATTTTTAGTAATGATCTTGATATAGACCTATGGGCAAAGGGCTGATGAAATGTGCTTCTAATATAAAACTGGGAAGTACTTTCAGTGAAGATCAAGTTATCAAAAGAATTAAAGAAAAGACAGAAGTCTTTCTTGTTAGAAAAGACTAGGAGATTTTAGCTTTTTTCATTCAGAAGAATTAAATCAGAGGGAGAAAAAGGTGAAAACCATTGATAAACAAATAGAGACATCAAATGACTCTGTTAATTAGGAGATAGTGTCATGAGAATAAATCTGATGATACAGTGTCTGTGATAACAGACTACTGGACTCCTTCCCAACATTTAGATTTTTACATTAGCAAAAATTCCACAACAAAACCAGCAGACTTTATTGTGCATATTAGTGGAAGTTTACAGTCTTGTATTTAATTTCATGTCTGACTACAGTCAAGGCAGCTGATACACAATAGAAGCTTGTGCAGAAATAAAGTATTAAGACACTATAGTCACAATGTACAAGATAGATAAAAGAATTTATAATTCCTTACAAAGAGAATTTGCAGCATTAGGATATGAATTCTTAGCAAGAAGGTATGATTTTTCAGTAGGAATGCTTCCAAAAAATCTCATCTAGTAAAAGAAGGTACTAAAGGAATGATCTGAGGAAATACTGGCATTTCTAATTGAAGAATACCTTTCAGCTAATCAACGAAATTCTTTAAACAGGCTCTTTCACAATGTGATTCATCTGAACTCCTTTAGGTTTTACTTCATGATGAGATGAATTGTGCCCTGAAAGTGTCTACTTCTCCCTGCTGACTACTAAATTACCCAAAGTGCCGAGATCAGGTGTATACATGGCACCCTCAGCTTCTACAGCTGAAGCAACAGAAGACAGATCTTTCAAGATCTCTCCTAAATCAAAGACAATGTGTGTGACCTTAGCTGTGTCATTTAGTTCCTCTGTGTCTTTATGCTCATCTATAAAATGAAGATAATAGAATTTCCACACCTTCCAGGGCAATGCAGCAGGTTGTGAATTACATCGCTCTCTAATATCATGGCAATGGATGTCCTGTAAGTACTTAGGCCTATTCTGGATTGTTAAATGAGGAAGCCAAGAACAAAGAGTAAAACTTGCAAACTAATTTATTTTCAGAGAGAGCCATTTGATACCTCCCTGAAGCAAAGCTCCATTGAAAGATGGTGCTCCTGTAAAGCATCCAACAATAAGAATGATGTTTTTGAAAGAGGTAGTATCCCTCCCTCCTGAATAAGAGAATTCACACTGGATATGTTTTTCTCTTTTGTCACAAGTTGTTCCATTTGTCTCATGACTCAGGTAAACAATTGCTGCATCAACAAAAGAATCCTTTCTATTTATTGCCCACTGACACATGATACATCCTTTTAAAATGTCTGTGTCCTATTTTAAGACAGGTACCAGGGAAATGCTTGCCAGCATTCAAATATTTACTGAAACATTCCTTTCAACACATTTCTAGAGTAACAATGGGACTTATACTAAGATACATGTGTGTCTCATATATGCAAATGCTGATTTTAATCTCGTTTACAGCAACACCAGTTGACTTCAGCTAAATTACTCCTAATTTACCCTAGGATTACTGTCAGAATCATCCTTACATTTCAGCCAGAGCTTACAAATCTCCAGCAGGAAAGTGTCTTTTATTGTAAAGATAAATTGGCATTCATCCAGAATTCCCTGGGAGAAAGGTTTTTTTAACCACATTGATTTAGAGAAACATAAAGGCCTTATTTATTTAAAATCAAGGATATGAATATGTTAGCAGCAGCAGCGGCAGCACAGAGAAAAGGCAAACTTCAAAGTTCCTGCAAATAAAAAAAAAATCTCCTGTTAGGTTGTTTCAAGCTAATGGCTGATGACAGAATTTGGAGAGTGCAGAGAAAGAGGTACAAAGAAGTACTTGTCAATAATAAGAACAACAGCCCTATATTTACAATCCAATGTTTAAAGCCAAAATAGACATTCTTTTCTCTGTTTGATCTCAGGAAAAGCTATCTGCAGCTCACAGGCCTGAATTTGAGTCTTCTTATGTCACTCAAAAGAAGTACTGAGATAACTGTGCTAGAGATGACAGACTAGTAACCCCTCTAGCAAGCCAGACCTGTGGGGGGTGTCATGTTTTCTGTATCTGGGCTGAAAGCACTCTTCCTACTTAGAAATGCTCTCTTTTGTTCTCCCATAGTGCTTGAAATTCATTCTCAAGAGATATGAAAAGTTGAAGTTCATCTCATAGAAAAAAAGGTGTCTTCAATTTCCAAAGGAACAAAGAATCAGAAAACAAATGTAAATCCTTTTCTCTTTTTACTTCCTCTCAAGGCAGAACTGCTCACAGACATCATAAACTAAATCCCCAGCTATAACAGCTGTTACAGCAACACTAAAGTCAGAGGGTGCTACCTCCAGTACCTGTCCCTGTAAGAGAGACATAAGAATAAGCCAATACTATTCAGTATCAGCCATGTAAAAAACAAATTAGGTCAGATTACTTGTAAATATACATTTGCAACAAACATTATTGCTAACCAGAGTAATGTCAGGACAAGAAACAGAAAATTATGCCTTACTGCCCTATTGCATTTTCATTGAAAAATTGTCTTTCTCTCAAAGCATTTGCACTGCATTTTACTTGTTATAATAAATTGCAACTCTAAACAAAATATAAGAAGTAGAGAAATCTTATCGATTAGAGACAGAGAAATTTGGGAGAACCAGACATGTCAAACCACATTATTCAAACCATATCCTGAAAGATCAAAACCAGAGCTCCTAATCTCAAAAGCTAACATTACCAATTGAAAGATACTACTTTATTTCAGTTTGGAAGTTCTCTTATCTAACAACAAAACTTCCATGAGAGCAAACATATTGCTGTAACAGCGCAATGGCAAACTTCCACAGTTCAATTTTCAGTGAGCAATCCAAGAGAGTGTCCTAGTAACGGCTTCATTTACAACTGCAAAGATCATTGAAAGCTGAACTGCCAAAATCCTAATAACATACAATTTCTAGTTTTAAAATAATGCCTATACTATTTGTAGATTTTCATGGGGTGAAGTATCCTCTGTTCTACTCCATTAAACCCATAAGCCTTCATATACTGCTTCCTCTTGGAAACTCTCCCATTACACAGAACAATTGTAAAACCAACTTTCTCCTCCTGAAGCTCCCCTTCTGACCTTATCTATCGATCACAAACAAACAGTATGAGCAAATAAGAAACACGAAGTCCACTCACAGACTAGCACCCATCAGAAGAGGAGCTGTGCAAGCACAGTGGTGCCTGCATGATAATTTGCACTGCAAGCCTGCATGATAATTTGCACTATAAGTTTCTGAGACCAGAACTCTGCACATAATCTCCCTTCGGAGTCTTCTCTACCACCAACTGATTTGGGCAAAGACGGAACTGCAGTTACTCTCTCGATGGTGGATTTCTATATGGCTTTATGCTTTATATGGCATATTGCTTCTGATGAAGGTCTGTTTAAGTTTTGGAAACAAGGATAAAAGATGAACAGATGTCTTGAAGACTAAAAGTTTTTTGTCTCTGAAAGACTTCTGAACTGTCACTACATAAGGCAGTTACAACTTCCCTTCTAGTGTAAGTACTTTACTACTTGAGGTACTTGTGCAAGGAGATGGCAAAATGCATGGATGCCTTTGCTAATTATTTCCCCTCTCAAGCATCCTATTCTTGGGTCACTGAGAAAGCAGCAAGGGGAAAAGTGACTTCTGCCCCATCTACACACTAGTGATATTATTGAAATTAGAAGTGATACAAGCTTTTAGTGCTCTAGCTTACAGCAGAGAAAAATAAACTGAATATAAGACAAAAGGCACAAGAACCCTCAGACACAATCCTTAGAGGTTCTGGTAAAGCTACTCTGTGAACATAGTTAAAGAGCATCTGAAATAAAAGTAATAAAAGTGTCTTTCAGCTCTGATAATGCGGATCCTGTTTCTTAGGCATAGCCACACAGTAAGCCTGTCAGCACTTTCTCTGTGTTCGCTCATCATTCCCAAACCCCAGACATAAAAACTCTGTTAGCTGGATCCTCTCAGAGGCAAGTAATTCCTTTTTTTGTCTTTGTAATCAAAAGGATTTGCTTTTCTTTTACTTCTTCTTAAGTTATATAATATTTACACAACATGGGGACAGACCCTAAAACATTTACTATCCTTAATAATTTCTTTGCCAGTTTTCACAGAATATTTACTTAAAATTTGATCCTGATTGACAGATAATTTACTGAACCGATCACCTTCAAAACTCTGGACAAAACAATAGAATAAAAAACAACAGATGAACGAAAACCCCATACATCTTTACATGCTTTCCCAATCTACCATTTTTTTTTTCAATTTCAAAATTTAGGATCAACTGAAATCTTGTACTCCCAATAAATAAAATAAAATAGACAACCTGATGTATTATTAAATTACCTTTCCTAAGGATTTTACCTTTGTCAACATGATGAAGCATTTAACACACAGCCACACACAACACTATTGCATTAAATATACTAGGAGACTGTAATTCTTATTTTTATCAACAGGCTCTATTTCTGGATAAGTAATGTATCAACTAGAAATATTGTATGACTTTTGCTTCATTGAAAGTCTGGGTGAGAAGATGGGAATTCTCAGTATAGTCCAAATGCAGGAAGAGAAACACTATCTGGAAATATAACTGCAAGGAATAGTAATTTTTTAAAAGTTTAATTAGGCTAATTTCCACACCACAGTAACAGATAAACTTTTGGTAAATGAAAAATGCATATTATTGTTTTCAAATACAAAAGATTCAAGACACTCCAGCCTACTCTTCAGAGTATACATTTCATGTGTGATCAATATAAAAAAAAAAAAAAATCTCATAGCTAAATAGGCAAAAGTGTGCCAAATGTGTCACCCAAATCATTCATTAACAGTAAGCTGATTAACACAACACATTTTATTTCAGAGTAAAATTTAAAGCCTGTTATAGCAAAACAATTTAGGCTTACAGGATTGTATTGAGCCCTGTTATGCTTGACCATGCTAATGTAACCATTTTTATTTCAGAAGCACTGGGGAGGGAAGCATGAAATCATTATTAATTATATAAATATTAAGGCCACACAACTGGCTCTATTACTGTTTTCAAATGGTAGCATCTGCAAATTCAGCTTGTAATAAACACTAATGCATCCAGAGACGAGAGTGCTGACACATGAATGGGATGCTTTGTCAGACTTGCATAAAAATGTAGATGAACTGCAGGGAAAGAACACCAAAGAATTCAAAGGGTTTCTTGATTGCCTTCTTTAAAATGCCAAGAACTTAAGCTGGCCTTTCTTATCTTCCTCTACATGCATGTGACACTTTAGGAGTCCTTTCTTATTGTACTATAATTCAGTAATTGTTCCAGCTCTGTGCACCATGCCTTCCTTCCAAAGGGCAGCATGAGATATATAATTCTGGTAATGAACAGCTGCATAATTTAAGGGTCGAACTAGCAGGGCACTGTTCCTTATTTTTGTTTTCTTAGCAGTTGCCTAGGTATTCCAAGCCTATTTAGGAATACAATTCTTTGTCTGCCTTATTTCTCGTAGATGATATATGTTTAGACTTGGTAATGTTCCAGAAAACAGATTTTATAAACTGAAGTTGCAGAGCAAGCTTTCCTCTCATTTTGCATCAAAGGGCAGCATTACAGAACTAGAACAAGGTAATTTTTTTTCCCCAGCCATGAACATCCTCTGTTCTAACATGCAGACTTTTTCAAACCCTGAGCGATCCCCTTTCCAAAGCATGATAGACTAAAGCACAGAGCTATCAAAGGCACTGCCACACAACATTTCTCTCACCAAGTCTAATCTCCCAAATGTTAAAAAGGTCCAGGCAGCTAGGCCCTACAAGATGAAAGCTGCATGCTGATTAATCAGCTGCTTTTTTATTCTGTTCTGGCAAGTGTTCCCTATCTGTAAATAAAAGGTTTACCCTGGATTTCCTGTAAACTAGGGAACATAAGGCATCTTTGGATCAGATTCATAAAGCAACAAAGCCTTCTGCTGTCACATCCGCAGGGGTAGGTTGTTTGTTCTATCACAAATATCCTTTCAGGTGTCCTAGGGAGAATGAGCTAACCTAACACAAACATCATTCCAACATAAGAAAATTACATGGCAACCACAAAGTCGCCTCATTATTAATTACGTTCTTTGGCTTCCTGCAGCACTTTAATTGTTGCTTGCTTGAGGAGACCTGTCTGCAATTTGTGTCATTGCAGAAGTTCAGGCTGGTTCATGATGTGTGGCTCAGCGTAATACAAGTCCCTCAAAGAAACGCTGTCATATTAAAGACAAATGCATTTATTTATGTCTCAGAGTGCTGGCTTTCTATTCAGATGGTAAATAGGTAGTGTGAAAGAGATGTGACAGACCCAAGAAGACTAGAAATTGTCTACAAACTGGCAGCCACTGTGGTTCACTGACAACCCAAATTACTTTCAGGCAGTTTGGCACATCTCCATTTGTCACACTTAAAAGCTTGAGCCAAAGTTACCCAATTAATACAAAGCACAGTATTCCTCCCTCCTCAAAGCTGAAACAGAAATACAAATGTTTAAGATTCACCGTGTGCATGATGCCACCTATACATCACGAAGGGATGTAAAACAGTAATAAGTAAAGCATATGTAACTTAACTCCCATCACACCCTCTTGGCCACCATTCACCTCAGGTTATCTTCTATGCTGTGCATACCATCTCAGTACTATTTATTTCAGACAATGATTTCTCATGTAGAGTGAATCCCTTCTGCTGTAAATCATGCAAACCGCTAGCACAAATAGTTCGTGAATACAACAAGTATCAGGGAATAAGTTTTTGAAATATCTATCTAGGCCAAGAAGGGGAAATGGTTCCCTCCCCCAGCAAGATTTCGAAGGCAAGGTGAAGGTTGCTTATTTTGAAAGTAGAAGAACCTTCATGAATCAGTATCAGTTTTTGACATTATTATAGGCCCATCCATCACTGCACAGCAATAACCACTGTATCTTGTGCTACGACCCAATGCCAGTTTATATATGATTTTATTTGAATTACTGGTAGTGTAGTCATGAGGGCCAGGTTTATACAGCTCTCATATGGGTGGAATTTTTCACTGAACCACAGGATTTCCTTGGAGAATTTCCACTCTCTCTAAGTAAGTGTACAGAAGTCCTCTTTTATCCAGATGAGCTTCTGGTGTTCAAAGAAGAGAAAAAAATTCAACACTTTCAAATACTATAAATGCTAATCAAAAAGACCTGTGAGGTGCTTCTTTAGATTCTCTAAGGCCAATTTAGGTATTTAAAATAGACACAAGGAAGGCTACACTCCTGGCAATCTATAATCAAAGGTTTGAAATACTTGTACTTTTCAAAGTAACTGATGATACAGATCTTTTGAAGAAGGAAGGAAGAAATCATGGGGGTTAAATAATGAACAAAGAATGAGAACGGCACTTTCCCTACTCTCTGGTATTTGAAGAAAGCTGTAGCTGGTCCACTTCTTTGCTTGCTCCCCTTGAAGCATCCATGAAAAACTGATTTAGAAAAAATATTCTGAGATTCTTATCTGAGTTACTGCCTATTCCCAGGGAAAAGCTGATATTGAATTTAAATTGGTAAGAGCTCCACATTACTTATATTATTTCAAGTTTGGTGGAGTAAATAACACCAGAATCCTTGCCTTTAATTGCCAATTAATATATTTCACAAACATTCTTCCTGCTTAATGCCATGGTATTTTTTACTGCAAACTCCAATAATAAATATAGTGAATTAAGTGTTCACTAGCAAACATATTTCAGACCAAATTTTAAACCAAATAACTGGAAAAACACAGTTTTTTAGACATTTTCCTGCTGAATTTTTCCTATATAATTTCCTCTGATATATTTCACCTTTGAATCTACATTCTAGTTATAAAGAAAGTATAGCTTTGCTTTTTAGTTGTTTTATTTACAAGGCTGATTAGTGGAGGAATAGTTTCTAGCAGTAGCTTGCTTTCTACATCACTGACATATATACCCTTTGTTATGGAAAATCTTCAATTAATTAGCCTTTATGAATCATTTGATTAATTTTTTATATGAGAGAAATGGGAGTGATTGGAATGAGGTGAAATTTCGTGCCTAGACATATATATGTCTCTAACAGTGATTATTTTAGAGTTGGGATTATTTTTTCCACTTTTATTTTAGGCAAACCAGTCAAGGAACCTAGCAGGCTAAACCACCAAAAGGGTAACCTTTCAGTTATTTCAGTGTCTCACAGTCCTTAAATGAAAAAAACACCAGTGTCTAAGTGAGATTGGGCCTGGAATAGTTGTCTCCTGCAACAACCTCTGGAACTCCCCAGAGCATGGGGCAGGCGTTGTTCCCAGCAGGCAGTCAGCATCCATCCATGCTGCTCCTGAGACTGCACAGGGATACAGGCTACCCAGTTGGTCTCATTGCCCTGAAAAAGTCCCAGGCATATTTATGGTATAGGCAGACTCTGCAGCAAACCCAATAAAAGTACATCAAGGACTTTTTTCTAATTTGTGTAATTTTCTGCTAATAAAAATAGAAATGGAATTTTGGTTGTCTGAAATTATGTGTCTGAGCAAACCAATAAATATGTTCACTTTACAAAAATAAACTTGGAGTAAAAAGAAGAACTACTGAGGCTTTTTTTTCCCCTCCAGAGATTTCAGTCTGCATTTGAAAACCCACGTCAATTTATTTCCTATATTAATTGTTACTGACACAAATAATTTCCTGGTCTGTGTCACATTTTATCCAGTCCTTGGAATTACTGCTTGCATTCTACTGTTCTGTCAAGACTTTTTCAGAAACCCTTGATTTTTTTTGTATCTTCTTTTCAAAGGAGGGGGAAAAATGCCTTTCATTTGAAAAAAAGTTTGAGGCAACTTCCAGAAGAAAAAAACATAACGAACTACCCTGTCACAAATACCTAGTGGAACTGAAAAGAGAAAACAGAAGATTCATTACACCTGCCTGTGTACAGATGATTGTTTGAAAGGTCACCCAGATGAAAAATGTCCTCCAAACCAAAAACGTATGTCTGGCAAAAAAAAATGACACTTGTAGGACAAAAATATTTATATCCTTTTAATTTATATTACGAAAATAAGGTGTTTTACTGCTCAAGTACACAGATTTCACTGTTAAACATACTGCCTTTCTGATGTTTAAAAAAAAATCCACGTATAAGTGTCTTTTTTACTTCTTTTACATGCACATACACATATAAACAGATTTCGTTATAAATAATTTTTTTACTTAAGACAACAGAAGTTTTCCAGATAAAGCTACTCAATCACACTGTGAACACTGATTAGGGTATGAATCTACAATCTGCAAAACAGTCCTGAGCAATCAGCTATCTTTAAAGCTTTCTCTGCCCTTGTCTCAGATGCTTTGCGTTCCATACTGCATTATATAAATTCTTTGCTGCAATTGCTGTCCTGCCTTGTTTCCAGTGAAAAATAATTCTATTAAAAGATGCATCATGCTCTTTCAGCTCAAGAACATTTTCTTCAGATAAAACCAGTGTTGGGACGTAGGCTGAGAAGCAGTAAGGCTACATGAATTTAACTGAATCTAACCGGAGAATCTAGATCAAGGTTATGATCCTCCATCCTAAAGAAACTGCTTGTGAAATATGACAACTTTTAGGCTAATGTAAAGTCCATAAATAATAGAGAGAATTCCCTCAATTAGTTGCTGCTGCATGAGAAAGTGCTGTAGGGTATGCTCTGAATTCATGACTGAAAAAGAAACTCAGCAAAGGATTTATATGAACAAATTGTACAGTGTCTCCAAACCAGAAATATTCAGCATCCCATTTTTTTTTTTTCTAACTAGTGTATGTATGCTTCTTTTGTCCTAAATATGTCATGTCAACAGTTCTGTGTTTATTTTATGCACTGCAACACTAAATATCTCCTCAGCTGAAGTCATTGTCGTTGCATACCAACATACAGGAGCCAACTGGCTGTTTAATGATAACAGAAATGTTTTGCTGAATGACTTGCATAATTACTCAGGGACACACAATTTAGATAATGAGTTCTTTTTAGGATTTCTATGCTTGGCTGTGGCATTACTGAAATCTACATGAAACTGCAGGTTTAGTAAAGAGAGGAATTCCTGTTAATGAAAATAATTAAAAACCCATGCCTGAATGTAACTCTAACCTAAAATAAGTCAAAAGAGATTTTAATTTAAATTATTACATTTCATAGAAATGGAAGAAATATGCTTAAATTTAATGCAATAAAGAAAATTAATGGAACTATAGGCAATAAGTATCTTGATGTGTATCTTGACGAATGTATGCTGTCAGCAGCCGGCCATCCTCCACATTTAACTGAAGTTAAATTTTAACAAGGATAGAATTAAAACTAGTCTAAGAATTAGAACGAGAAAGAAAAAAATATTCCTTCTTTATTGAAGACCACCTAAAGCACAGGGATGTGCTTATATAATTGCTTAATCATAATCCTACATACAGGACACATTCAGCCTTGTGTAGGCACATGTGTATGAATAAGCATGTCTTCCTATACATGTATACTTCCATATAGCAATAATGCAATAAATTTAGAAACAAAACTAGTCAAAAGTATCGACAGCTCTTCACAGCTCACAAATTCTTTCTACTTCAGTCTTTCCAGTTTGATAACACTACTTTATAAATTGTGTCCTAATATTATTGCTTCAGCATCTTTCAGTTCTGGAACAGAACAGAATAATTGCACTGTTCTGTGGACATGTGGTGACTTATCAGGAGCTAACAGTGCTCAAGTAAATTCTTGCCATTGAACAATCCATTATGGTGTAATCATGACCAAGCACACAGCCCTGATCAATACAAAGGTACATAGTTGCTCTAAAACAGCTCCACTAACCAGGGTAAGTAATCTACCATTCTAAACACTTGAAGAACCAACCAATTAAGCACCAGATAAGGTCAAATATTATTGATCATGGATTCAAGTGGAATTCCTTTTGTTGCTTTTCCTTTCTTGATTTTGCTTGTAATCCAAGTATTATTTTCTTGAAAATACACTTCTGTTTTTTTCCCCAGTGACTGCACTTACATAGCAATAGGATATGAGTGGTTTCACAGAACAACATAATGATGCATTGACTTGAAGATCAATACTGCTACAAAACCTTGGAGACAGAAATAAAGAGGAAAACATATTTTTCAAAATCCACTAATGGTTGAACTTCTACAGCTTTTAAACAGCAGGGTTTGACAATCCCATGAACTTTTCTAAAAACTACCAGATAACTGTATTTCAGTAACTGGGAAATGCTAACAAATGCTAATTTCATGTTTCTTCCACAGACAGCAGAGAGGGAATCTAAAGTGTTATAAGGATCAAGAGTAAGGTGTTCTTAATGAATACATTTCTGTGTGTTGAACACAGTAATGCTCTGCTACAGTCTAGTCCTATTCTTCTAATATACACAAAATCCAAGATTCCAGCTACAGGTTATATATACAATGCATTGCCCTTTTGTTCTCTTGTTTTGCTCTTTTGCTACCTTAATATCTTCATTGGGAAGATGTAGATTTCACAGTTTGGAAAGCAGAAATATTAAGTACTACAAAAAATTACACAGATGCAAAACCATTTGCAATAAAAGTTGCTTTTACTGTTAATCATTTTTCTGATGTTTTATTCTTGACCAAATGCACAAAAAAGCAATTTTTTATAAATCAATTTTCTTATATACTCTTCTGGGATATGTTGTCTGCAAAGTGGTTAATATCTTTCATCTTCTCTTCTAGAAACATTTTCATATCACCAACATGTGGCTCTTATTTTAGACCCATGGAAAAAAAAAGGAGTGAAAATATTCCTTCCCAGTTGGTAAGGAGACCACCTCCAAGCTTCTTTCTTCTAAGACTCTTTCTTTCTCAGAACAAAGTCCCTTTGATGAAATTTTACAGTGGCCAGATAGATATGCCCTACATCAAGTTCCTGAATGGGAGTCTTCAGCACAGAGAAGGAAATGGGAAACCTTGATTTGCCTTTCTGCAGTTCTGTGGGGGAGACCTGTCTTTGAAGTGCCAAACTGGTAGGGACTAAATGTACTCTACAGCAAACCTCTGGGTTCTGTGAGTCCAAGTAAGCAAGAGAGCTCTGTCAATCTGACAGTCATCTTGTTTCTTTTTTTACCTCAAGCACCTGACTGTAATGCAATAGCTATTTAAAGTTCACTATAAGCCGCTGTAAACACTTGTAATCAGGGGATAACAGTATATATTTTAGGCTTCTACAGTAATTTATTACATTTGGTATAGATCTGTCCTTCTAGTGTGCATGTTTTCCTTCTTCAAACACATTTAGCATGTTCTCTTAGATTTTCTCTACCTTTCTAATAACAATTCCATTTACCCTAAAATAATTAATAAACTTCTGCTTTGTATGGCATTTTTAGTCTGCTATTAGATTAGTCACAGTGTCATATGCATTTTCATTCATCCACAGGTAGAATTATATGCTGATGTATTTTTATCTGTCTGTCTCCAGAAAGCTGTGAACAGAGACACGGAAATATCACATATTTGGAGAAATGCCACCTGGCACAAATCAGTCACTAGGTGGCTGGATATTGAGAAGAGAAACTACAGGCTAAAGAGAAAATCCACTTATTAGAACCCAGCAGTGGATCTGACTTTCACATTTAAGAGCAAAGCAAAATATTTATCATGGTTAGGCTTTGATGGTTTTTAACACTGTCCCTAGTTTTGCCTGCCTCAGTAATGTCATCTGTTACAATTTGTCTGATGATGTTCTACTTCTTTGTTCATTTGTCAGTTTTTTTTCCCCAACACATACAAAAGAAGAAGAAGAAAAGTTTTCATTAAATGAGGCACTGGTGCTTTTTATGGGACTACAGAGACCAACACAGATAATCCCTTTACACAATACTTTTAAAATTTACTTTCAGCTCAGTATGAAATGGAAGCTATCATATCTTCTTAAATCTGGCGATGTCCTTTGATGTCATCTGTTCCTATGGCATACACATCCTACCTGCCTATGTATTTGTGACAAACTTCTGTATAAGTCAAATAGAAACAAAAGTGAGAAACCAATTACCTGAGCTAGCAGGAACAAAGCAGAATTTTTGTAGCAGATTTGGCAGACTTAAGTGAAAATTTCCCATAAAAATGTGGTGCTTTTTCCAATAGAAAATAGAACTTTGCATTGCATAAATGTCTGCCATTTCTAAAAGGTTACTGCAGACGAAAATCTGGGAAGGTCAAGCTATGGAAAGGCACATAAAGAATATGCATTGAAGATCTTTTGATGTAAAAGCACCTATTTCTGAATTAAAATACTTGATCCTTGGCTATAAATTATTTGGTTTGGATTGTTTTGCCCAAAAAGGTCACATTTATTCTTCCAAATACATCTTTTTTACATGGCTCTGAGGTATAGTTTGGATTGTGTATAAAACTTGATTGACTTAATATTTACCATTTTTCTCCTTTTTGTCTTAACAGGAAAGCATATAAACAGGGAAAATTAAATTAGGATCAACAAACTTTTCATGCCACCACAACCGCAGTCTTATGTTAGAGGTTTACAGGAAGTGATGCTGAGGAGCACTGTATGTGAAAATTTCTGCTGAAGCCCTGCTTTCCATTGCCCTCTGTCTCCCCATGATTGTTTCAAGTCCAGCACCATAGCAGTGTGATAGTTTGTGTTGGCAACCTTAAAGATGGAAATGCAGGATGAACTGTAGGAAGCAGGATATCAAGTAGCAAGTCAAAGGAGGAGGCACTCCAGCTAAATCTGATGTGATGAGATACATGCAATAAACTCTGCAAGTGTAAAATTAGATTGCTTTTACCATGAATCATCTCACCTGTGCTTGGTCCACAAATTCTGTTCTACTGGGACCACTTTGAATGCTCCAAATCTCTGAGCACCAGTCAAACACCTGTTTGTTTGGGTTTTTTCCTTTAAAGGAAAGTCAACTGCAAAAAAATCATGTTTTTTTTCTTCACCACATTACATTCATTCTTGTATGGATACCCAAGATTATACTGTAGCACTTGCAGTTAGCAGCCATCTCTGAAAAGACTTGCACATGAAATTAAATACGTGATTTTTAACTTAGTGGAAGTATTTACTATGTGTAAAAAAAAAAATAGCATACATGCAAGTCCTTCATAATTGTTTATCATCTTAATGAACGTATAAGTGAATATACTCTATGAGAATGCTTTCTTTTGAGTCTTCCAAATCTGTGGTATTAGGATCCCAGATCTAACAGACTCATTTTACTTTTGTACAGAGGATATCTGTTTACACTCATCAAAACATTGTCTGATTTTCTTGAGAATTCTAGTGAGCTGATCTGTAAAAAAAGAAAAAGGACAAAAAAAAGCACCAATTTTCTTCTACAAATTCCCCCCAAGAAAAATCCCCTTATCATGTGTCCTAAGTACATTGCCTATTACCTCTCCTTTAGATGGTTAGAGGCTTTAAGAAACTCATTCTGCAGGATATGATGGGGAAAAAAGAAGGGATGACCTTGATAGTTATTGCTTGAAGTACCATTCATTTAACGAAGTTGTTTTAAAAAATACCTTCTAACCTGAGAAAATTTAATTAAATTGAATTACCACAACAGATAAAGCATCTTAAGAAATAAAAAAATTCTAATAATTGCAATTTCAATACTCTTTTTATGCAATTATCATTAGCATTATAACACCTACTGTGGATTGTTATTGTTTATGGGGATTCAGAAGGTAGTAATTTACAAGATGTAATTATTCCTACTAGAAACATAGTTTAACATCAGTTCATTCTTCAGAAAGACTGGCCATATCTCCCTGCCAGTTACAAAAAAAATGAGCTTTTCTATCAGATACTTCATTCTATACCAAATCAATTCAAACCATTTCCCCCCTGCCCCCTTCAATTACTGCCTTTAGAGGAATGCATGCAAAATAAATTTTATTCCTTTGCTACATGCATTGTGTAGTCCAACGCCAATTCTGAAATCCTCAGTGTTTCAAAATGGGCATTGTCAAGAGAATCAGATACATAAGTGGTAAACTTGATTCTGAGAGAACCCTGGCTAGAGTTTTAGGACAGTAAGCACAGGAAAGTAAATGGAAGATGCACAAACTGGACAGCAGCAATCCCTTAACAAAACTGTAATCTGCAACAATTTATAGCAGCAGAGAATTTGGTTCACTGACTCAATCCAAGAGAAAAAACCCACAACGTATCTGTGCAGAAATGCTTCTCCTTGGCTTAGCTCATCAGGCACATTGTTTTAGCCACTGCTGTAAACAAAGAAAAACTGCCTGTGCTCTGTGTGCAATCCTGAAACTCCATTTGATTTCAGCAATTTCATGGTTCATCTACTAGCTGAAAGATAATTTCTCCCAAGAAAACCACACACATGAAGCACTGCCAATCTCAAACGCTTAAAATTCTGAGTCAAGGATCAAAATTAAAGGAAGTTTACAAAAAAAAAAAAAAAAAAATCACATTTGATTGCTTAGATATGCTTTTTGTTTTCTTTCAGTTCTTAAAAAAACATTTTATTTACAGGTTTCTTCCTTGGATCACAAGTAATAGACTTTTATTTATTTTTTAAATTAAAAAAATTATGTGCATGCATATTCCCATCATTCTGAACTTTCAAAATAAAAATGTTTCCAGTGAAATGAACATGTCTACCTAAAGAACTGGCACTGGTCTTATCCTATAGAAAAAGCCCTGAAATAATGTTCACAGAAAAATTTTCATCAGACTAAGATTTTTAAAAATAGAAATCTCTTCAACATTCTGTTGATTTACAGTCTGTAGCCTGAATTCAGGTCATCTAACCTTTCCTAGTGAAGAGAAAAACTGACCAGAATGACAGTGAATATGGCTTGCACTTCCTTCACACAATGTCATGGTATTTCATATTCTCTTGCCCATTCTACTGCTGTATGACCTCTGTGCTACTACATACCACACAACTTCATACTGTTTAACATGAAAATAATTTGCCATTCCCATTTTCTGGCCTCCCTACCACTATTGAGAAAATATAGCAGATTATCTAGCAAATAGCTTTACCACACATTTGTCCAATTATTTTTTAAAATTATTTTATTTATCTGTGATACTATGTATAGATGTTGTGCATTTCCAACAGCAAAATAACACCTCAGCTCACCTGGGGCATGTGCAGGCTCTTTAAATTGTACCTATTGTACTACCAGGGAACAGTGGGAGAGGAAAAAAATATTAACTGTTCTACTTAATTTACAGAGGGAGAATAAATAAAATGAAAAGAAATAGATCATCATGGTGCTTGAAACTTCTATATGGTTATGCCAAGCATGATTTGAAGTAGAATGAAGTAAAATTCAGATTAGGATGATCTTGAATGGCTATTGTAGGAAGTTAACATAATTTAAATTGCTTGTAGCTGTATTCATATTTGTGTGCTTTCAGTGAATTCACACTTTTTTTCAACTGTAATTAGTAACATGACTATGTGACTGTAGGCTCAGATCCACAAGTATGTGACCATTCAAATATTTCTGCATTTAATACTTCTCTGGTCCAACTTACATGGCAATGTTCATAATGCTTTTTTTTTCCTAACCAGAAGTAAAATACTTCAAATAAAATGCCTGGGAGAGTTTAATAAATGCTGTCAGAAAATGAAAAAAGGTGGTGTTGGGCAGAAGTTCATTGAGTTTGTACCCACTGAAAAAGTGTTAACGAGCAACACACTTGGTGTTATGATTAAAAGTCTAATTAAACCAAAATTTCAATCTTATGAATGCATCATAATTAAATTGCTTGCAAAAATTATAGATTCAATTTCAACATTACGAAATGATAATGTAAGATCTCAATCCTTAATACTTATTGAGAATTTTAACTTGAGGACGATACTGAAGAACTTCCATTTCAAGGAATTACTGATTAAAGGTGATGTTGCTGCTTATATAAATTTAAAACATGAAAACAGCCTATACTTTTACATTTGAAACATTATTCTCTCACTTTCTGTTACATTTACTATTGTTTTCACCTAAAGTGCACATACTAACATATCCTGTACAACCAAATCCACAGAATTGTTTATAAGCAAGCACACACAAAAAATATTATTGAATTACAAACCTGTAATAAATCAACTTTGTTCATAATAGTTATTTTCTCCTTCATTTGTAAAAATGAAAAGAGAAGGAAGCCAAATATGTCCTTTATTACATATGTATATCAATGACAAAAACAAATTCATTGCATTGAAAAGATATGAAGTCTACTTTTTCAGTAGGAGCAGTGAATGAAGATTTGGTTGAAAAAGCTTTAAGTACTAGAATGAAAACTGGGTATAAAGCTTGACTCACAGTTCAGAACACTTTATTAGTAAACTGAATTATGATAGGAAAAATAGAATCACTGGAGAATCAAATCTCTCAGCAGAGCTAAGACAATACTGAAGGTAATAACATCAAATGCCTTAATATGCATGTGTATTGTAAGACAACCCTATAGTGTCAAGGGAATTATGTATGAATTGCTGCTCATAGGCAAGAATCAGTCATAGAATCCATGGGCTGTTTATCCCTTATTGGAAGGAACACAGCATCTGGTAACCTTTCTGTGGATATTCTAGCATACTAAACATGGATAATGGTTGCAAATGTTAAAGTTTGTTTAAAGGCAGAAGTCTCCTTAACCCATTCCATAAAATAGAACTATTCTTGAGGATGTCATAGGACTTTAAGAAGCCTCCATAGATCAACTATTCTACTAATCCCTCCAGGTGGAATCAGTTAAATTTGTGTCATTCCTCAGAGATGTCTGTCTTACTTGCTCTTAAAGCCCACAAATGACAGAGGCTTTGTAATCTACTGAGAGAAATTCTTTCAGTGTGCTTCCATATATATACTGCCACAAGATTTTTCCTGCTGTTTAATATAAAACAATAATACAGTAAGGAAGATTTATCTTATTCACTGTCTACATGGACAACAGACTTTGCAGCAGTCTGTTACGTATTTTAAAATGCTTGTATCCCTCTGTCATCTCCCCTTAATGACAAGTCAAATTTCCACAATCTTTACAAGCAAATCACTGTTTTGAAATCTCTTCTTGATTTCTTCTGTGCTCTTTCCAAATGGTCTGCATCCTTCAAGTTAGGGGTCTGTTCAGAATCAACTGAAAGAGCTTATTTCTTTCCATGGACTATTAAGGGAGCCTAGGGTTATTAGCCTCCCAAGGATAAAGTTAATCTTTGTGAAGCACTGAAGTAAATAAATTGTATTTTGTACTGTCTTGCTAGATGTCTGCAATGTAAGGACCATTGCTCCTAAAATAGCTCCCTGACTGTTATTGTATGGTAAATGATGTGAATGACTTGTTGCTACTCACAATACAGATGGTCTCAAAATCCACAGCAATGTGGCTTTATTGTGTGACTAGGTTCTGAAAGTGTGCTATTCAGCTATTTTACTAAACTTGTCATGTGGAATACTTCAATTCTCTAAGTCATGTTATGAGTCAGAATGCACTCAGTGGGTATAAACTATTTGAAGAAAAACTTCACTGAGAAATAATCAGGCCCTGTATCTGAAAATGTCTATCCATCTCATGATGTTTCTTTTGTTCAATTTTTCATTGAGAACGTTTTTATTATTAATATTTTGTGTGAGTGTGTGCGTGAGTGTAACTATGTTGCGTGATTGAAATCAGTGTAAATTCTGACTCTTCAGAACATTATTTTTATACCCTCTGGTTGCAAATTCAACAGCTCACCCACCTTTGGCTCTTAACATGTTTCATCATAGGCCTTCTAATGCTGTTTAATTGCCTCAGAAAAATAAAACTGAAATTCAAAATTAGAAGAAAATATGCTGCTGTGCACAGCATTTCCTTAATGTTGCTACCTGTAGGTCAGCCAGATCTGGAGAAACAAATAAACAGCAGCTAAGAAACACTGGACACATGGAATGGATACCACCCCGAGCTTCCTCAGGACATTTTGAAAGTCACTAGTACAATAAATCAAAATTCTGGGTCAGTCCATAAAAAAAAAAAAAACCACCCAGATTTTTTCCACTCACATAGCAAAGCCATAATGCATAACAGTGTAAACATGCATTGTTTCCTTTAAAAAAAAAGAGTTCCGCCTTTAGAAGCCTTTTCTGAACAACAGTGAAAAATATTGCTGGCCGTAAAACTGATGAGTAGGTTCTGTTCTCTCAGTAGAGAACCAATGAAGATGAATTGCTTTCAAAAGGAAGCATCCAGAAGACCCATTGTGGAAGGACACAAACTCAGAAACCCAACACCTTCAGTTTTTAGAAAGTACAAAGTACACCACCTTTTGCCAGCTATCTATTGCAATAGGTTATCTGTGGTGACTATCTCATGCTGGATAAAGGTTAATAAAGGCTAGGCACTCAATTAATTCAATATCAGTCTTTCAACTGACATCAGCAGCTATTGAATTTGGCCCTTGAACAAAAATGTACGAGGGCATCTTTCAGAGTTGTTTTCATTTATTATCATAAAGGAAACAACACTGAGAACAGCAGAGGTAAAGATGTTCTTTTGTATATCTCCTGGATGAATAAAGCTGTAAAGTAATATTGATAAAAAAAGAAAGCAGAAAACAGCAAGGCATGTTATTTCCTTGTAGCTGGTACTAACAGCAAGTCATAAATTCAGTCACACACACCTGCGCACAGACACAGTCACAAACACACACTTCTGCCTCAGTGCTTCCACCAAGGTCACTCTATACTAAATGGAACTCTCACTCCAGATGCTGAAACCAAGGTGCTGTTTATTAATCAAGATGTGCTGTTTATGAGGGGTTATCGCCTTCAGGACTGCCATACAGTAGATCTTACACATCTCTGCGTTGAGCAAATGCTCATTGCAAGACATGCATTGACATTGTACTTGACATGCTTCTGACACTATTTTTCAAGTAGCAGTATCCACACAGAGAGCTCACAAATCTGTAACACAAAGGAATGAGGACAAACCCAATCTTTCAAAAATTTAAAATACATATTTCAAACTAGCAACCCTGGGTGATTTGAAAAAACATTGAAAACAGCTCTGAAGTCATGTACTTGAACAGTACTCAACTTCACATCGGAAAAAATCCAAGGTAATTGTGATAAATATGAATTATAGAAACTGATATCATCCTCTCTAATCATTACCATACAAACATACACATTTTATTTGTATTCTCAGACAGCTTGATCCAGACACAAACTATTATCACAGCTCTATCAAAGTGGTTTTTTTTTCCTTGAAACTGAAGAATCTTTACTTGTAAGACACACAAAAGGTAAGCCAACTCTTTGATATAATCTCTGATCAGAGAAAGTCTTTGAGAGCAAGCTGAAGGTAATTCATTCAAATGGGGTACCACTCTGTTTTCTCACATACTCAAGTTAAGATTTTCTCTATTCCTATATTGGCTAACCAATGAGATAATCTACATAAAAAACAGAACCCCACTGTGTGTTTCTAGTGAATCAATACCACTCTCAATCTACACAAAAGCACCACCAGGATGTATTGAGCAGATACTACCTGCACTCTTACAAAGAGGTTCCCAACTGGTGTGAAGAGCTTGTGTTAATCTCATAAATTCACTCCTAGAGTCCTCCCTCTGTTCCAAATTTTGCATTTTAACAGTAAATGTGCATAATTCCAACCAGTCATTCTTCTACATAAATTGAAATTTACTTTACAGGAATACAATGGTTTGAATTTAATGGATGAATGAGAATTATGCAGATGACTCTTCCATAACAGAACAAATGCTTTTCATTTGAGCTATTAGAATAACACTTCACAATCCCAGATTTGAGAAGATATCCACCTAGAGCTTGAAAATAGTGTCCATGCACATTGTCTAGCTGTGTTACTAAATGTGCTCAGATAGGATTTAAAACATTGGAATGCATAGAATCACAGAATGGTTTAAGTTGGAAGGGACCCTAAAGATCCTCTAGTCCAACTCCCCTGCCACATACAGGGACACCTTTCATTAGATCAGGTTGCTCAGAGCTCTACCCAGCCTGGCCTTGAACACTTCCAGGGATGGAGCATTCACAGCTTCTCTGGGCAACCTGTGCCATTGCCTCACCACCCTCACAGAATAGATAATTATAGTTCTGTTCCCTCCTCAGAAAATTTATACTTCTTGAAGAAATTTGTAAATCTAGTATAAATGTCCATATGCCTGTTATGCTGAATTTTCATTGAAGTAAGACGTAGGTTTCAATCCTTTCATAGCTTGGCTTATTTTGTCACAACGGATGGAGTATGTCCCTCTCAGCTTCCAGAGTCCTGTCTGTTACTACTAACAAGGCCCATAATAGCAAGTAGTTTGGGATTGTTTACTAAATCGTTTTACTCAAAAAACCCTCATCTCTCTCTTGACCTCTCCCTCCCTCTGCTGGGGGGAGAACTGTTGCTTTGAATTTTATTCTATCTGGCCGTGTGGACTGAACATCCCTACCATGTGTGTCACTTGAAGCCAGTGTTTGGTTCAGATGTCAAAGAAGGCAAGAAAGCATTTGGTGTGTACCTGCCAGAGTTTAGCTCTGAAAGGAGTCTACCTTAAAACTGAATTGGTACACCAAAACGGCTCTGCAGACCAAAGCAAGAGAGGAAAAAAAAACCAAAAAACCCAAAGAAAACCAGATTTGGTTTAGGACAGTACAACGAATACAAACCAAAATACTAATGCAGATGTATCCACTAGATAGTCACAATGTAAGTTCTTCATCCACAAGGAAAGAAAAGAAAAATAACACTGACAGCAGTAATTATAAGCCACTTCTAAGCTGATGGTCCTTTGTGATAGCATTAAAAATTCCATGCTACTTCTGAGCAACTATTCAGTCTGACATGATTAATCAGGACACCTTATCAAGACAAATAAAATTCTACGTATTCAATACAATATGCCTTTTTTTTAAAATTTTTTGCCATATTTCATAGTACTGTCAGTAAAACACATAATTTAGAAATATAGACCTTTGTCAACTGTGACCATTGATACTGCTGTCAGGAAAGTACAAAAGCATCCCAAGAAGACTTCAAAAATAAAATTTATTTTGAGGTGAACACCAGTGTAAAACACTAATTACCACATAGTTCTGTGAGACTGAATTGTAAACAAAATATAATTGACAGGTTATTCTCATTCTTCTTTTTGCTCAAAGCATTTAATGATATACAAATGCACTGCTAGATTTTGTTGAGAAAGAAAGCAGATTACCGCAGGCTTAATGTCATGTCCTGAATCAGATCAGGTCCTTGTCCCATGATCTCATACATTACACACAGTGAGGCCAAATCTCCTCTCCTGACCTAAATGTATGATGTGGTCAAACCTTCACAGAGCAGAGCAAGTCACTAAATTGAGTGTGAGGAGGGCCCCCTCTTCTGACTAAGGCCATCACAAGCCAAATGTTGACACTGCTCTCAGACTATCCAAAATTACTCTGCTCTTAACCTTTTAAAACGCACCCCAATTAGGAAAAAAATACTTTTGCTAATGAATATCAATGCTGTTTCTAAAAAACATATCTATATGGTCAAGTTTTAAACTTTCCCGTTCTAAATCTTTCTCAGACATATGCTTTCCTACTAGTTTAAGCAGGGGTGAGGAGGTGATTTTTGCATGTAGTGTGGAGTATTTTGCTTTTCTGTTTTGGGAGTTTTCTGCGTGTGTGTTTTTTTTTCTTTGTAAAATTAGTGTAACTATAGCAGGATATGATATTGTGAGGCTATCTTAAAAACAAAGACTGAATATGGTTTAGGCAGAGTGCAATCAAACAATTTAGGTGATAACAATTAACAGGATAAAATAAATTTGCATAATTATCTAGAGTCAGAAAAAAATCCCAATACTTCACCCAGAATTGTTAAATTCCCTTGGTACTACTTGCACAGTTAAGGCTTTCAACATTATGACCCCTGTTACCCTTAAGATATACAGTAAAGCACATACATTGCTAAACTGTGCCATTTTAAACAGAATTTTCCCTGTATAAAAGCAGAATTCACTAGGGAGAGAAATCAGTGTTAGAAAAATAGTTTCTTCCTATTGCTATAAATTGCAAAGGACTTTCATTTTATTTTTATTTTAGTTTACTACAAGTTACGAAGATACTATTGCCGTAAGCCTACATTAGCAAATGGCCAAGCAACCAAATAAAGGTTTTGCAGCAAAGATAAAATATTAGCTTGTAAGAACATCAGCTGGAAATTTAGCACCTCCCTCCTTGTCAGAAGTTTAACACAGATGGCAAAGGGAATATGTTTAAGGCTTTTATGGGAGTAATGATGAGTTCAGTCATACAGACTGAAATAGGATCTTGTCTGCAGCAGGATATTTTTCCCCCCAATGTTCATAACTGAAAGACTATATTTGGGCTATATGGGAAAATAATTAAGAATGGCTACTTTCTGTGCAGAACATTAAATTGCTAATTTTTTTGACAGCCAGAGCTGAATTACTAGTGTACACTGAGACGTGAGCCGTATGGGAAGGGAAATGCAACTGCCAAATAAAAGATTAAAATGAAAGTGTGGGGGGGAAATCTCTGTCAGGGAAAAAAAAATTTGCATGAAGGAAGACCAAATGGCAATATGTTGTTACAGCATTCGAACATGCAATTTGCAGATTGATTTCCCTGCTCTCTTTGCATACTAGATGTAAAGATTATGCTGAAATCTTGGAAAATTTGATTGTACATGTGCCAACGTGAATTGAGAACTTGAGTCAAATGCCTGCCCCTGCTCTAACAAATTCATAATGAGAAAATAGTTCTGCAAGGCATTTCTTTGTAAACACATCCAACAAATTTTGCAGCTACACATTTTAAGAATGTAGGCATGCAAGATGAGTCTTCCTCACTAATTTAGCGCGTTCTTGTAACAGGACTGAATGTGTGCAGCTTTAGCCTTCTACAATAGGCATGAATGTCGCACATTTTATATTTCTCTCATTTCTGTGCTCTCAATGCTGTTTGGTTGGGATTTTTTAATTACTTGTTTTCCCTATTTCTGGCTCATGTTTGGCAAGCCTGTGGCTGTTCCCACACAGAAGGTAGAAATACTGAAACCCCTTCTCTATCCCTTAAAGAAGAAATATTTCTCAAATGCCACACATAGTCTGCTTGACTGATAGATGTACCACCTCTGGAGCAAAACTCACCACTCCTATTCCTCAGTCTCTTCTGGGATTTTTTTGAGAAGTTGGCTTTCTCCCTTCAGACACTTGTCAACATTTCCGGAAGATGTTTTAACTGGCACCCCATCAGCTGACATATCTAAGGCAGGAAGGCTGACTAGCTGTGAAAGATGTGACTCCCAACCCCAGCAAGACTCAAAGCACTGGAAATCGAAACAAACCCCTTAAGAGCATATGTTACCCTACTTACAATGAAGTTTTTGTGACATCCTTTTAATTGCAACCATATGACACTTAGTTGTAAGCCAGAGGCATTGAATATGAGTGAAAAGTCTTATGTGAAGTACTAAGCTTTGAATTTTGAAAGGTGCTTCCTAAACAGATGAGTAGCTTCACTTATAGCACACAAATAAACAAAACCCCAAAAGTTTTTCTTTTTGTGTATGTGCAGTTCTCATACAAATCATCCCTGCACATTTGTATGTGCAGTTCTCATACAAATCATCCCTGGCAAAAACTTATAAATACTGGCCAGCAACCAAGTTTTTAAAAATATACTGTTAACAGAGTCCTTGTTTCGTGAATAGCTTGGATTGTTGGGAGCAGAGTTATCTTACAGGATTTGGACAGAAGGAGGCAACGTGATGGATTATTTTTAGTGAGTGCAAAGCATATTGCATTCCAAAATTATTAGACTCTTCTGTGAGCCTTAGCTATACATATGTTCAAGTAGTAGTCCCCTAGAAAAAAGTGAATTTAGTTCACATTTCCTCCAGAATAAAACATAATTTATTATTGTCTAAACCCTCAAAACTTATTTCCCTGTTTTCCTTCCCTTGAAAACATCCAACAAAAGTTTCAGCTTTTTTCACCATCTCCATTTGTCTCTCCACCTGTTTCTACATCCAAACACACTTTAAGGGATGTAGATACCAGTTACCTGAGTCATTTATTTTGTAATAAGTTATGAAGCTCCAGAGTGGTTGCCATTAGCAGGTCTTGCTTGCACTGTGTGAGGCAGGAATGAAAAGACAGCACTACATGACAGTGTTATGAGAATTCAGAGAGTGAAATAACATGCTGAGATATATAATTTCAGCAAAGTGTGATTAATTAAAAAAAGTAAACTCATACAGTCTTCATTTTAAAATAATATAAATAACATCAAAATATCAAATGGGAAACATCAGAGGAAAGAACAATGAAAATCTAAAGAATGAAATAAAATTAAAAGTTGCATATGCTAGATTAATCTCACTAGATATATCCAAGTTTAGCCCTGGATGTAATTTGGTCCCAGAGTCAGGAAAGCACTTAAGCAGGTACTTAAATCTATCTCCATCTAGAGAAGCACTTTAGCACATGCTCATCTTCAAGCACGAGCTTTAAGAGCCATTGACCTCTGTGAAACTTAAACACAAGCTTAAAAGTGATATTATGTAATTAAAGCTCAATATTGAATAAAGATGCTTCCTTGCAAGGGACCTTTACCATGTACCTTGAAGTGGTTAAATTGAGAGAATTCTAGAAATGACAGTGTAAAATTAAAATGGTATTAGAACATTAATGCTTGAAAAGCAGAATAGAAAGAAAAATAGCAGCTACTTAGGCAGAATTTATGGCATATTCAGGTGTAAAAATTTTGCCTTAAACAACCATATATCTCAAATAGTTATGGTTAGTAACAGGCTTTCCCTATTTTTGTGTGCAAGTCCCACAGGTAACACAAGTAAGTATTTTTGGTTTCCTGATTCCATGTGATTTGGTTCATCCATTAGCACAGGTAGAAATAAAATTATTCTTCCACTTCTGTTGAAATGTTGAAGACTCTGCCTACACTTTGGTTTCCTAATGGCTCTCAGGAAAGAAAAAGCCTGGCAAATCTATTTTCTATGTCCTTGAAAAAACATAGTAAAGTTTTGCAGCCTCCCATCTCTCAACCAGAAAGGTTTCCAGCTTGAAATGACAAAGGTGGTGAAGATTATGAAAAGAATATCCAGTGGCTTTCAAAACAGCAAATTAAGAAAGCAGCTTCAGAAAGACATGACTAGGCAGTCATGATCAGCATTTTTATCATAATGGAGTTTTGTATGAGATCTTCAGAAAGCTAATGGGTTTATCCTCTGCCTAGCAAAAAGAAATGAATTGTCAAGGCACAAATTATTTGCCCAAAGCAGCACTGGAAATCTATGTGAAGAAGGAAAATGAATATACACTAACATAATCCCAGGTTAACTGCATAGACTGAACCATTTTTCTTAAGGGGAGAAAAAAAGGATTTGTAGAAATAAGAGATATAAAAGTAATTTTTTAGAGAAAAAAAAGATATAAAATTTTTTCAATATATGACTAAATTAAATTAAATCAGTAAAATGGTATATACATGCAAATAGTAGAAACCAAAAGCAAAGACAAAGAGGCAGAAAATACTTAATAAAAACATGTATAGAACAAGAGGCATTAATTGTAATGGTAAAAGTAGAAATAGAAATAAAAAAACCCCTTGGTTAAAAGTTAGATTTTACACAGTAATAGCTTTGCTGAGTGAACTGAACAATTCAGAAGACAAATTCTGTGCACAGTTTCCAGAAAGCACTTCTAAAATATTTGGAAGAAGATTAGGCTGAGTGTCAGAAAACATATTTACAACCCCAAAGCAAAAATACATAAATGCAAGAAATGAATGTTTGGAAAGAATATTGTATGTAGCATTAAACTGCCATACTTGAACTTTCTGGTCACAAGCTCCTCTGTGCAGATTAATATGAGAGGGTCTGACTAACAGCAGAGTACAGTAATTCAAAATTTTAGATATCAATGGGATTCATCACATCTACCCTTATGTGTGTAACAGTGACATCAGGGAGTGGATAATCACTGCAGAGCAACTGCTACCTTCAAATGGCAGTTCCTTCCTTTCCAAAATGATTTTCAAAGACAGGCAGCTAAATTAGAACCAGGGCTCAACAAGGAACATATAGCACAGTTTTGTAGGGAGGCAGATTAAAACTTCCCAGCAAAACCTGGGCTGTCTAGAAATGCTTTTAAGTATCAAAAGAGCTTGGAAGTCTATCTTACTTGCAATCATGGATATTGTTACTGAAGAACTTTGTATCACTCCCCCATCCAGAATCTGGTGACTGTACTCATAACACCAGCACTTCAGTCAAGAGACACATCCAAGAGCAAGTATGGTCATAGGCAGGAACATCTTTGGGAGTTCTGTATACCTTAAATCTGAATCAATCCCTGGAGGTATTTTCTTCCCTTAAAAATCAGCATGCTAGCCGTTAATAAACTTCCAGTGAGGCACCTGACAAGGTATCAAGTAATAGGATGAATCTAAGCCTAATTATATAGACAATCCTATCTGTAGACAACCTCTAATCCACTAAGAAGCTTTCCTGAAAATAGGCTAACCACAAACTTAATTTTTCCTTCTCTAAAAATGTTAGTTCTTCAGCACCTCATTCCCTGATTAAATGAGAATGTACTTTCCCGGTACTGTCTTGCAAGAATTGCTGCTTCAAGTCTTACTTTCTATATATAGTTTTGTAATGAATTTCCTCCTTACAATTTTTCATTAGGATCTCTAAAAGGCTTATACTGCCCTTCAAAATTGATTGGTTCAGAATTCATTCCCCCCCCCGCCCATGTCACCCAAACTCTAAATCTTATAGCTACAATTTTTTGTCACCTTCGGCCTTATCTGCAAATTGAGTTAAATTTGAAATACTCTACAGTGAAAATCAGCAACAGAACTCTACTGGATTAGGGAAGAACACTGAACAAGATCATCTGGTTCACATCCATTTGCTAGGATTCTGTGGATGAATTATGAGCAAATACTTCAGATTACACATTTTCCTTTTTTAACACAAGATTTTTGTTAAAGCAGAAACAGGGTAAGAAAACCAGCTAAGTCAGAAGAGTTCATCTGGAGCATTTAATCAAAAATAGATCTTCCCAACATCAAATATAGAAGAATCCTTATTATTAAATATCTGAGATGAACATCAAAGTTGAAAGAAAGTATTTTGATATTTCCAGTTTGCTCAAAGGCATCATTTGTAACTAGTACAATTTATTGTCAGCATTCACAATTACCTCCGTTGTGGTTTACTACTATTCACATTATCTTTTCCTCATAGTGAAAGGATCATGAATATCCATTTCTCGTCTTTCACAGGAAACAAAATTTTCATAATGAAAAATGGGCCTTTTTTTCAGGCTTTTTAAAATTCTTCCTGCATACAACAGAAACATGGCCTAAAGCATCCCATAGATTAAAGAAGTCTGAATTACTTTAGTTTTGAATTTAGTTAATTATTAGGCTGAAAGCTAACAAGCTGTTTAAATAACAAGTTCTTAGATATCAAACAAGGTAAATCTCTTTGCAACATATTATTGGAAAATTCTGGTCACTAAAAGACTGAAATATACTATGTGCTAAATTTTCTAGTAGAAAGTAGGCTATTATCATGCCTACTCACACCCATGTGCTCAAACACAAAAGTAAATGAAGTAGGAATCCAAATGGAGAAGTTTATAGACAAACTGAACCATGGCTTGGAGAAGAAATCAATTTTAAATTAGTAATATCCAATGAGAGTGACAGGGAGAGAACCAAAACATTTTGTCTACCACCAAACACTTTCACTCCTAAATATTCCTAGGGAGGTACCAAACATTCTCTCATTCACTGCATTCCAAAGTTAACACTGATATTAATCCACCTAAAATACCATAATGCATTCATCATCACATACATTCCTAATTGTACTGCTTTCTAATCTGCATCTCCTAATTATTTTCACCCTTTTGCTCTCTTTCCCATTTCTCCTCACAAAATCTCCTCTGGCAATGAATAGCATTTTACATGGAACACTAAAAATATATGACCTAATGAAGAAGCTGCTCCCCAGTAGTTAATTTGCTTTAGCATTGGAATTTTACTTGAAGGTAGAGATCTTTTGCTTGATGACTGAAGCACAATTCAAAAAGCATGTAAAGGAACTTTCATTTTTTCCCTGCCAGAGAATGTAAATGAAGCTGCACAAAGGATTTACAACATATCAACATTTAGCTAGAAATAATTCATACCTTTGAGTCCAGCAGGTATTTTTTACAAAATTGGCTTGCACTGATTTCCACTGCATAGGGTCTTGGATATTTGTAAAATTACTTCTCAAAACTTGCTTATTCACAAGAACTTAAAATTCAAAACTCTATAAAGCAGTATTAAAATCTCTCTGAAACTCATCAGAACTTTCTGCAGAATTTTGCAAAATAAAAAAGAGATGAAAAACCAAAATTCATCTGCCGCGTATTACTGCCAAGCTCATACAATATACAACTACCTGCAACAATAGATAAATTGTAACATGCAGTTTTATATATGATCAGTGAGAGCATACCACCGGATTTAGTAGCAGGTATTTTGAAGAATTCTCTGCTGAATCTCTCTTAACTTCTTTCTAAATCAGTTATTGCTGCTGGCTATTCTAGGTATATTTTTATATTTTGCTTTACTCTGTCACAAATGAGCACTTAGAGTGAAGTCCTAGGCATAGAAAGTAGCATCTATCATCTGTTGTTTGCTTTGGCATGCTGATCCTTCCTCCAGCATGTCCTCATTCATCACAACCGGTTGTTTCAGCAGGTCTTAGAGACATTACTTTTGGACAGAAATCATGCGTGTATGAATGCTCATTTTAATAACACCTCTGAGCACCTCTATTTCCAATTAAGCCTTTGAATGTTCATGGAAGTGGTTCTTTAAAATGTCACACACAAGCACGGGTTCTTCGCTGCCTAGTAAGTATTTAAATGTTATTCTGCAGGAAAAAAGTCAAACAAAACCAAAAGATAACAGCATGCATATCATTTGGAAAGAAAAGGAAGAAAAAACATCTATCAGAGTACACCTGAGGCTGCAAATGTCTGAAATAAACAGTAACCATTGCAAGGCTTCTGAAGGGCTTTAAGTTAAATGTGGAAATATATCTGAATGTGTTCACTTTTCAGTTACCTTCTTACACATAACAAGTACAGTGTAATGAATATTCAAATAGTTATCACAGACCATACATACTTAAACAGCAGCCAACAAAACCAATTGTTTGGTGAAAAAATGGTAGATCCTCCAGAGGTATGAGAAGTAGCAGCAACTTGGTACTGATGAGACATAATGAGATGAAACAAAATCCCAAATAAATCACATTTCAGGACAAGATTTAGAAACCAGTAAATGAAAACTATATTGAGAGTTCTCCTAAGGCCAATGCATGGAATTAGGAGATTATTAGGGATCTATTAATAAGTCTTCCTAAAGAAAGGACTATTTCTGTCAAAACCTAGGGGGAAAAAAATCTGGAAAATAGTCTGCATTAATCTAATATTACATTCCTCAAGTTTCACATATGACTAATTTATGGTAAACTTATAATAAAAATATACAGTAATTGGTAGCAAAAGAATCTAACAGTTTTTCAGAAAAATTAAATTGTGTGAAAAATCCCTCTTTCTCCAGACACTTGCAAGTGTTTCAGAAGTTGTTTCAAAGCAATATTAATAGTTCTATAAGTAATTGCTGCTGGAGGGAGACTGCAAATGGACCTTCCTGGGAACAAAACTGTAAACGATATTACATTCTTTCTCTCTGTATAAGCAAAAGTGGTCAGATATTAAAAATATACTTCCCAAGAAAGCTGAATTACACAGAAATAGAAATACTCATTCAAAATGTGTTTCTGGGCTACATTTTTACCTCCTCTTTATAGGAATGATTATGGAAATCCCTTTGCTGGAAAGCTCGAAGGAGAAAGTGGAGTGCAAAACTGTGTTTAAATGAAAATGGATTTAAACATGAAATATTGCAATTGTTGTAATTCAACACTTTGGCAACATAATATTTTATAAAGGGTTTTCAGATACTCCTGAAAAATAAAGGAATAACTTGTCTCTGATTCATATAACATCTGGTAGCTCAGAGTTCAGATATAAGCATACTGTGCTCCTTTCCTCTCTTATTTCTGGCACTAAGAAGCAATAAAATTGCACCCAGCTTTAAGACCTGTTCAGTGTGCAATCTTCACCTTTTCTTCATGTAACAACTTTGCAACAACTCAAGTATCCATGTTCTGCTGCAATTAATCTAAATATATTCAAATAAATAAGACAGCAAAAGAAAACAGAACTTGCACACTAAAAAAGAGCTACAGTCCCTGGCATTTGCCCACTTTATAGTGTGATATTAAAACATAAGCTCGTGCTGTATGCTCGTGCTTACACTTTACTGCCATAGTTTACCACATGTTTATACAACCATCATATACAATAGCAAATTTTCATTTGTGCTGGTTTCCTGCACTCCATTAAGGATTAAAATTGACATAGTGATGACTGGTGCAAATCCTTTTCATGAGAAATACCTTGACATTAATATTTCTAGAACAAAATGGGTCCACAAAGCTCAAGATGGAACATACAATGGTGAGGAAACTGGTAGCCAAAAGACCTCCAAAAGAATAAGCAAAGCATTTTACAAACAAAAAAAAAAGAAACAAAATGTCTTCACTGGGACATTTTGGTACAGGAAGGACAGAAGAACAAGCCTCCAAGGCTATGGCTTACACATCCTGGGACTGTTCTCTGGCACTGAGCTCAGCAGCATGTAAAAGCTTGTGCTGCTGCTGTTAACTCTTTTGCTCTCCAAAACAATCAGGTCAGGAGGAGGTACATCTGAACTGCCTACTGGGGATGGTCTCTGGTCTGTTCTGACTGCTAGACTGTGCCCAGGAGCTGTTTGGAAGAGTCTTATTTGGTCTGGGCCAAAACCACATGAGGGACAAATCTAACAATTTAACAATGTAGATGATTTGGTTCCACTGGCTGGAAACATTCCTTGGAGCTGTTTTATTCAGGATAAATATATCCTATGTTGTCACTAGAGATTTGCTATTGATCGTCAAGTTACGTGGAAGGTATTTCAATGACATATTTATGAATGACAGTATAAAGCCTTAATATAAAAGACAGAAGCATTGAGCAGATTTCACTTCTTATGGAGCAACAGCTCTTTACAGAACACAATCAGGAAAATATAATTGAAGCCTCCACTAATACAAAATGAAAAAAAAAAATAGACCATTCCAGGTGTCTTAAACTACACAGCGAAAAAAAATGGTGTACTTCAGATAGTACATTAACATTTTTTAAGATTGATTATATAATTGAAATAATCAACTTTAATTTAGAAATAAGCCATTAAATCAACAGTTTTTGAATTCAAGATATCCTAAAGTGTTTTTAGAAACAACAACAACAAAAAAACCCCATCTAGCTCCAGAGGAAATCACTTTAAGGTATAAAGTGACACACTGACAATAATATTACCAAACATAGCAAATATGCCAACGTCTGTGTTTACAGGCTAGTCTATCAGCTTGTCAGACATGTCCAAAGTAAAACATACTAAGTGTAAATTTTATCAAATTATTTAAAAAAAAAACTTTTAAGACTTCTATTTATGAGAGTATTTGTGTACCAAATAAAAAGCATCATGAGAGTTTCAACCAACTGTGAAACCCTTTTTTATTTACAAGGAAACACCAATTTTTATGAAAAAAAATCAAGCACACAAACCTTGTAAAAGTAATACACTCAACATTGTAAAATACCACCAGGAGGCCCTATATAAATAATAAAGCCACAAAACTAAAAAAGAAGAAAAGTAACTTGATTACTTGTGGAATGGCATTATAAGTAGAATATTTAATTAAAAAATTTATTTGCCTTTTTATCACCAGAAAAATAGGTTCAAATCCGGAAATTCTCATTCCTCTAATTCACTTACTCCAAAATAAAACAAAAAATACAAAACAAACCAAACTCAATCTAAACCTGCTTCTTTATAAATATTTAATTCCTTTCCTTGAAAAATAAACTGGTTCATGTATTTTACAAAAAAACCAAAACAAAACAAATCAAAAACCAACCAAGCAACCTCCAAACAAAGAAAAAAAACCCAATCAACCAACCAAAGCAAAAAAAAAAAAAAACCACCAACCCCCAGCCAACCAACCAACCAAATTGTGCAAGCAAACTTGCATTCTGTTTACAGAATAAAGAAAAATCAAGTCCTTGGCCAAGTTGTGCTCTTGTAACTGTGCTATAGGACATGCAGAAATTCTGTTTTGACCTCTTTTAACTTCCATAAAATAAATGGGACAGCACATGTTCAATCAAAGTGATTATATTACCTGAGGCTTCCCCCTCAAATCTGCAGCTGCTAGCTGGAAAGCAGTGAAATGAGGTCACGAGGATGAACACAATGACTTCCAGAGCTAGAGAGGCACTCCTGGATGTTCCCCCACTGACAACATACTTGAGCCAGCAAATATATCCTTTCAATCAGATATTTTAATACTAGCAGATAAAATTTATTTTACCTGTAGTAATCAGAACTACTCTGGACATTTGAGTGCTGGTAGGAAGATGATCCTGGGCACAGCACAGCTGCTGCCCAAAAGAATGGAGAAGTCAAAGAGTTCAAGTTGGGAGAGAATTTCAGGAGGTCTCTGGTCTCCCCTGTGCTCAAAGTGGCATCAGCCTTAAGATTAGCAGAGATTGCTCAGGGCTTTTTGCAGTCAGGAGAACATCTAGGGATAGAGGCTTCAGAGACCTCCAGGGACAATATTCCTGTGCTAGACTATCTTCAGAGTGAAAAAGTTTCTCCTATCCATACATAATCGCTGCCAAATATGCAGAGACAATCTTATACCGTTTGCTCAGTAAACTAATCTCACTGTTATGCAAGCAGAGAAACTGTGATCATGGGAACTGCACAAGTGGTGTGGCATCAGTTGTAGCTGGACTCTCACTGTCCAGGCTCCGTGTGCTCATAACATGACATCTTAGGTGTGAGAAAAATAATCCCTCGTCCAAAATTAAGAGTATTTGAAAATTCATAACCATCCTTCACTCAGTGATCCAAGAACAGATCTGCAACTGTTAGCATTGTTACCTTCAGGAAATACCACTGTGTCTATGCACAAATGGGAAAAGAAAATTAATATTTGCTTCTATATAATTGGTCAGCTCTCAATATAACACGGCAAACAAGATCAGGTGCAAGCCTTCACACTGTATTGGTTTTAAAGCAAACCAGTGAGAGATCACAAGTCAAGATTGAAATTTAAAATAAGTGAAATAATTCAAGGAAAAACACTGACAAAATCAGATACAACCTGACACACTATTAGGCTGGTGATAGCAGTCCAAGTGAAGTAGTTCAGCTGAAGCAGTGATCCTGTGGAAGGTCTGGTCTCCAGCTGAAGGTCCAGTAGTAGCTCTTGTCCTCTGGGAACCCAGTAGACAAGACTGACTTGGGCAGTTCCAAGGCCAGGTTATATCCAGGTGGGAATGCTTGGCTCCTCCCTCCTGGGTGGAGCATCTCACAATAGGATGAGATAAGTCCATGAGCATGTGGTGGGTCCTTGATGGCCCATTGTCTGTTATCAGGGGTGAGTCATAGCAGGAGATAACAGCTAATGGCCCACAGCTGGTGGTAATAGAATACTAAATACATCTATATTGCAGCCTAGGACACACGCCCTCTTTAGGTTTATGTAGTGAAAACAGTAAACAACTTATTGTCATCTACCAAATTAGTTTAAGAGAGGAGACATTTCATTTTGCCAGATGTGCATTCACAGGGATATTGAAGCAGGGTCCCACTTTTCTTCCTAACTTACACTTAAAAGGAAGCTTGCAATTTTCCTAGCTATTAAAAGTTATTCTTGTAAAGACAAGCTGCCTGCTCAGTTGTAATTTTTAAGTTCTTTTTAGATGACAAAAAGACCTTGTCAGCAACAAAGTACTACTTCCAAGTATTTTAGCATTTACTGTAACTATTCATGATACAGCTTCTAAATTAGAGAAATTTGATCACGTACGTTCTCCAACATCAATGAAAGATTACCTGACAACAAAGAACCAATGACAACTAAGTTGCTCATAAACAGAACTTTTATCTAAAAACACCCCACGGCAAAGCAGAAGAAAAATGAAAAATAATTGTAAAGGCACAATCATGTGCAATTAATTGACTCCAAGTTTTATTTTCAGGAATAAAATTTGCAATTCTATTACTTTCTTTTTGGGCCAGGGGGGCAGAGGAATAAAATGACAAAGAAAAAAAAATTCAAAAATTTATAGATTTTGCAGAAATGGAAAAGTTTTGGGGAAAAAATAATATATTTTTAATTTCTTTAGAACTTGTTGAATTTCTTTCATTCATTTCTACATCAAATGAAAAAATATTTTTCTTGTTTAAATAGACTGGACAGATTGTAGAAGCCCATTAAAAATAATTCCTGTTAAGATGAGATTTAAATTAAATTATATACACGAAGAGTTATGAATTGAAGTTCAGAAAGAAAAGATATACTGAAATACATTGAAACTGATAATATTCACCAGTTAATACTAAGTCAGAGCTAAAAATTATTGAGAGCATAGAGGATTATGAGAGCTGTGGGTATTTATACATAAGAGAAAAAAAATACCTTCTCTGGTAAGGTAAATGGCGATTTTCTTCAGTATCCTTTAGAATAAAATATTTTTCTATAGTTAATGTTGTTGAAAGATGGTTTTCAAATAAAAGGGAGAAAGTAGTATGATTAGGGACTATTTTAGTTTTTGTAACAGTGTCTGCATAGTTATTACTTTCTTGTCGGCATCATTAAAGAACATTTGCAAAGGTTCTCTGAACACTCTCACCAGCCAAATATCATTTAGATAGCCAAAAACTTAAAATACCATTTTTTAAGTAGCAGACAACTTTATTTAAACTTTATTATATGTCATCATTATGCTTAACAGGGCAGGGGCAGCAACTTAACTGAAGGATAACAGTTGTGCTACAGATCTAGCACATCTTCATACCACAGAACTCCACTTCCTCTGAATTTCTGATGTTAGACCTTCCACAATTCCAGTAAGTAGTGTTGCTCAAGATCTCAGTATGCCAATTGCAGGAAATTATAGAGAAGCTAAAAAGCAATTTAAAACCCTGAAATGTGCTTTTTTGTCTTTCAGATCTGTACTAGGCTCACCAGTGCTCTGAGGTAAAGCATGAAAGGAGGTCCCTATTCCCCCACCTTATTCATTTTGAGGCTGAATTTAGCCTTGTAACCCAGAGATAGTGCAGAGTCTTCTTACAAAAAATATACTGCAACAAATAAACCAACTGGAAAATTCTGTAAAATGCATTATAACATCTCCTTCATGGGCCTTCAGGATCAGATTTTACCCACTTTCCTATCTGGCATACCCACACAGAAGCTTTCAGGAATGCACACAAGGCCATTTCTGTGCTAGTCTGCTACTAGGGAAAACTAGAAACAAAATCTCTATCGGTGCCAAACCACCAGTAACATCCACTTACAGAAACCAACAATCTAATCCGAGGTCAAGTATAAAAAAATAAATTTCTTCTAAATAGAAAGGTATTTTTTAATTTGTAGTAATAAATGACTGAATGAGAAAATAATGTGAAATATGACAAAATGAAGCACATCTACCAGCCAGATCTTACTGACAGAAGATGTGGTGTGTGTCAGTTAAAAATCAACTCTTCATTTCCAATCCATGGGGATTTTATTTTATTTTCTTACTCTGTGCTGAATATTTTAGCATTGGAAATAATACAGTTATAGTGACAAAGTTCCTAAAACCGCTAAGGATTATTCACTGGTTTCAAATGGAGAAACACATACTCACCCAATTGCAGCCTGGAAATCTTACTCAGTTTTAAGTACAGTGTGTTGTCACCCTATTCTTTGTATTTAAAGGGAAATGGAGAACTTGCAATACATTTGAGTTACTGAACAAGCAAGCAAAATCCCTGGTGATATCTGACTGCCCAGAAGGATCTCCTTACAAAGAGAAAAACAACGACGACAAAAACAACTTTTAAAAGTAACTACACTAATATAATCCACTTCAATCTGGATATCAAATTGTCATAGGGTAACAGTTACCATGTGTTTACCATGTTTTCAGGAGTATGACAGATGATAGGTACTTTCAAATTCACATGTATAGGGACTAGAAAACAGAGCCCAGAATTACAGACGCTAAAGTAATAAGATTAAATTAGAGACTGTCAGATGTAAAAAACAAATCTATCAAAAACCTCATGCACATGCATTTTGAGTAGAAGCAAATGCTCTATGGTTTGTAAGGCAACTGGAATGGAATTCATCATAACAAAATTAAATACCCATATCTGAGGTAATCACCCTAGGCACCTTTTGCAATGAATGAAAAACAAGTTTATCTAGGATAAGATTCATTTCTACCAAAGAAGCCAGCCAGAAGAGACAAATGAATTATACCCTAAAATGGACATCTTTCTCTTAAATGTTAGCCAATTCCAATGCAGATGTGCACACTTTAAATGTCTAAAGCTAGGCAAGATAAACTCCAGTCAAAACGACTAGTTAAGACAACTATAAAAACTGAAAAGATCTGGTCAGATTACTTCTAGGTATATACACTGGTGCTTTACAAAAAAATTAGTTGAGAGCCCTTACTGCTTTCACTTCTCCTTGAGAATGAATTTGTGCTACACAAACCTTTGACTAAGTGTCTTATTTGTCAGTGTTTTAAAACTGCTGAAGTTCCAAACTACCATCTAGCTTCCACTTTAAAATTGCAGTAAATTAAACAACAGTTCTTAAATTGTCTCTAAGTGGCTATAATTAAGTCTTCACTCCTAATGATGTCGTTCATTCCAAGGACAAATTCAATATGGTAAGAGGTGTAGGAAAGGAGAATTATAACAAAATCCTATGGCTTGGCATACAGCCATGTGCAAAGGGCATACATTAGCACTTCTACAGTTTCTGCAGGAGTTGCTGGAAAAGAATCAGTCTGGAGAGGATAAAGATGACACACAGGAAAAGACACAACCACCTCTTCTTATTTTGCCACAACCCTTTAACAATTTTTTATCTTGTAAATAAATGCCTACTTTGTCAGAGGAAGCTTAACTAAATTCTCTTTCATATTCTTCTTTCTCAAGTTATAGCCATCCTAATAGACCTAAGATAGTCAATATTAGGGTGTAAGACCAAAACTAGTTATTAACCCATTCCCTGAGATTCCTCTACTTTCCTTGGAAACTCTTATCCTTAACCCTTTTTAGATGATTTGCCACAGAGGAATCTGTGAGGATTCCTCTTTTTTACATGCTCTGGATAACAACAGATGATAACAATGGATAGGACAGTGAGTTTTAACAGTGTGTGTAAATGGAATATACTACTCTGAGACAATCTTGCCCCAAACCAGAGACCCCTAAATAGGAAATTACCAATGACAAGCTTTGCATGAAATTGCCATCACTTAGATTAAACAATAATCAGATAATTGCAAGGAACTTTTGAGAAAAGAAGTAATTTTGACTGGAAGAATAAAGAGGCATGACATTTTGTGATTGGGGAGACACCTTGGAACAGAGAAGTGGTAACAGAGCAGCACTCCAACTCCAGCATGACACTGCCTCAAATCATCCCACCACCATCCTAACCTCCTTCTGTGTCTAATGGCGACTCTGCCCCTTTTGAAAGCACAGGCAGCTGCATTCCATCTGAGGCATGGCCCGACAACAGAGCTACATGCTGGGAACCCCACCTTGGACCTTTTGCACCAGCCATGGTTTGTTGGCAGAAGCATGGTCCAGGTCACACATAAAGCAGCACACTGGCAACCCAGGAGACCCAAGTCTGGGTGTGCACATAGTTGCACATAGTTGCACATAGTTGTGTGTGTGCAGTTAGAGCTTCCTGGGGTAACTGCAGGGCTTACAGATGTGTAGGGGCACATTCACTCTTTGCACATGTACAGTTATATACTTTATCTGTTGTATTGCTGCTATTGATGCCAAATATATAGTTTATCCGACTGGCCTATTAATTATACAGAATTCAAAATCAATAAACCACTTTGATTTGGTCTAACCCTAGTGAGCGAGTAGCTCTTTCCTGCCACATTTGTTACATTTACAATTTAGATTAATTACACCTATGATAAAAACATCTAAATAATTCCCACCTATACCTACTTAACATAGACCCAATAAGGTCACACAAGACTAAAGATTTATAAACTAGATCATATCTTAGATCAGCTACATTTTCTTTCATCAGACTCAAAGCCAAAGTTCTCCTTCCAAAATTTCTTCCTTAATATTATAAAAAAAAAAAAAAAAAGCCAAAATAAATTTACTTCATAGATACTTTTAGGACATAATGAACTGGTTAACTAATATTATGCATGTTTAAATATTTCAAAATTTCAAAATTTTTCTTTAGAAAAGTGTTGGTTATTTTCTAAACTTTTTTTCCATATAGAAGATTCTGTTAAAATCAGTCTTACGTTGATAAAAATGGTTTAACTGAAATTTCAGATTGTTAATTTGGCTTCTTTCCTTTTGCAAGCAGAAGGTGGAGGAATATAATGCTATCAAATGATTATTTCTCTTTTTCTCATATACAGACATTTGCCAGTGCTTAGATGCTATGGGGAACAAAAGCAATGTAATTTTGGAGAATATTTGTCCTAAACCTCTGCCAGGTTATCCCACTGTATCTGACATTGTGGCCAGAGAGTTTATTCCGAATGCAGAAGTGAGTCTTCAGATTTGGCCATCACATATTTCTGGCAAATTAATCCCTGCAGCAGGCAGCACATGGAGCAGTAACTGGTCCTGTCTATAACTTTTGCCTTGCAATATTTTGCAGCTTTTTACTTCCTAAAACTAGAGTCTGTTTTGCAGGTAAAAGTAAGTCCTGTTAAGGTAGAAAGTGAATGAGTAGATATATAGTAGATATATTTGTAGATACAAAAATTTGAGGGTTGTCATATGAGTGCACTCTTGGTACTGGCTTTAGATAGCTTTAAAAGTATATAGAAACTTTATATTTTTATATATCTATATATAAATGAAGTAGATGATGAGAAAGACTAGGTAAATACTTTTGGAGAGAGTGAGTGGAGTCACTGCAGTGTAATCAGAGAAAGGCTATCTAAAACCAGAGAAACTGCTATGTTATTTCAGTCCCTTTTCTTCTACTAGCTATTTTCAAGCCTGCATTTGACTTTCTAACACTAATTGGAGTATTGACTGACCATATAAATGCTTGCCCTCATTGTTCTACTCTCACAAATTAACTAGTGAGTGCCTCCAGTTATCTAAATAAGGTGCTGATTGATCGTGTGGAAATAATTAATCAAGCCAGACCTGATATGATCTCCAGCCATGTCAGAACTTTCTTTTCTCATTATGCTTACCTAGTGCAGAATTTAAATTTACAGCCTGTGGCAAAAGGTAATGTTTTTTGAGAGGTTTCTACAAGTCAAATTACAAGGAGGAAGTCAGATTTCATTGTAATAAGACTTTAAATGAGTCCAATTACATTTTAGTTCAAACAGTCTTGTTTCAAATATTGTTCTGCCTGTCTGGCAGCGTTTAATAGAAGCCAACATAGAGTTTAGTGCACTGGGGAATAATATGCCAACTTTCCTACTTGAATCAGTGGAAGCAGGCGTCCTTAGTGGACAGGCACTTAAATGCATGTAATGCAGAAACTGAAATGCTGTTACAACTGTATTTCTCCTTAATGACAAGTACACATAGTAAGCAATACAATGCCATTTGCTGCAGCAACTCATTTATCATGAACAAGCTTACTGTCCTTCACCCTTCACCCTCCCCGCGTACAAACGCTTAAAAAAGGAAAAATATCTTTTTAACTGAAAAAGCAGGAGCAGCATACACTAACTTTGTTCAGCAAAGAATGTAACACTCTCAGTGAGCATTAAACGGCCCCAGACGCCTGCTCACTATCTTAACAAGAAAAGCACAGCAGAAGTGATCTTCTAAATCATCAAATCCAGACTACTGCACTGACAAACGGGTGCTACTCGCTAGTCTTTTTTGACACACTGTCTCAGTCCTGGCTGGCGCTTCAGCACAGATGTTCTTACTGAGAACTGGAGTTACCTAGCTTCTCCTCTTGACGCACTCGCAATGAGACAAGAGGAGAAAGCTTTTAACAAAGCTGTCATAAGCTTATGACAACACAAGGAGGCTGAGTGCTAACCCAGCTACTGCTGCAGTGTAGAACTGTGCCTGTATTCTCCAGCAGTTATACCAGCAGTCTAAAGGCACAACAACCCAACCTAGACTAACATTAGATATTCGTCCAAACAGCACAGAATTTCTGCTACACCCAGAAACACACCAGCACTGATGAAAGCAAAACAAAAAAAAAAAAAAAAAACCTTTGGATTCATAATTAAGACTAGTTCCTAAATGTGCATACTTCAGCAAATATGAACAATTCCCTTGGATAAGCTTGGCTGTGAATCCAGGCCCTAGAGCATTTTCTATTTCAGAGGTGGCAGAAACAAAGGCTGTTCTAAGTGCATATGAATCAGCTTTAAGCTGATTTTTGCATTGTTAAAATAGCACAATTCACAGCTTTCCCCCAGCCTACAACAGAAAATTTATGCTTTTACTCTTTGAATGCAGAAAGCATGTATTTGTAGTAAGGAGGAAAGAGCTGGATTCTGCACATTCAGATATATTCCTACATGAATATATCTGCAAAGTGTTCGACATTAAAACATAATTACAACAAGAAATTGTCACACAGAGCATTTGAAAGCAATGCACTTAGTTTGCAATAATATATCTTTAATAGCGCTTTCAGATCTTCACCAAAAAGAGCAGAGCACAAATCTGCAACATTGCCCAACTGGGAAAATAAATGGTCATCTTGTTTCACTCATAAATGAGCACTGTTGGCAGTGAACCATTATGGGGAAATTTATTACCTTATTTCCAGTGGTAGACCATTATCAAATGCTACCAGATGCTCATCTCAATTGTCAATGTCATATTTGAAGACTCTAACTATGCCAGCTAGCTTCTACATAACAGAAAAACAGGGTTTCTTCACCTCAAAGCTGCCTCACCCAGAATGCAATTGAGTTTTGAAAGCAGGTTCATTTCCATTCTGAAAGCACGATTTTCTCCAAATAGACCATGACTTACTGAAGGGTTTATTACCTACTGCAGAAGATTGTCCTGGTAGCTCTCCATAGCTTAATTCCCAAGAGGAGATAAATATCTGAAATGCAGCCCCACTAGTTAGACTAGCAATACAAAATTTGTCATTGATGTACTGTTTTATATTTTAATAGTGGTACAGAATTTAAATCAAGTAAGTATGTTTAAGGAAAATTAGTAAACAAACAACCCTCAGAAGTGTATTAAAATATTTATGTACTTATTTAAAATAAACTTATTGTGAACACAGTAGATCTACTTTTATATACATACAGATATATCATATAGGTAAGGCTTTCAGTGCCACAGTCATAAGTTATGGCTTACATTTTAGAGCAGCTAATCAGTTTTGGCCTCTGTTTGCAGTTTGGATGGCATTTTAAACCAGGCTTGAGTAAAGTAAAAATGCCTAGCACCTTTGAAAGCCACACAGTGAATAGCTGTGTTTAAGTGGATCAAACCATGAGTCAGAATGTTGAATGACCATTTGGTATCATAAATAATTAAAGGAATGCCATGAAATAATTTATTACAAATGGATTTTTAAAAGTGAATCACTAAGTGCATATGAGTTCCTTGCTAGGAGATCTCACTACTTCAATCACTGAATTCAAATACCATTATTGAGATCCTGCTGGGAGAGCAGCATAGGTACTTTCTGGATGGCCTGTTTATTTGCTTCCATCTCTATTCTTGCTGTGTAAGTGTTCCTTGCACTGTAGAAAATACGTAACTACTCAAAAGGTGGTTGGAAATAATGAGCTGAAAAGGTTTGTTAAAGTTGGATTTGAAATTGCAACTGAGTCCACATCAGACAACAAAACATTTTATCCACATTATAATAAAATTTAATGCACAATTCATTTACAGACCAAACCTAAATCCAAGCCTATTAAGAAAGGCTTTGATAAACATGCTTCAAATTTTATCTTGAAGTGTTGCGCTTATTCAGAGCCTTTTTAAATTCTCAGACCCCACTTCTGCCCAGGCACAAGACACCTTAGTGTCTCGCTGCCCCTCAGAGGCACCACAGTCACATGCAGAAGGACTCCCACTTTAAGTAAAGACCTGTTTAATAGCCATTATCTTCACTCTACTTTAATCCAGGGTTTGCCAGGACTTCCATTCTTGTCAAGGCATTATTACTCATAAATAATCACTCTGGGCTAAACAGAGCACTCAGTGTTTTAGAACTAAAGATCATATATTATAGCATTTAAAATTAAAATAATGAACAAAAAATCTCCCAGAATGCTGAAGATCTATTTGCAAAAAATGATGAAGATATGAGCAGCTCAAAATTCTGTCATCTTCCACAAGAGACCACAATTTTCACCATATTTCTTTAAACTAAATTACGTTTTATTTTAATAATTTTTCTGGATCCAGAAATTACCATAATCTCTTTTGCTATGGGAACAGTATTTCAAGAACATCAATGGCTACAAGAACAGTCAGGTACAATCACATTCCATTGCTTTCATTAAAAAAAAAAATCCAACTTATTTCACAGCACCTGGCACAGACATTAATATTCGGTTTGGGTAATCCAAGCTAGTGTTGCATGGCTGGAAGTTTATATGTATTCTTTAAAGCCAGGATTTATAAGTGTTCTGTATTTGAATGACCATGCTCATGACTTCATGAGTGGCCTACAGCAACCTATAAACAACAGAATTAGTCGGCAGAATAATTCATCATGTACTGGGTAGAAAGACATTTTAAGAGTCCAGCCTTGCCGGCAAGATAGCAGCGTGCATACCAATACTGTTGCTTCCAGTCCCATGGTTTGTGCATAACTGTTTGGGAAGCACACAGCTAGCCTGGACATTCAGAAAACATATTTGTTATATTAGCTAGGAACTAGTGAGCCTCTCAGGCTTTCTAGATACAAGGCATATTTATATTCAACAAACTCTCTTTTGTCCTTTTCCTTAGCATATTGAGTTATTTGGACTTGAGGCATTCAGGAAAGCAAAGAACACTGGTTGTGCATGTGAGGACACACAACTGCAAAAGGATGCTTTGCTGTCTCTGATTCCATTAGGTACACATGGTTTCCATTTTTTGCCAGGAGCTCACTGTCCAGGATTATGTATGAGTGCTAAAACATATTCTGTAAGGATAGCCTGTGGTAGTCACTTGGACAGAGATTCTACTAAAATAAAAACATGAACAATTCATATAAAATAGTTGCTTACAGATGCCCTAAAGATAATGCCGATGTGACATATGGACAAACAGGAATGACAGAAAAATGGAAAATTTTATCAGTAGATTCAGACAGAGTAGAAAACATTGCTAATAAAAATAATACTATTTTTTAGATTTGAAGTATTACACAATTCTACATTTTCCTCACAGAAGCTGATAAAGAAGAAGGTAAAACCACAGTCCAAACCCACAGTAATTAATTGTCATTGTATATATATAATACAGACCCAGTAGGAGGGAATTAAGACTGCAAAATGACATTAAATAACTAAGATTAATTTGCTTTACCCTGGTGAAACTATATGCGAGAAATAAAGTAGAGACAAATTAGGTGATTGCATAATGTAGTGAAGACTAAGCAAGTATCTAGAATGAAAACTAATAGTAAAATATTTCTTATTGAATATCTTAAAATGATTTATTATTAAATAATCATAAATATTTATAATTTACATATTTAAATAATTAAATCTATGTCTGAACAGACTTTTTCCACTCTGCGATCTTAAATGCTAACTGATCAAGTTTTTTCATATTTTGTTGTTTTGTCAGAGAAAAAGTAGAAAAATTCATTAATTGATAATAATGTTGATAAAAAAAAATTAAAACTTTAATTAAACCAACACTAACAAAAGATTAGAAGTTCTTGCACTGCTGAGGCTATACTCTAGAAAATGCCCATTCAATTTAGAGGATTCAATACAAACATTTATGGTGACAAAATAATAGCACATTTGTACATCTTTTGCATGCGTAAAAATGACAAATCTATTCATGTACTGAGTACATTATATAGATGCAAAGAACTGTTTGTAAATAAGCTTTAAATAATTCTTTTGCAAACTATCGTGAAACACATTATATTGTGTTAATGCTATTTATTTTCAAGGGTGTTATATTGTATTATTTGAAAAAAAACCAAAACAAAACAACAAACAACCTATAAAAAACCACCACCCAAACTCAGATGGTTTTATAAAAATTGAATCCTTAAAAGAAAAAAATAAGAAATCAAACCAAAACATTATTATATTTCCAAAATAAGGTTAGTACTCAAACAGGGTTTGAAAGGTTACAAAAATAGATGGGTTGAAGCAAATTGGAAAAGTAATAATAGAACTACATCACAAAAGATATGCTAAAACTACAGCACTGAAACAAGGGAAGATACCTGTCAAAAAGCAGCATGTAATCCAAACTACTAAAGGCTAGGGGAATGTAAAGATCATTGTTGTATCAGTCCTGAATTATATGAAAGGCTTCCTTGCCTAACCAAGGTCTGGGCCCATCTATGCAAATCACATTCTAGACACAGATAAATGCCCAGGAGGACTTAAAAGCATTTGACAGCAGATGAGACCTTGATTCTTTCATTGATACTAAAAAGAAGTTACAATAAAAAAAATAGGAAAAACCCCAAGCTAGAAACAAATGTGACATTCTTTTTGTTTTGGATGCCCTGAATGCTTCCCTTCAAAACAGAACACCTCCATTATTTTTTGTTCCAGGGGTACCAAATCTTGTTTTGAATACGTTCCTCAGTCACCCAGAGGGATCAAATTAAGGTTGCTTGTCCATGTTCTCCTGTAACTTGAGGCAGAGCTGCTGGAGGATCCAGTCAGCCCATCGCACTGTAGCCAGTGCCAGCTGGCTAAATAAAGGTCTGATTTAGACAAATCATCACTTTCCCCTTGCATATGTGATCATTGTCTTGGATTTGCATCTCTGCTTAAAAGCTAATAATATCCCAACTCATTGTGAACTCAAATGGTCACCCATGGTACTGCACATCAGAGCCACTCTGTTACTGATTGACACATTTCTCATTCCAGGATAAGGGATATTTAGAAATTTGAATGCAACGGGTTTTTGGCTGAAAATTGTTGTTTGGTTTAAGATTTTTTTTTTCCTGAAGAGTAAATGAATAAACTTCAAGGGGAAAAAAAAAAAAAGCTGGGATCTCGAGATTTGATCTAATTATCTAATTCTATTAACTGAAAACTCCATCTATTTATTTCCCACTTGCAACATATTGAACTGAATTAATTTTGGTGAATTCTCTATATATGTGAAGAAAATAAATGTGGAAATTGTGGAGTTAAAGTTTTTACTCAAACAGCAAAGATCTAACTCCAGTTTCCCAATTGCCAAAACTTCCTATATAATCCAATGGCAATCCATTTTGTCTCCCTCTATCCCAATTATCACTCTTTTGCTTGTTTAACATATCCTTTTCATTTGCTGTTTGCATGGTGGCTTTTTAACAATGGAGGTTCTTCAGAACAAAAAAACCGAACTGTTTCTCGGATGATATGAGGATTATTCATAGAGTTACTGTATATATACACTGCTTTATGCATATGTATGTAGGTGTATATGTTCATATATCTCCATATCCATACCTAGATCCTTATATTTTTATATATTTACACCAGGAATGTTTGGCCAATTCATACATATGCATACATATATATCAATTATATATATGTATAGCACAATGAAAACAGTTATTAGATCCATGCTAACAAAACTAAATACCAGTAAAAATAAATATTGTTATGTCTAATATAGCTCTGTGTATGAAATCTGCAGTGAAAGGTAAGTGGATAAAGGAATACTATGCAGTCAACAGCTGACACATTCATTTCTTTTGTACTAAAATTACAGTAATTTACCTATTACTAATTAATGCCAGATGGTTGTACAGAGGGAAATATATTGGTATTAAACCACAGTGTTAAGAAATGTGCATATGTTTTATGACTAATTTAATTATTAATATACTGATGTAAAACCAGTAAATAACCCTTTCATAATTTTAACACACAAGTATTTCTGCATAAAGGAAAGCATAAATATTTATGATTACACACCTGTTAGTAATATTTTGTTACATAGGCCAGCTATTGCAAAAACAAACCCTAATCCAAATCCAAATGTTACAGGCAGAAGGGAAAAAAGGTAAATGTGGATGGACAGGCGATAATAAAAAAGGGAACTAACTTAGGGCAAAACTAGAAAGCATATAAAGGATGTGGTCTGTGAGCCTATTTCTAATACTCAGTAAACTATTTAGCAACAGACAGAATAAATTAACTGCACTCTTTTTTACTGCATATGTGAAAAACTGCACCACCTGAGAAGAAACCTTAGCTCTTAAGATCAAAACCGTGAACTAAAAATTCAGGGCAAGAAGAGCTATAATAGTTACTTAGCAGTCCAGTTACTTCATACTAAGTATGCCAGAACTTTCTTTTGAGGTTAAAAAAAAAATCCAGCATTTTGAATCTTTACAAATGAAGGCAGATTTTTCTGTTGTGCTTTGTAGTGAGAAACTGCATATACCACTGTAATTTGATTTGCCCATTAATACTCATTTCCCTAATTTTAGTACCTGAAAGTTACAATTATTTGCAATTTAATTGTTGATTGACCTGGATATTTATTTATTAAATCTTCTTAATGGATAGTGCACAGATGTCACTATTCATGTAGCTATAGACTAGAGTTCCTATTAACACTGACACACTGCAAAAAAATATATGTTAAATTCACCTACACTAAAATTCTTCATTCCTAGAACTTTAAATTAATATAATGTTTTTATTTAATCATACAAAATGCACTATAAGCATGAGAATACCAAATTTCAAAGTAAGAGAAGACAACGTATCTCAAACTTGGCAATATTAATGTCATATCAACAAAATAATTAATAAGAAACTAAGTACAAATTGGCTTTTTTAAAGTACATTATTTCAATTCACTTTCAAAACCTTCATGATTTTGTATCATCCAGATCATGCTGCCTTGATGCAGCTGTGGTACAGCAGGTGACTTATAGGCAGAACATTTACAAGCATTTTTTTATAACTACTATTATAAAACGTACCTATATCTATTCAAGACACCTGTATATCATTGACAGCTAATAGATCAAAATAATAAGTGCAAATGCTTGATCTTCTTCAATACCCAACAGTCATCAGATTTTATGTGTGTCTTGTGAATTAAAATTCTTTTACAAGGCACACCAGGAACATCAAGTCTAAGTGGGTAAAAGGTCAACCCAATGACAAGGGTAAACCTGGATCTTAACGACTACCGTTTTATTTCTCACACACATCTTTTACTGTGGAAAAGTGAGTTTGCCACTCTGTTCACATACAAGCAAATGAGCATGATATATTTTCAAATTCAAACAGCAGCAAAGATTTTAATTGGGTTACAGGCACAAATTATGTATCATCAGAAAACACACATTAGCTGGCTGTCTGATTCTAGGCTGATTTTGTTGACCTGGCATTTGGAAAACATTTTTTTTTTTTTCCGGCTGGTAATTGAGCCCATCTGAGAAAGAGTAAAAGAAACACAAGTACGTAGTGCCATACTATCATTTTTGCAGTCACTTTCAGGACTGCACTAATACATTCTCCCCTGTTCCAAAATTTCAACAATGGGCCTTTCATAAAGGCATTCTTACAGAACGGTGCCTGGGCCCCTCATTCAAATAAATTCAAGCTGAGGCTTCCAAGGAAAACTCCTGGCCATGATTCACATGACCTACACAAACACAGTGAAGAAAGAAAAAAAGAGTGCCTAACAAAGCAACAGAAAGGAACAATGTCCCTCGGAAACAGACCATCCATTCAAGTAAAAAATTAAATACAAAGTACCGCTATAACTGAAAAGACCATGTGTAAAAAATACTAGAGGGTAAAACCTTCTCACTAAAGAGATGCCATACTACCAGCTGACCTTCACACTTTCCCCCTCAGTGTAAGGCGTCATGCACAGTACAGCATTTGAAGAACCAACAGAACTAACAAGGAAGAGCAAAAGAAGCAATTAGTATGCTCAGGCACAGATAGGAAGAGAAAAAAAAAAAGCCAAACTAACAAAACCCAATGAAACAACAAACACCCAAACTGCTATGAAGCTGTGTAAGAGCCCTATGTTACAGCTCACTCTCTCCCTGCCTTCCCCCTCTCAATGCTCTCTCCTGCATATTAAACACTGGGTTCAGTAAGGGACACAGCTTTCTGGATTCTCTAACAGAGAAGCATCCTTTTTCCATTCCAAGTACATTATGTAACTGTGTAAGCGATGGAAGCCAATTCCTCTGCCATGCCCTCGAGCAGCATTCATCTAATGCAAACGGCCATGGAAAAGTCTGCTGCTGCCCCACATGCAATCCAAATCTAGGAGAAACACCGTTCAGGATTGCCACACCTCACAGCCTTAACCATTTGATTACAACTTACAGATTTCATAGAAAAAAATAGGCTATTTTCATTGTACCTGGCTCCAAAGTAATAAACTCCCTATAGTCATAGCTGAATTTTCATGAAAGATTTAGCTTGAATGATTTCAAGCAAACAGTTTGGGATGAATCTCTAAGAAGATTCATTCTGATATTTAGAAAAAACCCAGAAATTTACAGTATATGCATTTATTGGCTGTCAGAGCAGAACTTTACTTACCTGAACCTCCTAACCACATATTTCAGTTTATATGCTAGTATTTCCAACTATTATTTTGCAGTACAGTAAGCAATGTTTTGCTACTCCCTGTGAAAAATAAACAATAGCCCATGACAAACCTTTCAAACAACCAAACAACCCCCCCTTAAAACATGCTTTCAAGTATAGTGTCCACTAGGAAATACAGGGTTAAAGACAAATAAAATTCCAATGAGTGGATCCTTGTGAAGCAATTTTTCTCCTTACAAAAGGGTCATTCATACAACCCTTGAGTTCGTGCTTTTGAGTTTTACAAATCCTACATTCTCTGGTGACTTCTGATTCCTGTGGTGCAAATTCACAAAAAACACCCTAAATTATGCACTGGCTTGACATGAGAAGTCTTTTAATGTAGTTACTTTTCCTTTGTGTAATGGAGAGAAATTACTTGATTAAAAAGGCATGGTTAAGGAAAAAAAATAAAACCAACAAGAAAACCAAATACAAACAACACCCGAAAAAAAGAAAACACAAGAAGAGGGAGAGATTGGCAAGAAGAAACCAGAAGCTGAGCTTTCCCTTTACTGGTCCAGTTTGTTCACTTATGCGAAAGACAGTGTTGCAGTAAAGAGCAATGAGCATGAGAGGCAGGCAATGCCTGCTACTGTGGCTTTTGGGAGATAAAGACTCACAGACAAAAAAACTATTTAATGTGTCCTTGAAAGAAGTCACTAAGATTTCTAGATTTGGTAGGAAAAAAAGCAGTTTCATTGAGGTTGCTGCAACTGCTGCCAGTAAATATTAATCACAACTCGGTTGCTATCAACTAAGTAAACTACATGCACAAATCTTTAAGGTTAAAACTGTGCATTATTTTTGGCACTTTCAGTTACTCTGCTGATATTTTTAATACTATTTGAATGCTAAATCCATACCAGTGTTGTTTCACAGATCAAACAACATTTTTCAATGATAAATTTCAGCAAATTGAAGGGGTAGGATTTCCGTCAAATACCTTCACATATCTATGCTACAGAAGTGTCTATCTAGGGACAAGTTAGGCTCCTTCAGAGGAATAGAGAACTCCTGGATGATGGGTTTTCCTAAAACCAGCTGGGTTAGAGATGTTCAAAAAATGAAGCAATCAAGTAGATATTCAGTAAATAACGAGGATTTTTACACATAGCATCTCTTTCAAGAAGACTAAACTTAGCACATCTGGGCAATCAGTTTAAGATTTCAGCTTTAGGCCTGATCAGGTGAAGGACATCAAAAAGCAGTAATGAGAAGAAGGCATATTTCATTAGCTTTTGTTCTCCCTGCAATGGAGTTGTAAAGTACTGTTTGGAAATCACTGTTTTATTTCTAAGTTACATTAATACTAAAAAAAAAGTCAAAACACTGAATGGCAGAATTGGCTTTTAAAAAAACAGATTATTCACATGTGTTTTTCTTCAAGTCAGCTTTGATTTTGATGAAACAACACAAGAATAGAAGGCTTGAATACTACTTTGATTACCACTACCTCAAATACTGGTCAATATACTTGAGTTCACTAGGTTGGGTTTCTCAAATTTTCTTAAGTTAGCTCATTATTTTATTTTTTTTTGTCTTTGTAATTATTATTTAAGTTTTTTGGAAAAGTTGCTTTGGTTTGAAATAACTGAGCTCTGGGAGTCCAGAATAATGGAGGTCCAGGCATGCTTGGAAACCAGCCAGGTGCCACAATTTTCACCTAAACAGCTTGCTGAGCAGGTCAGCAACTTGAGGACCGTGATACTGCTGAGTATGAAACTGGAAACTAGTTACTGAGAGGCTATAAATCACAACTAAAATTTAGGGCCTACTAAAGAGATTAAGAAAAAGAAGCATGTGATGCTTTTGGCATCTGCAGTGCAATAGGGACATTGCTTATAAAGGAAAAATTGTTAGAGCATTAAGGCTCTTTTCGCCAAGATAAATCCAGTACTGTAGTTTGCTTTGTGGTTTATGAAGTCTCTGCTTTATGGTTTATAAAACCTGATGACCGAAGTCAGGAAGCAGTCCAAACAAATATTCCAGGGCTAGGCAAGTACTTCAACAGTTTCTGGAGTTGATGGGAGAATTGTTATATGGAAGGAAAAGAAACGAGTAACTACTGCAAAGAAATTCTTGTATAGTTCTAAATGCTGAGTATGAGGCTATTTTTATTTCCCCGAAAGATATCTGGAAATACTGAAAACAGTTTTATCTGGATTTGTGTGTGTATGTATTTATAGATATATCTTCATACAGAATGTAGAAAGAAGTCAGTTAAATGCCAAAGATTGGATCAGCCATAATAACAGTGATGCAACTATTCAGCATTGCTATAGGAATACACAGATAAGAAGAAATAAACACAGAGTATATCTGTACTGTTAAATAAATGAGACTAGGGAGCAAACTGGAGCACTAGCTCTCGCAACTGTAGAAGTGTCTGCAGCATTCTAACCAGCTCTCAGCAGGACTCAATCCCAGCACAGATCTGTGAGAGACTGCAGAAAAGGATTATTGGTTCAAAACAACTCAAGTGTGTGTTTGGGGGGTGCAGGGCAAGGAATTCGCTGAGCAAGGACCAGGATTTTTCAAGCACACAGGGCTGCTCACGTCAGAGTCCCTTTCTAAAATTAATATGAATGCCACCAAAGTGGTGCCCTGTGCTGTTCCCTATCAGCACTTCTCCAGCAGGCTAACACCAGTATCCTAAAACAGCCTTAGTGCTCTTGAGAAACAGGTATGCCCAACCTGAAACTCTGCATGCATCCTTTGTTTCATGCTACAAAAGCCCTCTTTGATGGTTTGCAACACAGCCTTCAGATCAGTTTGAAATGACCTGAGCTGTTACTAGTGCCTTGTACAGGAGTACCAGATGGGGCTCTAAGGAAACCCACAGGTTGACACTGTGTGGAGTGGACAGAGCCAGACTGCTCCAGAGGGGCAAAGTCCTAAATTATGTATGTATGAACCATGCTGCAGGACTTTTTCTGTGTAAATAATGCATTTGTTCCTATGTAAATATATGATAGAGAATTCAGTTGCTCACACGAAATAGTAAAAAAGTTCTACTGTGTTTATGACTTACTACATTCACTACACAATTCAGCAGTGAAGTTAAAAAATAAACCAACAACACAGAAACACACAAAATTTAGGGCAACAGAACCCTGATCACTACTTAGTTTTAAGTCCTTGTTTTAGATAAATTAGGAGGCCTTCAGTTACTCATCCTCAGTAGTGGGAAGAGTCTGGTGCAGCCCCATATTTCTGGGCAAGATGCTTCAGAATTCTTGCAAACTGAGTGCTTGAGAGAGCAAGTCAGAGAGAATGTGTGAGAAGAAATGTAACAGAACAGCAGAGGAAGCAAAATTTATGTTTGAAATGCTGAACAATACAGTGAGGTGTTGATAGCCTGTGGAAAGAAAAAACACCCTTACAAACCTGCTAAGTGAACTACTGTGATCTTTTTCTCTCAACAGCTGGATATGAGAAAAAAAAAATATGTTTAGATGATAAATTGAAAGCAAGAGCACCAGACCAAATTTCGTGAAATGCTGTAGGAAATTTTAAACACTTTTTGTTCTATCCACTTTTCTAATAAACCTGCTCTTCTTACTTTCGCTTGAAACTTTCAAGAGCGGAATTTTTTATCATCAGTCCCATATATTTCCACATTACATCTTTCCTCTGCAACCTAGGTAAACAAAAACCTCACAATTAAAATCCCTCAAGAAGTTCAGAGCATATACATATGCAAGATTTTGACTTTTAAGATTTAGATTTACTATCCTTCTATTTGTTACCTACTTCATATTTTTTACTTCATATTAATCTGACTACAGTCCTTTATATACTTCTTAGGGCAATGAAACTGAAATTAATCCTTATGCACCACAGCTTGGCTTGCTTCCACGGGAAAATAGGTAACAGTATTCCACCACAGAGCCTTTTAAAGGATTATGTTTCTAATTATTTTTTAAAAAAGTAAAATCTTGATGTAAAAGGAGAGCCTAAGGAAATACATAAAACAACACTTCAGTTTTTACATTCACATCACTGCACAAGAAGTACCAAATCCCACTTTAGAGAAGAAGAAAGGAGGAGGAAGAGAATCCCACACAATTGATAAATTAAACTTCTTGAGTTAAAACCTTTGTTAAATGAATGATTAAACAATAAAGCATTATACGATGAATGTGTATTGTGGGTGTGATGAGGGGGTGTAAGTGAAGGACAACTGAAGTACTTCTGTGGAAAACAAGAGTAAAAATAGCTGTATTCCCATCCTTTCTCCTAATAACAGTGATCTGATATCAAATAAAAAACATACAGTAGCTCTTCTCCTGCAATAGTCACTATATGCACAAAGGTATATATTTCAGGACACATGGGATTAGATTTTCATGTTTATCCTCTTATTGCTAGAAGAGGCAACTAACTTCCACAAAGCCATTTTTCAAAAATTTACAGCTGGTTAATACTTGCAGTATGAGGGGTGAGAACAAACTACTCAAAATTCGTGTTTAACCCTCATAAACATTATCAAATACTGTCTATAGGGATTCTGATGAAATAAAAATAATTGTCAAGTCTAGCATCACATGATCATTTTCATGCACTATGGAAAGCTCATTGAGTTCAGCAACTTTAATCTTAACTTTCTATAGGAATTTCAAGGCCTTCAAAAGCTTTCACACTTCACTCTTATCAGCTTTAAGGGAGCTGCTCAGGTATGTGTGATGGAAGATCTGGGCCTTCAATTCTATACATTCAGACAGACAAAAATAGTGATAGGCACTTTTAGATAGCCATATACAAAGAATATACATCTGAAATAGCCAAGAAGAGATTAGTAAATATGCCAATTTTAATCATGGAAAACCTCTGCAAACATGTTTATAAATTTAACACTCTACTGAACACAAACTGGCATGCTGTTTTGGCATTTTAGTCTATAGCACTTCAAAACACACTTTTAACTTTACAGCTTTATTGAATATGTTATAGACAAAAAGATGTCACATTCTATTTTTACAGTCTTGCTATAACAAATCTATGATTTTTTTCCAGGCACCATTCAGTCCCAATTCCGTTACATTGATTGTTGCACTTCTCAGAAACACGTAAAATTAGATATAATTCTATGTATCCAAATGTAGTGCATCTCTCTTTATCTTGTAAATGTTTGAAAACTTTTAAAGAATTCCTTTTTTCACTATACTGAGTTGAGTGTAAAGGAGGGTAGGACCAGGAATGAACAGTGGAAGTGAATAGTTTTGTGCTGCCTTTAGTCAGCTGAAGGGGAAACCATCACTTTTGTAATTAGGTCTCATGATACATGAAAGGTTGACTGCAGAAGGTAACCTTGACTTACTATTTGTGACTAAAGCACTATGTATATTTACAGATCTTTAATTATAATTTCCTTTTGTGTTTAAACCTTGTGATAAGGACAGATGTAACTCTCCTGAGTTCATGGAACACTTAGTCCAAAGATGAGTTTCACCCTGTTTTATTTACCTTATGTCTCATGTCTTGGGTGTAGAACCTCTTCAATTCTCTTGAAAGGACATATAAGACTCCAGTTTTACAGGCCGCAAGTATAGATATATCAGATATAGCAGTACAGATACAGATAAGATTTTCTATGCTTACACTTCATCTTCTTTTTTCTTCTTTTTTTTTTTTTAAGGAAAAAAAAGCCACCTAGTTAAACATCTTAGAATACAGTGATGTGAAAAATCACTCAGAATTCAGTAATGATGTGTTTGTCTTTCTGCACATTTGCTCAAATTCCAAGTCACGATGAAGAACCTATAAAAATTCTAAGTCAGTGGGAGAGAGAGACATTCATAAGTGTTAAAGCACTGCTGAATCAGTATTTTTGCTACAGACTTTTTATGGATAGGAAAGCATAGCAGTTATAGCTGCAATTTTCCAGCTGGGAGGGAGAATGTATGGGCAACAAATAGAAACAAGGAGGCAGCCCTGGCCTGTTTCCTGTAGCTTGTTATCTTCATGCTTTGTTCAAAGCTCACATAGAATGAAGGGTGAATCTGGCCTTTGCTGATGTCAATTGAAAAGTTTGTCATTTACTTGAAAGGTTCAGAATAACTTATCTTTCTATTCTTTTCCATTTTAAAAGAATCTTTCCAGTTAGGAAGCAAAACCTTTTTTTTTCCCCTCTGAAGATGGCCCTAAGCAGTAAGTCAAAGAGAGGAGATCCATAGTACTCATTAATTTATTGGATCTGTTGAGCTTGAAACCAATATATAAAACTTTAAAGTGGTCATTACTTTTGACTTCTGTAGCTAGCAGGAAGTAAGAGCAAGAAGTTTCTCTGAGGAAGAAGAAAAGATGACTCTCAGTGAGAAGAAATGTAATGGAAAAGAAGCATGTAGAGGAAGAAAAAATTAAACCCAGTTTTGGTTTTTTTTTTCCCAAGATAGAATAGCTTGAGATATATAACTGTGCTAAGTTGAACCTAACAATACTTTCCACCCTTTCCAATATTTTCATATAGTCTGGTAAAACTCTTCTTTTTTTTTCCCATTTTTTTCAGTAATTTTTCATGAATAATCAAATTCATTATAAATATTAAATATTTAAAATAAAATAGATGCTGTATTAGAACTAGCTGGTTACAAGCCAGCAGTGTGTCCAGGTGGCTGAGAAGGCCAATAAAACCCTGACCTGTATAAAAAAATACTGTGGCAAGCAGGGAAGTGATTGTCCCTCTGCACTCAGCAGTCCTCACAGTTTGAGCATTGTACTGTGTCCAGTTCTGGGGCCCTAAATTCAAAAAAGACCTTGGGTGCCATGGCCCAGTTGGCATGGTGGTGTTCAGCCTAACTTTGTGATTTTGGAGATCTTTTCCAACCTGAATGTTTCTATTACTTAAAAAAATGTCCATATTTTTAGAGCAAAACCCAGGTCAAATTCTTTCTTTGTTTTCTAAGCAAGCCTTCAACTGATATCACCAAGTGCACATTTCTCAGTTGAGGAATGTACCTCTACATCTTCCCAAATTAACACCCAATTTGCATACTATGACTGAACTGACATTGTTGGTTTTGTGACATGGCTATGTGTACTACTGGGCAATGAGGAAGAGAATGAAATCCAAAACAGCAAAGCCTTTGAAGACATAAGAAAAGCCAACCGATCATTAGATGAAATTTTCAACATCTAATTCAAAATGCAGAAAGAGAAGAAGGTACACTGCTCTCCTGCTAGTCTCAAATTGGAAGGTAGCTTGGCACTGCATTCGTCCATGAAGTTTTCTTCTGACCTGCAACACTGGAGTAATACTGGACAGACAAGCTGATGAAGGCCATTGCCCCTTACCTCAGGCATGTCTGATGAACTAGAAGAACCCATGGAGCTTGGAAAATTGGTTCCCATAAGAATGACTGTTGCCATCTTTTACCTTTGTTATTTTCATCTTTTTTATCATGCCTGAAAACTGCGGTTACAGAGAGTTTCTTTAGACACTGGGCAGAAGAGATGAGTATGTACTGTGCAAATACACACAGCTAGAACTATTCTAATAGAAGATTCACTTTGCCCTTGGTATTCTTATAGTGAAATAGAAAACACATGTTTAAGGTATCTTTTCCCACACCCAATCTCAACAAGAACCCCAAAACCTCAGCATATATTCCTTTTGGTAAGCAATAAAAAACAATGAGTAAATAGTAGATACATATCATTATAACATTGAAACTGTCACATTAAATTTCTGTGTATTAAACTACATTACAAGTAGGAAGCAAATTAATGATTCAAGATCAAGCGTACAAAAATAAGCAGCTAAATATTTGCAAGGGACAATGATGAAATTATCAACTTAATTCTTTGTAATACCAGCCTCACAAACTTACTTTAAACCTGTGCAGGAATTGTACTCAAAATATATAAAAATTCAGGAACTCTGGTGGGATTAATGACTGCTTTTTCTGCAGAGAATGCACATTCTTCAAAAGAAGCAGGTTGACACACTGGAGTAGGAAGAAACATCTCTTAAATTGTTTGAGTTGCCATAAAGGGTAATAAATGCTGAGTGAGGCACACCCACACATAGATCACTTTTTTGTTTAAAATATTATTTTTCTCTGCAATTTTGTATCTGCTGTTAAAGTAATGGATTCTTCATTTGAACAAGGCTGTCAGATCGTTAAAAATCACTACTCAGAGATAGCCAGGACAAAATACATTGTTGCCTTATCTGCATGGTAAAACAATTTGATACATGTGAAACTATGCTTTGCAACCCAATCTACAAATGAGAAAACTATGGAATACAATTTTATGAGATAAGGAGTGAAGAATAACGTCTTAAACCACACTCAACAAACACCTTTATGTAAGCTAAATAGCTTCTCTGCCCAGTTTACTCCTCGTGTCTTCATTCCCTAATTTTCATTGCTACACAAATCTCTCTAAACCAATTAATTGTTTCCAGAAGAAAACCTGTGTATGGTTCTAAGGAGAGTTCCATCCAGGGAACATTTATATAGACATGACTACATCAGATTGCATGCTTCCTTTCCCCTGCACAGTCCTCTAACACAATTTCCACAGGTTGTCTGCCTGAAAACATTCCTGCCTGCCCTCAGGACCCATCTAAGGAGAAGCCACACTCACACTCTCTTTTGTGCTTAAAAATTCTCATGCTGAGGACTGCAGTGCACCTTATTTCCAACACCCTGACCTGAGAAAGCACACAAAAAATGATTGCTTTGTCTTAGGGTGACATAGGCATTACAGAGAGGCAGAACAGTGTGCTGTGTAGCTTGGATACAGTACATCTGGTCTGGGAGGAGGTGGAAATGACCGATGACCTGCACACGAGCCATTCTGCACTGCTTGGTATGGCATCAGCCCCTTGGGGTGAGGGCATGTTGCGGTTTAAAGGCTATTATAACAGACCTTACTCGAGAGCATCTCTGCCCAGCCTGGTTCAGCACCAAACCCTCTGTCCCAGGGCTGGTCACTGTGCTCTCACTGGCCAGGGAGCCATAAGGCTAGCTCTGGTCAGTCTGCTGTTCCACAACGCAGCGATGGTAAAGGAGGCAAGAAGGGTCTATGCACGGTGTCCATGGAAGTGGTTTATTCACATGGCTGCACCAGAGGCCAAAGACCTCCCAGAGGCAGAGATGCCTCATGGGTGAAGACCTCATGCACACAGACACATGTGCACAGAGATCCACATGCATAGACATGCATGGTGCATAGACTACAACATGGCGGAGGGTGAGGAGTTTTCTAGAGAGACAGAGGGGCAGGGACAGCACATTGCCCGGTGACCTCTGGGCACAGGGGCAGTACATGGGTGGAGTTAGGGTACAGGAACCAATAGGGAAAACCCAAGGGCATGGCCAGGACCATGTGAAGTGGGGAAAGCAGGACAATAGGGGAAGGGTAAACACATTAAGGAATAAAAGGGTGGGGAAACTACAGCTTTTATCACAACAAGGGAAGATGTAGCCAACTGCTAGAAATGAACCCAAGGTGAAAGCAGCACTACAAAGAGTGGCAGATTTCTGTTCTCTTTGTAAAGCTACCATGGAAGTCTTACATCACCCTTAAAATTCTGGGGATTATTTGTTGTTTAAATGTAATCATGCTTGTACTCAACATCATTGTAGTCAACACCTCAGCTGCACACACCTAGAAAAAGAAAACAAAACAACCCAAAAAAAGCATATAAAGAAACAAAGTCTACTATATTGCACTGCAGCTGAGATTTCTAACACTTTAGAAGTAATTCCACCACTGTCTACATTTGGATGATACAAAAGGAGAGTATGTCTATAAGCACATACATACATGCACAGAGAAGGTGTAAACTTACCAAACTCACCACCAAGGTAGCTATAAACCTATCAGATGAAGGATGTATGAAGAACAATCAGCCCTGGTTTCTCCAGGCCCATTCACTTTTAGGAGCAGCGAAAGCCTCATCACTAAAGGAATACTAAAACATCACATGCTGCAAAAAACCACAAATTTATACCCTCAGAAGCAGCCTGGGTAGAAGTGATTACCCTGACTTACCATAAGGGTATGTAAACAATTGGATGCCTAGTAGCTGTAATGGAAGAGTATTAGAACAGAATTAAAAAGCAGATGAAATCTTACAGAACTAAGTGTAATTAAGTGTCTGATAACAATCTGAATCTGCAAGAAAAAAACAAACTACCTGGCATTTTGTAGTATGAACATCCCAACTGAACCTTTCCATTCTGTTCCTTAATACCTCTGCCACGTATGGAATAGCTTTCATTTCACATCTCAGTGTAGACCACGGCAAAGATCACAAAACCATTCTCCAAATCTAAATGGAGCCTCAAGTGTTCCTTGGTTTCGTGCCTCTCCCACCAACATGGACTGCACAATGTGGCAAACCCCAAGGACCAATCTCTTACAGTACCAGCACCCCCAGGACAGCATTACCAGGAGCACTTTCACTGCTCCACTTTGGGCAGGGAAGCTGTGTGACATCACCATGAATCCATTGCCCAGTATCTGCAATGCTATTTCTCACAGATAATGAGTTGGACAGAACTATAGGAATACAAGGATCAATAACAAAATGAAACACAACAACCAGAAAATAAACCATATGAAGGAACACTAAATGATCTAGTGCCATCTACCAAGCTGAAAACACTAGGGACATGATCAGTCTCTTCAAGTACCTCCAGGGGAATACTATATAAAGGAAAGAAGGGGTTTATTTAGTCTAGAAAACGGTAAGGATGGGGCATTGGCCAAAAGCAAATAACAGAAAAGTGGTGGCAGTAAATAAGAAAAGGGTATAAGGATCAATTTGTTGCAGAAATAAGCTCCTTAAAGGCTTTTGGTCAAGGCACTATCACTGTAGATGCTATAGCAGAGGCTTGATAAATCATTCCTGGCAATGATGTGACATGGTTCTGCAAGAGGCTGAGTAGCTGCCCAGTCTGATGTTTTTTAGCATTATTATTGCACAAATAATATCATAGATACAGCTCACTTGCCCCTAGGATTCACATTTTCTTGGTAAATCAAGTCTAAAAAAATACCAGAGATGGGAGAGACACTATTAATTTCAATGTCCAGCTGTTCATGTTTTAACATCTCAAGAATTAACTAATATTTTTAGCATCTTATTGAAATATTGCCGAGACTCCAAATTTACACCACCTTTTTATGCACAAGAATTGAACTATTTGTCAACACCAGCTAGATGATGAAAAAAAAATTTCATGGTTTTAAAGTAATTTTTTTGGAGCATGTCTATTTCTTATGAAGTTGCTATCTTTGGAAAAAAAATGTAATTTTTTCCTAATGCTTTTGAGATGTGGCAAAAAATGACTATTGAAGAATAAACTGTTTAAGAACAACAATAAAGAAGGAAGCAATTTTCTTAATTTGTGAATAAAAATTTGTAGATGAGCCATTACTTCAGCAGCAACTTGTTGAATGAAACAAATGGGAAATTTGGATCCACTGAAGTCCTGATTAACATACATGAATTTAATATTTAAAAAAAGACAATCACAAAATTCCTTTGACACTAACAAGATCGGGATTTCATTAAATTTCATTAACATCATCTCCCACAAGTGTATAGATTAAAATGATAGGATTAAATAAACAAAAAACAGATTGTGTAATGCTATGAATTTATGGTCTTAGTAAAAACTAAATCTATTATGTTGGATAGGCTATTAAACAGATCTAACCAACATTTAAGTGATGTGCCTTCTTTTGCAGAAAGAAAGTGTAATTTCAAATGCACTTTCTTGGTTATAGTGGTAGGAAATTACATGTGAATGAAATGAAAGTGTCCACTTGCCAAGCCATTATCACACAACCACAAAGGTAACACAACTGCCTGGACTATAACTGTGTTGTGTTAGCATGAGAGCAAAACTTATTTACAGACTCCAGAGCCTGTAAAACCCTGGTACCAGCAGCTAATAACTAACAGCACAACACTGCAATTCCACAGGGCTAGCTAGGATCACCAAAGACCATATCTGGGGATTTTTCACAAAGATGATGGATGAGATTTCCTTTCTTTCTACTAAATATGTGGGGCTACACTACCTTCAAAGCAATATTTTCTTCACCACTTCTCTCACTGTACAGTGACCAGAAAATAGCAAGAACTAATTTTTAATCCTTTGCAATAATACATTATGATCAATTCTCAGCAACAAGGTCATGTAGGAAGACCCAGGAAATAACTGTTCCCAAAACTTATGCTCAAGTAGTCATTACACTAAATACTGTTAACTGAAAGAAAATTCATTTTCTTATGCTCTTTGTGTAGACTTGCAGAAGAAAAATATTATTACATGCACTTGATACTCTAAAGCATGCTTTTTTGCTTTCAGTATAAAGGGCTCAAATTGGCTTCCATCATCTCTTACCTGTGCTGTGTTGCCTGTTACTTACTCCAGCATGTGCACAGCTTCCACTACCCCTGGGGAAATGCAGCACTGAAAATGTTATTCCCAGTTCTCAGCAACTTGGACTGATGTACCCCAAAGAAATTTACAGCACACCAGATGAGGGTCTATAGGCCATGAACTTTCAAATGGACTTAGTTCAAAGGACATGTTGTAGCTAAACATATGAAAGGTTCAAATCTCAAAAAGGCATTTTAATAAATTGCAACAAATATTTTGTTTCAGTGATGGGGAAATGGTAGAGCACTGCTGCAAACCAAAATGTTGCAAACAGTTCGGGAACGAAAAAATCATGAAGAGGCTTAGAAGAAGAGGAATATTGAATTAGATATGGGAGCAACCGATAACCAGGAATAAGAAGACAGAAGCTTATGGAGTCTTGGAACTGCCAAGACTTTGAAGTCTTGGCTAGATGTGTAATTTCCTTTGCCAGGTTGGTAAGGAAACATACTTCAAGTATTTCACAGTTACTATTCCTCTTGATTCTACTTAGAAGTCCATCACTAAGCCAACATGATTTGTCCCTCACACACATCTCACATGTTTGGCGTCAGAAGTGCTTATTATGATTAGAACACATCTACACCATTCTGTGTAGTCTATAATCCATTTCCTATAATTTAATCAAGGTAGTGTCTCAAATCTTGTTGGGAAAACCGATCAAAAGGTGAGTTGGACAGATTTTTTTTTTCCATGTTCACTGTAAAAATTATAAAGGAATTAATACTGTATTTCTTCTCTCCTTTTAATCACAGTGATCCAAGAAGATGTGAAGATATAGCCATGAGTTATTTTTTCTTGGGAAAAGAAAAGATAAAAGTTATCCTACTGTTATAGGTCAACCCTGGTGGGCAGCTAAGCACCACACACCTGCTCACTCATTTCCCCCATCCAGCCTTCACTGAGACAGAGGAAGAAGAAAGGAAAAAATAAAAGAAAAAAAAAACACTTTGTGTCAAGATTTTTAAAAATAAAGAAATCATTAAGCAAAAGAAGAATATGGAGGGAATTATTTAATAAGTAGAAGAAGAGGAAATCAGAACAAAAATTATGCAACAGCACTCACTTACCGTGTCCCAAGGGTAGACAGATGTTAGGCCAGTTCCCAAGAAAAGGATGACTAACCTAAAGCTTCCTCTCTCCCTTTTTATTGCTGAGCATGATGTTACATGGTATGGAGAATCTCTTTGCTTAGTTCAGGTGATCTGCACAGGTGTTTTAATTCCCAACTTATTGACCAATCTATTCCCTGGGAGATGGGGGAGAGAAGGAGCAGAGTGACAAGTAGAGATGGCCTCACAAACAATATTTAGCAGAAGATAGAATATTAGTGCTTTACCATTATTGTTTTGGTCCGAAATCTTAAACACAGCATCACATGAGCTGCTATAAAAAAAATGAACACCATCCTAGACAGGTCCAGTGCACATACACAACATCTAAAGTTACTACCAGGTACATTAATTTAAAGCAGAACATTTTATTGGGTATTTTCTTTCAACATCAGCACAGCTTTGATTTTAAACAGGGGTAACTAGGCTGTATTTTACAAATTTTCCATCTACCTTTGTACTTTAAAATAACTGTATTCAAACTCAGGTTGCAATTTTTGTGGGGTGCTGGGAGGTGGGGAGGCAAAGAAGACCTCTGGAGACATAGACAAATTGTAACAAGCTAAAATAAGTTTTCAGGTGAAATTTTTAGAGATTAATAAATTACTGAAAGTATTGCATTTAAATATTTTAATTTTAGCAATTATGCCTGCTAGCCTCCCTTTCTGGTAGCTCTAAACTATACATGGAATGATATAATTGTGAGTGCTCTCTGATATTGCACTACATAAATTATCAACTTAGGTTGATAGCTGTCACACGGAAATAAAGATAAAGCACTATATATTTTAATTAATGCATTTATTAAATAAGAATTAGCAGATTACCAACTAAATTGAAAAGCTAACCTATAACTATAATTATCATAGTTTTAAATGACAAGTTATATGTATAATCAATTAAAAGCTTAATTCATTAATATAAGGAGAATTTCAGCAACTTTTTTCCCCTGCATTTGTAGTTCTTTAATTATAAAAGAATAGGTCAAATTATCTTGCTTTTCAACGATGTTCTTGTAAAAGTTACATGAAATTAATGTGCAATTAAAGAAAGATGAAATGAACTTTCAGCTTTGCAGGGCACTTATGTGGTTCCTAAGAGAATAAATTAGGGAGTAAAAGCCAAGGGCTTTATGACAGTGTGGAAATTGATTACTGCTAAGGAAAAGAGCATTAAGCAATGAATAAACTAAAAAAAGTGTAATTTTTAAACTCCTTATTTTAGTGGAATTCATCAGTTACTATCAAAGCTGGCAGAGCTATCTGTCTTACCTGACCTAAGCAGATTTTGTCATACACACTATCATACACCTTTGTGTGAGCAGTTAAATCAAGCCTTAGATGCTTAGTTACTGTGACTAAGTGGTCACTGACTGTACAGGAGCTTTCACACCTCTCTTAGATGTGGGCGCCAAATTGAAAGTACTCAGTGTTTTCTCTGTGTGAATGCTTACCTTTAAGGGTTTCTATTTGTATTTGTATTCTTTGGGTTCATCCCTCAAAACTTTATCCTCAGTTGCGTTGCCAGCAGCAACATGGGATCAAGAATTTTATGGAACATTCCCACTCCCTGACTGATTTCAGCACTCCTGCTCTTTGTCATACTTTTTAAGGACGATGGCACTAAGCTTGCTCCCTTGGAAACACCAGATTCCTCATTTCTATCCTGAATGTTCTTGACTACCACCTTTTTCGTGAAGACAGAGAGGAACATTAACCACAGTTAGAAATAGCAATTTTAAAATGTAATACAAAATCTACGATTCCTAGGAATCATAAAAATCACAGCGATAGTTACTATGTCAGTGATTGAAAGGATTTAAAGATAAGTCACTCAGACAATATTTTTTTCTCTTCCAGTTTTCTCTTACAATTATAGCAGTCCCAACTAGTACTTTTTTTTTCAATCCACTTTATGCTTAGAATTTTAGAGCATTATGTATTGCAATAACTAAATAGCAATAGCTAAAACAAGTAAATGACTTTGAGACAATCCAGGGTGAAATATCATTATAGCAATAAGAATTAGCAATTATGTTGTTGGATAATAAATAGTATTAAGCAGCTTGTGAGCTAAATAAGTATGCATTTATCAAGGAAACTTTTTTTTTTTAAATAATATGCACAGCAACAACCTCAGAAAGATATAGTTGTTTGGAAGATCCAGGAGAAGAAGCTCATTCAGATAAGCTTTTCACATTTCACAGATTTAATATGACAATAGTTAGGTATTTTGATTATTTGAGAAGCCCTACTCATAATATCTATCAAATTTTTAAAAGTAGTGAATAACATTACTCAATGTGTTGGCTTTTTACGTAGAGAAAATAATTCCTTTTGTTAGTTGTATTCTCTATTTTTGTCTTAGAGAGGGATTGCTATCTCAGGCTGAGCTTTTGTGACCCCAGATGAATAAATAGGACAGCAAAGAGCTATATTCATAACCTTTAGATCCCTGAATTTACGCTTCAATGGAACATACTTTGCCAGAGAAGGAATTAAACTAGAAACTGCCTCTTAAGGAAGGGTTAGAGAAATCCATTAAGTCTCGGCTGGATTCCTTGGTGTTTCAGGGAATGTCAACAAATTAGCTTTTATTATTTGTGCCTCAAACAATTACAAGCTCGGTGATGTTTAGAATAGAACATGGTGAACTGATAATGCAAAATGCAAAAGAACAGTTTAAAAGAAAATATTTAAGGTAACCTCATGAAAATGGAATTAAAAATACACATAGCAATGATTTAATCTCAAAGCTATTAAGTTCAACATCTATTTCAGAAAGGGCAACTTAATCTCATTTATTGGGGGAGGAAATATAAAAAAAGAAGCACATTGGTGAAGGTTTTAATTCTTCACTTTGAAAAAGCAAATGAGTGTTTAACAACTTCCTTTGGCAACAAATTGAAAAAAAAATTAACTAAAAATATCATTAGTTTCCTTTAACTGCTGTCACCCAGATCTTAAATCTTGCATTCATCTTCTTACCCCAGTTTTAAAATGAAGTCAGCTGTGTCTTCTGAATTCAAGCTGAGAACATATTTGAACATGCCTTAGAAGGCAGCATCTGCTGGCCTTACTCTTTTCCAGCACAGGGTGCCAAAGTTATGATCAGAAAGAAATTAAAGAAAATGCACTTTGTGTATGGAAAGAGTAATTTTCATTTTCTTTCATTAGTTTTAGATTTTCCACTGTTAATTTCTTTTTAATGTCTTGCTATCTGTGTTATGAGATAGAGAGAATTAAGCTTCCTTATTCACCTGCTCTACACTGCTTGTTTCCTCTGTAACTACCTTTTTTTAAAAATCTGCTTTTTTGTTGCAGCTGTTAACAGACTTGCCTTAATGGAAAAAAAGAATTAGAAATGGAAATATATATTGTCTTACATACTATAGTTTTACATGACACAGCATGACAAACTTCTGGAGATTCCAGGCTTATCACAATCCAAAATTACAAATGCCTGTCAAAATAATTTCAGCACTGCTTCAACATTGGATTTTTTTATTGCATGGTTTAAAGATACAGGACTCCATTATGAATTAAGAATAGATGAGTAAACCAATATTTATAGTAAGGAGAAATAACCCATTACATATAATAAAATGTTAAGCAGCAATACATGAAAGAGACTAAAAAATAAAGGAAAATCTAACAATTTAATCTTCAAATCTCACCACTGTTAAACACTAATAGGAGAATTAATGACACACTTAGAAATCATTGAAACACCATACTGCATAGGACAACAACATCAACAAAAATGAAACATATTCAATCATTTTTTCTTATTTATTGAAAAACTAGACTGCTGAACATTCATGTAAGAATATGCAGAATATATAACATTTTTTAGGAGTTGTATTTAAAGTATGCGTTCGAGCTCATGTGTTTACTGAAGCATACTCAGTGCCTATAAATATGCATATTATTTAAACTTGAGTTCCACATATCTCAAAACCAAGATTATCCTGAGGTTCATAAGAGAACTTGTTTCACTCCAGATTAAATTATAAAATATCTTATTTTAGGGGAACGATAACTGTAATATTTTAAATGGAAGGAATACCATTGAGTTTAATATTTCAGGTAAAATTAAAAAGTGTCAGTTACCCAAGAGTTTTAGCTGTGGGCTGGTACCAGAGATATTTTTCAAAGAAAGAGGTAATCTAATGTTTTCTAAGTTGTTATTTCATTACTAATAATGCTATGAGCTGTATAAATAGCAACAAACAAATCTCTATGTTCTCCTACAGTGGACGTTAAAAAAAACTGTCACAATTGCAATGAAGAAGCTATTGAAAGACTGTGTGGGAGGTTTTATCAAAGCCAGCAATATTCTCAACAAAGGTCTTATCATACACTTGCTTCTGTATCATATTAATTGGTTTCTTATCACATTAGCCAACTCCCCTCTCCCTAATACCATACAAAAGTGAATATGTTAAAGCATTGATAATACTTTAAGACTTATTAATAACTTCCATGAGATTAGGCTCTTCCTTTCTCAGAGCGCTCAGATCATACACTGTCAAGTACATTTCACATGTATTGGTTTAAATGAAACCATTAAGGCAAGAGGCAGGCCAAAAATATGATATAAAAGTCTCACTGTTTAGGTAACTTCCTAAGTATATAGCCTTATATTTTGTTACATGCAATCATGGAAAACATTTCTACTGGCAATATGCTCCTCATATGATAGATGATTATGTTTCGTATAACAGTCAAACAAAAGGCAGCATTAGCATCCTCTCTTACAGTGCAGCCACAGTAATAACTCAGGTTCTTGGAATACTTCTGTTGATGTATGACAATTGCATCAAGGGATGATAATGCCCTCAGTCCTTTCCCTAGTAGCTAGCTGCTCTCTGATAACTGACCACCATGCTAGGATGGTATCAAAATTAGGGAATGTATTGCAGCTGATGCAATCACTGACAAAGGATAGAAACATGGCTTTATTGTTGTCATTTAGTAATTTGGATAAGAAAAACATTCCAAGTTGAATTAACACAAAGTTAAACAACATTTCTGAAAAGAAACTGCCAAATGTCCTCACACAAACACATCTCTATGCTTTAAGAAAGTTAAAGGGAAATTGCCAAAGAGGGAGTTCTTGTAACTTAATAGGCAGGATGTATTATGTCATTCTGTAATGCAAATGGTTCATTTACCTTGGGATCCAGCAGAGCACTGGGAGGGTTACCATAAGATCAGCAAAAGCAGACGGATATGAGAAACTTTGTATGCATCTGTGCTCACTGTTTTGTTACTGGGAATTAGCAATATTTTAATAAAACAGTATATAAATGTTATCAGCATTGCAATTTGGCTAATAGTATAATAGTATCATAGAATCATAGAATGAGAAATTATGCTGAGCGGGAAGGGACCCATCAGGATCATTAAACCCAACTCCTGGCCCTGTGCAGGACACCCCAAGAATCACAGCATGTGCCTGAGAGAGTTGTCCAAACTCTTCTTGTACTCAGACAGGCTTATAACTCAGTTTTATTTTGACTAGACAGTATAAATATTGATTAAACAATCACCAAGTTCCTGGTGCTTCATAAGGTGCATTCCTTGGTCAACACAAATTTCACAGGGGATGGCATGTGTCCACATAAAAATTATCTCTGGAATACCTACCTGCACATCACATGTACACCAAATTTATTTAGCTAAACATAAGCTCAGCACAGGCACTCCTTTACCTATGACTCTACTAATGGTATGATCTGCAGCCCTTTCAAATCTTCAGATGTGTCTGCTATCTGCTATTAGCTGTGTTAACATGCAGGTCAGAGAAGGATAAAATTAACCCTAAGGCACTTATAACAGCTCTCTCTACAGGCTGCAACTCAAAATTCTCAAAATCTGGGAGAGGTGGGAACATGTAAATGCAGACACAGTCAGGGCTTTTACTCAGCTGTCATCCTGAAATGGCTAGCACAGATGAGATACTGCAGAAAGAAGCAATGAGTCACATATCCACAACTGACATAGTTTACTTCCCTTTAGGAACAAGAGTAGAAAAAATGACAGCTATGATTTTCTAAAGCACAATCTAGCCTCAGCTCTCTACTCCTGAACAGCAAGAATTGCACTTTGTTTTTCTAGAGGCAAAATTTCACTGCAGTATTTCTTTATCCGAAGCTGTAATAGAAGTACAGTGTTGAAGATTGAACTACAGTCTTGAAAACTGTGGCAGTGACCTATTATCTAAAGTTTCAGTTCTAAATTTATTTCTTTTTTTAGTCAGTTCTGTTAATAGATCTTCTCTGCAGCATTTCACCCTCTGGACTGTAGCAATATCTACATTTTATCTATCTATTATTATCTTAATAGATAATAAACCACCTATGAATCCCTCTCATTGAAATACATAATATTTGCATATGAATGAAATCAGAACTGTACCTCAACACACATTTTAGGCATGACTTACATTACAGTGTCCCAGATTTCATATTTATGTAAGTTTAGAGTGTTCTTGTTTCTTCCAGTTAAGATCAGTTAATTTTGGGCTTAAAATTTATTTTTCTAAGAAAAATGCCTTGAAGTAGGAAATGCAACAGCCACTGTATATTATTTCTTATTAGTAACCTGGAAATCAATGGACCAAAAAAACCCAATACAAAATCCCCTAACAAACCACTCAATAGACAACCAAATACAACAATATCACGAAATCAAATCAAATCACTAATTTCCCAATATATATTTATTGAGATGCATTTAGAAAGAGGTTGAGATAGAGATTAAAATTATGTAAGTATGAAAAATAAGCATGTGACCTCTAATCTTTCTACCATGATGAGATCATTTGTCGAATAGTACTATAGGCTTCATTTCTAAGAAGGGCAGATAACAGCTATGAAGACATTTACATACACCTACATAAGAATACATTTACCTATATATTTTGTGGTCATTCATGTTCAGTCATAAATACTTATATACATGGACTCCACTAATACCAGTGGTTTATATTGATTTAGTGAAAGAACAGTATAGTATAAATCTGTTAATGCTTACATACCATTTGTGTAATGTAATCATCATAATTGAAAGCAACAGAGGTATAGAAAGACCAAAAATTTAACTAATTTTATTTTTAATAGAGCTTGTATACACAAAAATTCATTAAGAACCTAAGAGTAACTTACTGCCTAGTTAAGGCAGTAAGTAATTACATGGCATAGTTTTAGATTTAGAAATACTTTCAAGAACTACATGTATTTCACTGATAAAAAACTAAAGGTACTCTGTTTTCCTAAACATATGGTCTGAACACCTGCCTTTAGTACCACACCTTGCTCAAATACAGTACACTTGCCTAGCCAAGTCCTTTTCTACTGCTAATCGAACCTCTCTGTGCAGTACCAGAAACATTTTGTGGTCCCACTACCATATTTCTGAGGGGGGTGAGTCTTCCCATCTGTTTTCAGACAAACAGTAAAAACATTAGACCACAGTGACAACATGGGTACAATTAATCTTATCTACTTGACGCAAAACCACAATGTCAGCAACAGAACTAATCAGTTTAGTTTCCTTCAGAATCAATGGAAAGAAATAGATACTGTTAGCATGGAATTTATTTGATCTCTTAGATATCTGCTTTAGGATAAGATGAATTATGTCTAGAACCGCCTTTCTCTTCTGTAGCCTGTAATCAGAGTCTGGATAGCTAGCTCATACATGGATGCTGTCTGTAAGATAAATACCATTCCTTTTTGCTCTCCAAGTGTACCTACTCCATTTTTTGGCATATTGATCTACATAAAAGGGAGAATTTAGAGTACTCACTCCTGATAAAGAACAAAGATCCTGTTCAAGTACCTATTTAATAAAAAGTTCAAAGAGGGACGACCACAATGAGACTGAGAGAAACCTAACCCAAAAGAGTCAATAAATGGATTTGTTTTACTTACTGTAAAGAGCCAGCTCCAAGTGCCTGCTTTGCCTCATTCATGCCAATTTTGAAAAACAATTTATTACCCATTCTCTAAAAGAAAAGTAATCCTCAGAAAAATGGCTGTTCTGTGGTAAACAGGTCTTGCTCTCCCCTTGAAGAGTTTCAGAACTCTTAGTTTTATTAAATGCAGACCCCCAAACATAAAAAAATCTCAAAAGACTTCACAGACTAGAAAAGTAATATACCATTGTCCTGGGTTTGGCTTGGATAGAGTTAATTTTCTTCACAATAGATGGTATGGGGCTATGTTTTGAATTTGTGCTGAAAACAGGGTTGTTAACACAGGAAGTGTGTTACCACTGATCACTGCTTACACTGAGTCAAGGACTTTTCACCCCCTCAGTGATGAGGCCAGGGGTTCGCAAGGAGCTGGGAGGGGTAACAGCCAGAACAGCTGACCCCAAGTGACCAATGGGACATTGCAGATTTTATGGTGTTATGCTCAGCATATAAACCTGGGGAAGAAGGAAACGGGGGCATTGATGGCTTCTCTCTTTCCAAGTAACTGTTGTGATGAGGGAGCCCTGCATTCCTGGAGTGGGCTGAATACCTGCCTGCCATGGGAAGTGGTGAATTAGTTCCTTGGTTTGCTTTGCTTGTGAATGTGGCTTTTACTTTACTTATCCAAGTGTCTTCATCTCAACTCACAGATTTTCTCACTTTTACTCTTCCAAATCCCCCCACCCCTGCGCAGGGGCAAAGTGAGCAAGTGGCTCTGTGGGGCTCAATTAGTGGTGGGGATTAAACCAAGATACCCATTCAAACAGAAGATCAAAACATTTTTGAGAAATTTGATTTTGAGAAAACAACAGTGTGCCTTATGATAAAGTTCAATAACTGCTGTGCTTCATCTTTTCCATTCAGAAAGTAAATTTATCTTAAATTTGAATAACTCCTTCAGCCAAACTTGCGGTAATGGAAACATGCCAAGGTCCTAGTTTGTCCCTTTGAGCAAGATGGAAGTCAAAGCATTGGAGCTAACAATATAAATGAGAAAAGATAAATGCATTAACTGATATTTAAGGTGACTTTGACTGCCAAGAAAAAACATTAGAAGATTCTCACTCTGGCTTTGCCTTGGCTTGGTGTCAAATGTGGACACAGAGCCAAGCCAGCCACAGGTGTTGAAATGTAATTTAACTTTAACTTTCATTATACTCCTCATCACATTGTGGCCAAAACAGTAGACCTGCCAAGTCTTCAGCTGGAACCAAAAAAGCTTTTAATTGGCCACCAAGGGTGAAGACAGTAAGAAAGAAGTCCTGTTTTATTTCCCATTGGGAAACTGAGAGTCTGATATTATAAAGCACTATGATGAGGTACAGAGTCCTTCCATGTTTTTCGCTTCCAACATATCAGCGCCTACTTTCATCTTCCAAATCATTAGAGTAGGCAAAATGTTTCCTTCATTTTTTATTTATACAAAATCTAGGAAAACAACTATGTTTAGACAGTATTAATCCAGTCACCCACACACAAAATAAAACCAGGAAGCAAACCTAAACCAACCGTCTTGTCACCATGGCTATAGTATGTTATTATACTTACAATGATCCATTCCCAGTCATTCCCAATAGCTTCCCACCCCAGCCTGATATTAATGTTCCTATCTGTTCTACAGAGAAACGTATACCAGTGTGGTCTGGGTTTTTTTGTTTTTTTTAATAAGTCACTGGGGCAGTACTAGACGAAGAGAATAAGTGGTTAACCACCAAAGAACTCAATCATTTGGGAAGATACTCAAGTGCAAGACTAATTCACCTAGGTTAATCTTCAAAAATCAAACTGCACATATTATCCATGCTGCCTTTATAGTGAAAGAAAATAAAAAGCCACTTTGAAATTTAGGTTACTAACACCATTTTAAGTTGGACTTAAATCATTGTCAGAAGGTACCTAAACCCATTGTATACAGAAATAGCCTGGAAGAACAGCTTGACTGAGACAAATAATTGCTAATTATCTACGTATTTAGTCGTGAGTTCACTGGGAACTAACCATCTAATTTTCTTTCCTCCACTAAACCAGAGAGAAAAGAAGTAAAATAACACTTATTTACTGATTAAAAGGCAAAAATACCTTTTTATTCTACTTACAGCAGAAAAAAATTATTGTGATTATGGTGATTTTCAGTATAGATTCCTCATTCATTCTTTCCTTACTATAAGTTTGTGACATTTTCTGCTTTTTGAAGCCTCTCTTTGTAGCCTTTTAAAATGTGAATCACAGGACAATTGGAATTGCACAGTTTTGATGTACATGTATAATGTTTTTCATGGCATTGGTAAATTTAGATTACATATAAGTAAATTTTTTCACAATAAGAGTGGTGAAAAACTAATCCAGGTTGCCCACAAAGGTAGTGGATGCCCCATCTCTGGAAACATTCAAGGTCTGAGCAACCTGGTCTAGTTGAAGATGTCCCTGCTCATTGCAGGTGGTTGGACTAGGTGACCTTTAATGGCCCCTTCAAGAGCAAAACATTCCATGATTATGTGAGTGTTGTCTGCTATAAACATCAATTTATGAATGGGAAAATTTCTCAAGTTCAGAAACACCAAATGCTGATCGATTTGCACACATTTCAAGAGATGGGGAACTCTTGGAGAATGGTGGCCTGTCGTCTGCTTTCATAGTCTTGCTATAAACAACAAATGCTGTTTGAATAGCAGAAGTTTGAATTCAGCTTCTATCACCTCCTCTCTAATCTCTGTAAAATATGTAGATTTCAATGTTTATTACAAACAAGGGCAATTGTCTCTGCCTAGTAAACATACTTCTCTTTTTTTTTCAATTTTTAAAATTTTTTTTTAATGGAAAAAAGTAAGTGTCTTTTCTAACTTGAGTATATTTTGGCAAGAATAGCTATTTGCCTGTCTAAACACTAACCTGCGTTCAATATTCTTACTAGTTTTTCCTTCCAGCATTAAGTTTTAAACTATCATTTGACCATGCTTGAAATAGGCAGTTAATTTTCTCATGTCAGTTTTACTTGTAGCTCCTTACCACCCAGAAAACTACCTTTTTTTATGTCCAATTCCTCTGGATGCTCATCTTGCAATCTGCTAGTACTTGAATTTTGGACAGCCAGTTGTATTTGTCTCATAATGAAATACTCTTACTCTCTAACATACTAAGAATTAATATTTACCCCTACTGAACCTTTCAGCCTGTACCAGAAAATTTAACATAAGCTGTCCAGAGCTCCATCCACCCTTGACTGGGAAGACTAATAATAATTCCTTTTGATCAGAATTACTCTGTTGGCCAGCAATGGTTTCCATGGTAATCAGGTGGTAGACAGAGCGGAAGCAGATTTCATCAGTTGTAAAACAGCATTAGAATTATCCTACACTTCTAATTATATCTTAGTTGGACTAACTTTTGCATATTGTAGCTCAGAGGCATAATAAGAAGACAGTTTTAAATACTGGAAGGCTTCCAGAAGGAAAGAAATTTCTGTGACCCCTTCTAATAGCTTGGGCTTTTGGGGATGTTTTGTGATGGTGGTTTGGGTTTTGGTAGGGTTGTTTATTTGGTTGGTTTTTAGGTTTCTTTTTTTCTGGTAGGAGTGTTGTCAATTAGAGGATTTTTACAAAAGGAATGAAACATGATGAAAGACAGTTAAGACGCACCTGCTGTATAACACTGACACTTTTCGTCATTGTTTCATGTGCTAAAGGGAGCAGCTAAAGTGCTGCAGGTCTCAGAAATTTCATGTCAGAAAAAATCATGCATCATCGAAAACAGTTGGTTTAAATGTGAGGATAGGTGATTCCAGCAGCAAGGACAAACACATTTTCCAATCCATGCTGTAAACATTTGTGTTATTATAATTTCCTTACTGGTTTTCCAGTTTTTTTCTTTAAAGAAACAGTCCTTGAAAAATTCAGTATGAGATTTTTTATTCCATCTGGTTCCCCTGGTATAACAGTAGCCAGTGTATGATAAGCATGCCAAATGAATACTTAATACTTATTTCAGTAGCAAATTCAAGAGTTGGTTGATGCATGTTTAGAATATGAATCAAACTTGAAAAAAAAGGCAGCTGAAAATTACTATATATGCTTACATTTACCACATCACAGCTTAATTGAAAGGATGGTGGAACATTTACAGTATATATTCCTAGAAGCTCTAGATAGACTTGGGAGTGAGAGAAGGGGGGAAAACAGAATAACCAAGACCTCATTACATGAGGTTTATTTTGCAAGTGAGAAAGACATGGAATAAAGCTGAATAGAGGGAAAGAATGCATTTTTGATGAGGCTCTAGGATGACTAATTTGCAGCTTTGGCTCAAATTTGAATTTTCAGCCTATAGGCCCTTGTGTACACACCTGACTGCAAGCATTTTTACTACATGAACATCTGTGGCTGTACATAGCCAAAATCAGGCATCCATCTTTAAAACTATGACCCTTGCAACAAGGTATGTAGTCAGTAACAGGAAATTACAAAAGGGAACGATAATGCAACTTCTCCTTCTAGTAATGTTTGTAGACATTGCCATGAAAGGACAAAAGAAAGACATCAAAATCTTTTCAAAATCTATATTTTTTTCAAGTTTGATATTATAAAAAGTTTAAGATTACTAAAATTTGTGCATTAAATAATGGAGCATGTCAGAATATATATTTAGAAGTCAGCTTCCTATAAAAACTACTGAACATTATTCTAGTTCATGGAGCATAAATGATCAGTGAATGCACACCATGAACATGCTCTGCAGCCAGGAGATACCAGCTGATGGGCAGAGGTTTGGGCTGCAGAGCTGCAGGCAGATGCTGGCAGGTGGAAGGCCCTGCAGCCAGATTCCTCTAGCCCCAGACTTGTGGCTGCAGGGATGCCAGATTGACCCTGCTCTCTATTCTTGGAGGAAGGAGTCCCAAATCCTTGGCTTAAGTGCTCTTCAGCTCTGCACTTGCAGAAAGGATTGTAGGAGCATCGGGGAACTCCTGCTCCAGAGACAGGTCTCCAAACCTAGAAATCTTCCAAATGTCATCTGAGACCTGAACCTCCAGGGTGGTGCATCCCAAAGGTATGAGCAGTTAAAGAACTGTTCTGATGACTATGGGGAACCAAGCATTGCTACATTCATTTTTCAGGTCTAATTTTGCCTGGAGATGAAATTGTTATTTACTATTAGTGTTATTAGTTCAATGCCCAAGAGACACAGTCAAATTTGAGGACCTAAATGTGCTTGATACAATACAAACATGGAATAAAAAAATATCTTGTGAAAAATAAGGCTTTAGGACAAAGCTTGGAAGACAGTTAAAAAGTAATACTATGAAAAAATAATGAGAGAAAAAAGAACAGAAGAAAAATGAAATAGAACACTTTGAGTACTAAAAGATATAAAGACTGGTAAGGGGACTATGACTTTTCAACTTCTGACAGATCGTTAGTTTGTATGTGATTCAGTTCATTAAAATGTTCAAACGAAGCATCACTGCTGACTGATGGCTATTCAATTGCATATGAAAATTGATCCTATGATCTCAGTACACTTCCTGTTGGACAGATATCTGCATTACAATTGACATTCTTCTCAATGGTATCAAGAAGAACTCTATGAATAGAGTAGAAGTGGAGAAAATCTTTAAAGAGATTTTGATTTCTTACAAAAAGCACTCTGTTTGGTAGGCTTTTTCAATATAAAACTTTGAATAATCTTTCAGAAGATATTCTTTGTAGCTAATCTCAGATTGACATAAGGGATTACCCCAGTAGAAATGTGGTGCTCAGCAGTGTTTCAAAAAATTCATGTAAAGGATGGGATTCTGCATTTAAATCACTTTCATGATTCAAAACTTATTTCTTTCAGATGTGCCCTTTTTGCATTAGGTAAATGGCTATTCCAGTATTTACAGAATTTCATAAATGCTTTTATCCTTGCAACAAATTATTGTCAAATCAGCCCCGACTACCAAATAGTAATTACAGACAACCTTAACCTTCATCATGAACAGTCTCATTAAATTCATTATTATTCCAAACACAACTGCAGATAGCTGAAACCCTAAGTGTCTTTCTGAATCAGGGCAAACCAAAAGTAAAGTAATTTGTATAAGGTAAACTGACAAGACTGTAAGGGGGACCACTGAGTACCAGACTTTAATAAAGGACATAAAGCTTAGGAAAAATAGTCATATGCTTATCACTCCATTTGTTTAAAAGGGAGGACACAGAGCAAGCAGCAAAGGAAATGAGTTCCAGATTTGCCTCGTAATTTGCAAATGCTGGGTAATTAACAAATTAAGTTTAATGTTGCAAGGGAAAGCACAGGACAAAAATGTAACATAATTAGAATCACATTAGAGTGAGAAGACTGAAGACCTGATTCTGCATGTATTGAAGGCAATAGCAAAGGTCCATTATTTTTGACTAAGGCAAGATTGAATCCCTTAAAAAACTGACATGTTTCTAAAATGCCTAAACAACTCATGTTAGCGGCAGCAAAAGGAAACAGATTGTTCAGACATTGCAAATAGAACACAACTAATAGCACCAGAAGGAAACTCAACCATATATTTATTACTGTGAGATATAATGTACCATAAGCTATGCAAAATCTTCGAGGACCTCTGAACAGGAATAGTTTAGATGTGAAGTAAATGTAGATTTATACTTTCTCATATCCACTTAATAAAAACTGAATAGTAATAGACATTTCCTGGGGAAATTCAAAAGAAATGTTTCTGTGTGAGATTTATCTGACTAAATCTACAACTGAGTTCTTTTTACACAGTAAAAATAACTATTATTTTTAGAGTATGATCTCCTTTTATTACCAGGTAGCTGTTAGCAATAAATTAGTTGACTCACATCTTAGAGAAGCCCACTTCTTTTCAGTAATGAAAGAGGTAATCTAGGTAACAAGGTGAAGTTAGGTGAGATGAATCTCACAAGATGCGTAACTGGAAATGGGGGCAAAGGGAAACTGCATCACTTGGTTTAGAGTAGAAGCACTAATCTTTCATTGGGTTAGCTAATCACTACTAAAAATCTTTAAGTGGGGACAGAAGACTTCAACTAATATAAGCCTCTATTATGACCTGTCTCATGCATATCATGGACTGAGACTTGGCAACTGATCCTTCTATACTCACACAGAAAATGCTGGGGACCAAGGGCCTCTTTCACCTCTCTGCTCTTTGTGCAGAAGAACACTCCTTCCCACAATTTAGCCTGCAACAGAGCAGCCTCAGATGAGCCACTTGCCCCTCTATGGGCAGGTTGTGCCTGACCAACCTGTCTCCTAAAAGGAGAGAATTTGCTATATTCATGAAAGGAGAATGGTGGATGTGGCACCCTTTTACTTTAGCAAGGCATCTCTGGCATTCTCTCACTGTACTCTTACCATCAAATTCACAAGCTATGGACTGGATAGGTGCACAGCCAAGCGGGAGAAAAATAGGATGGACTACTGCTGGTCTCAAAGAGCAGTGGTTGGCAGTAAAAAAGCTAACTTTTATTACTACTGGGGCCAAGATTGTTCAATGACTATTAAAAACTTGGAGGATGAGAGAGAGGACACTCTTAGCATATTTGCAGATGATACAAAATTGGGAGGAACAGATGATATGCTTCAGGGCAGGACTGTTATTTGGAGGAACCTGGACAGGTGTGAGGAATGGGCTGACAGCAACATCATGAAGTTCAGCAACGTGTAAAATCCTGCATCTGGGAGGGAATAACCCCATGCAATACCATAGGCTGGGGCCTGGCTGGAGATAAAGCGGCCTGACAGAAAAATATCTGAAGGTTCTGATGAACAAACTGAACATGAATCATCAGTGCACCCTTGAAGCACAGCCAAAAAATGACAACCTGGATGCTCTAGCAGAAGTGTACTCACCAGGTCCAGGAAAGCAATCCTTCTCGGCAGGAGAATCTCAAGTGCTGTGTCCAGTTTTGGGCTCCCCAGCACAAGAATGGCACTGGTACACTGAGTGGGCCCAGCAAAGGTCATCAAGCTGGTGAGGTGAGGGGAGTGCAACACATGGTGTGCAAAGAGGCTGTGAGAGACTGTGAGGTCCTTCCAGCCTCAAGAGGAGAAGGCTCAGGGGACACCTCACATATCTTGTGCAAGAGGACAGAGAAGATGGAGTCAGAATTCTGGGAGATACATGGTGACTGGTCTGTAGTTGATGGACACAAATTGGAGAATGGGAGATTCTCCAGTGGGCATGGAGATTTTTTTTACCATGATAATGGGGAAACACTAGAAGAAGTTACTCAGAAGGATTGTGGGGTCTCCACATGGATATCGAGACATTTAAAATGCAACAGAGAATCAGAGAATCTCCAATGGTTCTTTCCAGCCAGTAAGGTTCAATTTCCTGTGAATATATCTTGCTCTGGTTAAGTAGTCTCTTGCTTCTGAAGAGCACGCAATGAGGATTTTCACTGTTTACTACATCTGGCAGAAGTAATACTGCAAGATAAAATCCTAGTCAGGTCTGTCCCTGGGTTACAGGGAAACAGTTGTGCAGACAGTTTAAAAACCTTAAATAAAAAGGAAAAAATATATTATATATGCTGGCTCTAAGCAATGCAAACAAATTCATATTCAGTTCAGATAAGAGCACTTCAAAGAAATCACTTAAAGAGGCACAATTGGGTCTGAGGAAAAATAAACTTGATCAAGACTTAAGGAACCAAAAGAATATGGTAGCCAAAGGGAAATCAATGACTGGAAATAGGGCTAAGAAAAACAGGTAGTTATTTAAGGAAGTAGCAGATATGTAGCAAGAACTCTTTGTGGGGATGGAAATGTATTAGAAAGCATAAGCTCCTATGGGATTTTGTTTTAAACTAGTTGTCCATTGCAAATAAGCCAACAGATTCCATCTAGAAATACACTAAGGTAAGAGTGCCTAAAGAAAAATACTCAAAAATCTTGTCTTGTGGGCTGCCTTGTTTAGTCTACATAGAAGACTATTTTCAGTTTCCGTCGTCTATCCAGCTTCCTGACAGAGGACAGGAGCCTAATGAGAGGAAATTAAACTGTGAAGACAATCTCTTTAACGTAGTTCAGAAAGAAATGTATGTTCATATATTAGGGATAAGCTGCATGAGCATCTGTTCCTCTCTGTGAAAACTCCTGAGTTTAGTTTATACGTAAAAAGGGACGTTAAGCATTTGAATAGGAATATGATCTGCTTTTCTAACAACTATATGGGTAGCCATGGAGCTCAATAATTTCAAAAGTAACTGCTTTGTGGTGCTATTAAGTAGTCAAAAGAACCAGAAAATAGTAAGGCTTGTAAAAGCAGTTTCATAATTCAATCCTTTACACAATGGAACAGTTACAGTTTCAAGATTAATATAGGTCTGTATAACTCTGAGTACAAAGCTATACTAAGACGTTTTTTCTTCCCTGAAATTGTAATCTTGAAGTACCTGCTAAAAACCAGTGTAATTCACTGCCCTTTTTAATTTTTCTCACTCACATTTTAATTAATATGCTACAAATGAAAAATCCATATACCCTAACATAAAGAGCAGCAGAAATCAATATGATTTTTTCCCTTATCTTTACCATTGCCTTCTGTTGTTGGTAAATCCCATTGGGCAGATAAGCACCACACAGATGCACATTCACTTTCTTCCCACCCCTCAATGGGACGAAAGAAGAGGAAAGGAAAAATAAAAGCAAGAAAGCTTGGGTGTCTACATTAAGGCAAAAAAACCCAAAAAACCAAAATGAAAAACTGAAGGAAAAGTGAAGAAGAGAGATAAAAACAGAACAAAAGGTGATGCAAAGACAACCATTCATCATGTTGCAGTAGGTTCTCCAGAAAAAAAGAAGACTAATGTTGCTAAAACCTCCCCCTTTTCCTTTAATTGCTAATCATGACATTATATGGTAAGGAGTATCTCTGGTTGGTTCAGGCTGTCTGCAGGATTGTGTCAGCTCCCATCCCATTGCACAAAAAATTGTGTGCCACAGTCAGAAACGGAGAAGGCTTTGTTGCTAGCACTTAAATGCCTTACCAAGTATTGTTCCAGTATTGTTTTGGTTAGGAGTCTAAACCACAGCACCATATGAGCTGCTATGAAGAAAATTATACTAGCCAAGTACACCTTGTTTCCTTCTCTCTTTCCTTCTTTCTCTTTCTTTCCCTTTCTTTCAAGAACTGCATTTCCAGAATGCTTAGATCTTTACTCCTTTGCTCTTAGTTATCTATAATATAAACTATATTATATAGATATATATAATATAAATTATATATTGTTTTGCTGAGTGTTATATAGATATGTTATGTATATCATTATATTTCACTTCTGCATGCTAACTCTAAATTAAATTTCTCAATTTTAGACCTGCTGAAGGCTGGCTCTTTATGTTCTAAATATAAGCCCATAGGAACAAACATTCCTATGCCCAGCAGACAAGTACAGTGCAAAAGTACTTGCGCATAGTTTATCACTACAGTCTTTCCTGAAACCAATAGCTCACAAATATCAACAAGGGCATAGCTTTAGTGAAACAGGAGCATAAATTTCAAAGCAGTTCGTGAAGAATTGGCCTTCAGTCCTCCCAAAAATTCAGTAAACAACATTTTTATTATTGGAAAAGTACTGAATCAATGAAAATGTTGTATTTGTAACAGTTTCTGCAAAAACTCCAGCCTTCATGTCAGTATTCTTTAGTTAGGTCACTCAGAGAAAGTACCTGGGGTCATAGGAAGAGTTTTCTCTTCCTTTCATGAAGCTAAGACACCAGAGTAAAATAAAAATGTTTCTTTTTAACCAGTTATTACCAGCTAATAAACAGCAGACTTCTGTCACCATAGACCCAGACAGCTTTAGAATTTTTAATAATTTAAGCCTTGAAATATCTGTTGTAGTAGTGAAGTGTTTCAAAAGGTGGGAAATTTAGGTAAAGACAGACCAAACAAATTGTGCATAGAAGAGCACAAGAAATGGGATTAAGAAGAGCAAAGATGTGTGGTATTGTACAGGTACTGGTAAGTTTTGTCAAGAAAGCTTATAGCTGCCACAAATTCTGCTATTGTATAGACCCAGAGTCTACTCCAGAGGCTACTTTACTTACTCTGTGTATTTTGGCATCTGTTTCACACTTGAAGTCCATTAAAGTCAGAAATGGACCTACATCTGATAAGGCACCTTATCTGATAGGCAAGTCTGAGAGGTGGGCATGGCCGAATTCACTGTAGTGGCAGCTTCTGGCCAATGATTTTTGTTTGGTTTGTTTTGGTTTCTGTTTTTTCTTTTTTTTATAGGGAAATTATCAAGTAGGGGTGAGAAGCACAGTAACCTTTTTTCCAAGATGGGAGGGAAGCAAAGGGAAGGATAGAGAAGGGAAAATTCAAGATCTAACTGAATAACTTCAGCTTGATTTACAATTCATCAGCTGAGAATGTCAAATTTGATGCTTTTGAGCTATCAGCATATCACATAGAAGAGGCAAGTTTTGTTTTGTTCTGTTTTTTTTGTTCAAACCATGGCTGGTGTTTGTGTGAGAAAACCAAGAGAGAGATTCATCTCCCTTAGCTTTATCCACTTAAAAGCTGTGTATCCACTATAAACTATTGCCTCAGACTCTGTATCCAGGGGGGTATTTCCAAAGGACAATTGTGGCTAGCACAGGTCTTTCCCATGAGAAATCCTTTTGTGTTTTATAAATAAAGATAAGGTTTGGATGTTATTAAAAACAGTGTCCCAAGACTTGGACGGTGCAGGCCTGGCCAATCAGGCCTAGGGGGAGGTTTTTGACTGACCAATCTGGGTGATTTTTGAAAACTCTATATATATGATGAAATCAAAACAATAAAGGCCTTTTCCTTCTTGCCACTGAGAACTGGATTCTTCTCTCTGCTAGCGGCTCAACAGCGACATACAATTTCTTAATTTTGAGATAGCCATCCAAAATAATAGATTATATAACTTTCACTTAACACCAATTTCAGGATTGGAGAAGACATTTTTTGGGTGGTAATAAGTGCCTGATTCACTACTTACCTAAATGTTGCAAAAAGAAAATGATACAGTGCATTCAACTTTTACTTTGAAGGGTAAAAATACCCACACTCAAGTAAAGCGATACAATCATTTGAAGGTCATTCTTAAGGTCATTACTTTAAGCAGACTTCAAAATATTTTATTTTCCCACCTAATCATTCACTCCTGAAAAGGAAAAAAAATCATTCTGTAATTACAGATCATGTCATACTATTCTTAAGTGTGTTCTTCTAAGGCTTTATCAGTAGCATCTAAAAGATTTCTATATGAAGTGATCAAGCATTTATACCGAATTTATATCTATATATATAAATTGCTCAGTAGGGAAAGATTTGAGTAATAGAACTGAATCTGCCCCACCCCAGATGCTGAGCACATGGTGATACGAGGAGCTTGCAATATTCATGTAACATTCAAGCATATTTGCAGCAAGGAATAGCCAATCATCCAAAACAAAATGTTTGATAGGTTAGCAGGTTAGGAGTATATTTTATGAAAAATAATTTAGCATAAATAGTGTTAAAACTAGCTGGCACTAAAAGTAAAGCAGTAGTTAATTACTTCTTTAAAAGAAATAAAATATTTTACTGAAAGCAATAGTTTTCATTCTTTCAATGTCTGTTGATTTATTTGAAGTCTCAAAGAAAGCCCTATTTCCAAGCTGAGCCCATGAAATCTTAATGCAAGGGATAGGAAAGCAAATCAAGGAAACAGCAGGGAATTATTTTTCTTTCCCCTGTCACTTTGTCAACTCTGATAAGCATATGAACTCATTTCAAAAGCAGTTCCAAATCCATGAGGTGTTAGTTCATTGACAGGAAATCAGTAAGTTCAAAAGATAATGCACATGTGATTTTTTTTGTGTCTATCATCCTTCCTGCCACGACATGGTCTTTTAGCTCCATACAGTGTGAGAGCCTCAGCACTGACACTGCAAGACTGGCTCGTGGCATTCTCATTCCAAGAGAAACAAAGCAGATGTTTCCAGCTACTGCATCCCAAAATGCAGAGTACCAGTGCACTTAGCCCTTGCTTGTATGCTTAACATTTAGAAAGCAGCAGTTTCTCTTTCACACATAAAAACTTCAAAATGCATGAACTGTGAACTACGAATCATCATTTGTGCTCAATTTGATCAACCCCAATCATGCTGTATATACATTTATGCAGTCATGTCAAAAGGAAACTTTACATCTAACCTCCTCACAGTTGCAGTACAGAGGGTATTTTGAATGGACAACCATTTTTACAGACCCATTGGTCTATGTTTATAGCATGCAACACCATTACTTCAATTATAATGTCTCTCCCTCTTTGTGACCTGGTTCCCTGAGGCTTAGCAGTCACAGGAGGTTAATCTGGTTTTCTGATTTTTGATTTACTCCAAGTTCCAGTAAGTTTACTTTTATGCAAGTTTCCTAGGGGCTGTGCACTGGAGTGGATACATGAACAATCTCTCAACCTCTTTTAGTTCAAGCATAAACTCAGAACAAAATAAAATGCTAGCTTTCCCAAAGCTCAGTAACTAGAGGAAAAGGCTGGAAGAATCACAAAGTCACTAAAACAAAAAAACAGGGAACCCAGGAACTAATTAAAAAAAAAAAAAAAAAAAAAAAGCCCAAAACTGTGTGACTTGGAAATAGACATAATTTGGCTCCTCTGAGCCACTGGGATCCAGCCTCAGCCTTTCTTCCAAGTGTTTGCTGAAAGGCACCAAACTAAAAATCCCAACACTTCTTTGGGAGGTTGTGGGGCACGGGTATCTCACACTCCATTAACATTGCTATAATCTCAGTGAGGAATGAAATAGCTACTGTACCTTAAGAAAAAACCACTGGGTAAAAAAGCCTGGAGCTATTTCACTCACACCTCATGAAAAAATAATATTATATGCCATTACACATGCAAGTATTCCCAACACCTGTCTTGTACCAAATGCACAATAGTTGGGTTTTTTCTGGAAAGTCTATGAACAAATAAAAGATCCTATTAATAGTTTGAGATTAAACTTGAATATACAATAGGTACATATTAAAAGAAATACATTACCTTAAGTGTCATTTCAAGTCCCAGAAGCCCGTTTGAATGACCATATGGATACTAGTGGCTGAAGACATATTTACTTTGCAGAAGCTATAATTCAGCTGAATTGTCTGCAGCCATGGTTTAGCTGACAATAAAATCAGTAATAAATAAAATTGTTTTTTTCTAGTATCTTATTAGGTCATCCCTTTAGCTGTATCCAGGGAAGATTATTTTATTCTTGACTACGATAAATGGTAAAGACAAATATAAATATAACCGGTAAATCTTCTGTAAATTGACCAGCATTTTCAAGACAGCAATTACAATGAGGAAAGTTACTTTTAAGTGTATGTCACTCAAGCTGATGTTTCATTTTTTTTCCTCATGTGGTGATAACACACTCATTTTCCTACACCTCCACTTTTAGCCTTCCTCATTACTCTTTTGGCTTTTTTTATTTCTCATCAATTCTATACAAAATGCAATTTTATGCACCATATACTTAGGTATTTTAATGACGCTCTGCAAAACCAAGGATATTATTAGTAGCTTAGACAAATGCATTCACGATGCATTGTATTTGTTTCTCCTGCAAGTCTTCTAAACACATTTTAGACAATCCTCTTTCCTCAATAATAGTGAAGTAAGCTAGTCCAATTAGTGTCACTGGGTATGACTACAATATTAATTTCCATTACCCACTCTTGCATGAGATGATATGGTGATGATACAAAATAGTATTACAGAAAAATGTGTCACCTAGCTGAAAACCCTGTTAAATATAATAGAACTGCCAGTGAGGAAAGGTTTATTGAATAACACTCTTGTAATTGCTTGAATCAAGGGCAAGATAATTTATTTTTTTTTAATATATGATGATTTTATTTTCTATATCCTGCTCTCTCACAGTTTACTTACATAGGCTTTGGTTAAAGAAAAGTGAACATCTACGCCAAAATGAGACTCAGGAATATTAAGAGATAGAGTAAATTCATTCTAATAGATATGAATATTAACATGCTTTCTTACCATTGCATAGTATCTTAATTACCACTTACACAGAGATTCATCACAAGGTTAATACCAAGACCCTTTTCTTTCAAAAATGATATTTTAATATTATTTTTAAATTAATACAAATATTTGAACCTTATACTTTTCTAAAAGTGTTGATTTAACATAAGTTTGGTATGTAAGCACTGGACTGTGTTGGGTTGTAATTAAAGATGCAAGCAATTAGTGCTAGGAAGAGATCCAAAAGGCATCAGTGCAAACCTTTGCAAATAATAATTTGTAAGAAAAAAATATTTAGAAACAAAATAACTGTTAAGGTATTCAATCCCCTTTTACCTTCCTCTCTGTTAATGAGTTTTCATATGTTGCTACAGCTGACTTAAAAATGCATAATTTTACTAATGCATCTGGATTCATTCCTTTGGGATTCGGTGGCAGAGTGGTACAATTTCCCTAGCTGTTGAAATAATTTCCTCTTCCTTGGTTAACAACAGCCTGTTTACTAATTTCCTAGAAACAGACAAAGTATCCTGTCTCTGACTGTTGGCTGTTATGAATAACTTTAGCTGAAGATCCTACTGTTTTGCAGTGCAGTCCTTAGTAGAAGTATACTAATAAGGACTAAGTATGCTAATAAGTCATTTTAACACAGGCACTTTACAGAAGTAGTGTCCTCAAGGCACCAGGTATCTTGCTGTAAATATTCACCACAAATACTAGTAATGAAATGGATAACAACATGGATTTATTCCATTATAAATCTTCTTGTCTTTTGCATAGAGTCCTTTATTTTTACAAAAGCAATTTTGACCTACATATTTTAACAAGTTAAGGCCAAACTACAAACACAAGTAGTTCATTTTCCTCAGAATAGACTCTCTCGTATTGTATTACATTAAGAGATTCAGTAACTGAACCTTCATGCCATGATACTACTTTGAAATAGTGTCTTATTCTGCTAAAGAACATGGTGAATGAAAGCTGCATGGGTCATCTGGTTAATTAATCCTATGATCTGTCTTTCGTGATCATGAATTTATATAAAATAATTATATTTTTCCCCTCTAATTAGCATCAGGAGTAAATATACTATGCCTTAAGACAGAATGTGATCAACAGTTGGTTTCCATAGAGATAAAAAAACATAAGAATTGTTTGAGACAAATAATTACCATATGCAAAATTCCAATAAAAACCATGGCCACACTTGAGAAGAGAGGAAAAAAATATTTTTTGTGCATCTTTTAGTTTGACTGAACATGAGAATAGTTAATGTCAGACTCTCATCCTTCTGTCCTAATAATCTGCTGGCAATGCCCTTGGAAGAATATGTAGGAGGATTACTTTTTGTTTAACTACTGCACTTAACCTTCACAGCATTTGCTTGCTGTGCTGTCAGTAAACACAGGTCTTAAAGGATATGTGCTTCTGGAAGGATAGTTAAGTGCAGCATTAAGCAACTTTTCCTCAATCTTTGTGTAACTGCAGGTGGAAATGAGTAGATAAACCCCCTGCATTTCTTAAGCAGAAAAATAAATAAATTTTAAAAAAGATTGAGTGTAAATTAGAGACAAGGAGCTCACAAGAAAAAGTCACTTGTTTTGATGAAGATTTCTCCAAGTGGACTGCAAGCCTAATTTATTTGACACAAACACACAAAATAAATGCTTGTAATTTATCAAGCCTCCTGTAGATTTGATTTATGACTTCTTTGTATGATAGTATTCTCCAGAGCTCTTGACTGAGACCATGTATCCAAAATTTTTTTGCAAACTTGTGAGGAGACAAGCCATTGGCTAATATTTCCTTCATACACAAAACAGACAAAGAATGCAAAGACAAATGGGAACAGAGGTCAAATGAATTCTAAGTTCTGTTCCAAGTCCTAAAACGGTCAGTGGCAGATTTATGAAGATAATTCAAGAGTTTTTTAGTCATAATTCAGAAGCTTTACATTATGCAAACAGTCCTACTCACTGGAAAAAAACATTAGGAAGGACAGAGGGCTCTGTAGCCCGTATTTTACTGAGAATGGGTGCTTTGCTTCAGCAAGCACTGAAGGATCAAGGGGAAGAATCGACTGTTAGGAAAACAAAAGTGTTTGCAAACTTCATTCTTCTGTTGACAAAGAAGCTATAAACCCAAAGTAAATAGCCAGGCATATGAAAAGAAATTGATGATTCTGAAATTTCTGATTATTGCATAGGTGGAGTCATTGATTTACTGAAAGAAAACACAAGCTTGAGTCAGAAAATCAAATGCCTTTGCAACACCGCCTCACACATGGATTCACTCAAACATAGAGAGCAATAATACCTTTTTCTTATACTTACAGAATATTGACCACTTTGATTTGCATTGGCTAATATTGTAGAAGGATTCTGTTTAGTTGCACAGCCACAGAAGCATGAAAATACTTTTACAGCAGTTATTTGCCCATGGTGAAATTCAGTGAAGGGTTCAGAAGCTTGAATGCTTATGGCATAAATTAATTTGTGCTCATCTGCCAGAGTCACAAAAAGCTGAAAATACACTTCTATGGCATTTATCCATTTTTAAATACCGTTTTGTTGGAAGCCAATAGAGAACTCCACAGAAACTTCCTGGATCTTTTCTATTTTATGTTCATTTAGTACAATTGTTAAAGTACACATTTTCTAACAAATTTCCAAGTAGTTTGTGATGTTTGGCTTCTTTAGGACTATTGTGTTGCGTTTCTTTATGGCACAGAGGAAGAAGTAGGAATTTCAGAATACCCACCATTCTCAACTGAAGTATGCCTTTTAAAAAGTACTAAGATGAAGGAGAGTAATTCTTTTGTACGGAGGCCAAGGAGAATAATTTTTTCCCCAGTTCTGGAAATGAGCAGGCACTATAGAATGAGTACATCATCTCTGACATCTCCCAAACATTCCAATAAGACTTTACAAAAAACTGATGTTGCCGGCAAGTAATCAGGTTTTAACTGTATTTTGCAATTTTGCTAACTCTCTTCCTATAGATTACCACATAGAAACAAGCAGATTTAATGATGGCTTGTTCAAAATGTTATTCATGGCACTACTAAGAAGCAACAAGATAATTAAGCTTTAACATCACACAAAGAGAGAATCATTGCTTATTAGCCTGCTTTCCTGCCTCTGACAAAAAGATATAAGCATAAAAATAGGATTTTTCATTTTAGATAGACTCTTATTTCTTTGTTAATAAATTGCAATAGAAAACATACTCTGGATTTCAGTGGTTTGGTTACCCTCCTGGTGAAAAGGAGGTAAGAGACATGTGAGTAAATACTTATCTCCTTTGAATTGAAAAGTCAGTTGAAAAAAACAAAACTGCATCAATATAAAAATATGGACAAACTTTGCTCCACTCTGGAATATTAATTCAAGACCATTCTCACTGAGTAAACTGTGATTTGCCAGAAGCACGACTCCATTAGTGCAGCATAGGAACAGGTAATTTGTCCTCCTTGTAACAGTGACAGGGTTTATATGCACTATGACTGCATTTCTAAGATTAACTTCATGAAGAACTCACCTAGAATATACTCTGTTATGTGAATAGTACTCAGTGCAGGATAATAATTGCCAAAAGAAATCTTCAAACTTCCAACAATATTTGAACAGTCTGTATTTCAGTTTATTAACTTGTAACGCCTACTGTCAAAACCCCAACATTTTATTTAGACCAATACAGTAACAGAATGTAAAGTTAAGGTACTTTTCTTTAATCACTGTAGCTAATAATTAGTAAGCAGGAGCCGGAGAGCATCCTGATCTTCACACTTTTTTTAACTGCAGAATTTTCTCTGCTTCTGTACAGACAATGCTGCCACCGTAAATTTAGGATTCTGCTACACATTCTATGTAAAAGTGAATCAGTCTCCTTTAAGTGGCTGCCTACGTGATGGGCTAACCTAGGGCAACAGATTCCATCCAGCTGAGCAACACAATAACGCACATGCTCAAAGGGCTCTGCTCCAGGGAAGGTTGTGAGTCACGCCACTAAGTACAGCTGTCAGCAAGTACATAAGAGCAGAGGGGAATGGATGAAAAGGCAAATAAAATAATTAACGGTATTCTGCATGACTTAAAGACAAAATACATGACTTTTCGGTGAGATCTCCATAAGTGTTCATAGAGATAAACTGTGACATGATCAAAAACTCTGAATTTACAAAAAAATGCAAGAAAAATTTAGGGTGTCTTTGTTCAGACATTGTTGTAGTTCTGACACCTCCTCTTCTCAGTATAAAAGTCAGGAATAAGGTCAGTGAAACTAAAGAAAAGACCATCACTCATATTAATATAATTAGTACATGCATGCATAGATGTGTATCTAAACAATATAAATTAATTTACTGTTTCACTACCCGGCAGTTTCTGTGCAAGATCATGTTCTCTGTTTTCCATCACAATATCATCTAGCATAAAAGTCTTTCAGATATTCTGGTATTTAGTACTGCAGCAACTAGTAAATATCTTCCTGTTGCATTTCAATTTAAATTCTGTACACACACTGAGTGCCAAACTGCGATATCTTCAAATATAAAAGAAAAAAAAAATGCATAAACCCAGGGAAGATATAAAAAATGGAATAAAGAAGGTAGAAATGCGCATCTTCTGATGTTTTATTTTTCTCGACATGTAATGCCACTGTATTCTGAATTTGATTTAAAATTTTCCTGAAAGCCTCTTGCTACAGGACCATGTATGTTACAGTTTTGAAACAAGTCAGTTAGTCTAAAAAGTAATCTTGCCATTAAATTAGCTATTTTTAGAGTTTTTCAATCTAAATCACTTCATTGTTTTTCCTTGACTTTTTTTACTGTGCGTAAGTTCTATATTTGTTGAGACTTTGTGAACTACATACTGTAGGCCTTACACAAAAAAAATTCAAATTTTATTTTTTTTTAAATATTTGTTATGGAATCCATATACCAAAAAAACCAAAACCAAACAGAGAAACAAACAAGCAAACAAAAAAATCCCAAAACCCAAACCCAAGACCTGGATACAATTATGAGCAAGAAAAATCTATGCTGTCTGTGAGCCTATAAAAGGGAACTGATCATAATATGGAGAAAGGGGGAAAGGTCAATTGCCACATGGTTAGCATGTACTTATAGGAGCCAGTTATGAAGCAGTTTTTTCTAACTGGTAGGTATACCTAAAAGGCTTTACCTACCTGAAGTGATTCTATCTCAGAAGACTAATCTATAGTTTTCCAACACAGATTACCATTCTGAAGTAGAGATTGTAAAAGATGATGTCGGGCAGAGTTAGGAAAACAAGTTCAGGAAAAAGACAATTTCAGTGCTAATAGTTAAGTTGAAGTCAGAATGAAAAATTGTCAGTGTACATTTTTTACCTGAAGTGTTGCCAGTTTAGAAAGGAAAGCCAGCATCCCCTTCTGCTTCAACCCTATTTTTCTCTCTGCACTCCAACCACAACATACCCTCCCTTGGAAGCTCCTATTCTCATGTCATCATTTCCATCCCATTTAAAACTTGTTCTATTGCTAGTGTTACAAACCTCAATATTCTGTCTGCTTGAGTGGTAGCCCTCAAGGCACGCAGGAGCAACCTGTAAATGCACTGTTCTTGCATTAGGATCTGCTTTACTGATCAAGTTCAACCCAAAATATTACAGTAGCTAGAGAGCTACAGCTGTCACTTTCACTCAATTACACTCACAGTTAGTGTGTAATTATTACTACAATCATTTAATAGTGAGTAATTAATGCCAAGGTCCATATTTTTCCATGAGTTGTAGGATGCAAAATACGATCTATAATGATTAAGTGAACATTTATTGTGAAAGCATGCAATGGTCCAAATTAAGTGCATACATAACAGAGATCTTCAGCTGAAAATAGTTCTATCAGCTGTAAAAGAATGAAAAACTATATCCGAAGTATGTCTGAGGGAAGAGATGCTAATCTCCTTACTTTGGTGCTGAAGACAGGGCTTAGAAAATGCCTTTATTTGTCCAATCCTGAAAGCACCCACATCACATCAACACCTCTCCTTTGGGTGTCACAGCTGCCTAAACTAGTGCAGAAGTAGGAGGCTCTGCCAGGAAATGTCGCTGTTGAGCAGCTAGCAGAGTAATGAATGCATCGGTTCTCAGTGGCAAGAAGGAATGACCTTTATTGTTTTGATTTCATCACATATATAGAGTTCTCAAAAGTCACCCAGATTGGTCAGTCAGAAGCCTTCCCCCAGGCCTGATTGGCCAGGCCTGCACTGCCCAAGTTCTGGGACACTGTTCCAAAAACATCCAAACTTTATCTTTATTTACAAAACACAAGAAAACTTCTCATGGGAAAAACTGTGCTAGCCACAAGGAAATATCTCCTGTTGATTCAGCTCTCCCTTGCACTTTGAAATCATGAAAATCTGTGCTCAAAGTTAGTCCTGGAATGCCAGCAATGCAATAGGAACTATGTAGGGTGCCCCAGCGCTGCTGTTGAGGCCAAACCGATCAAAACATTCAGTTGCAAATATAACTCCTGGCATTGCCAAATGGTGTCCCACAAGATATTCAGAAGCCTGGCCATTGCACCACATTAATTCACCATCGTAGAAAAAATGTGAAAGCAGATCAAAGACCATATGGTATTTGTGGCCTTTTGCACAGCTTCTCTTTCATCAGATTTAGAAATATCTACCACATTCAGCACAAACAACAAATAAAGCCATTTCCACAAAGAATGTTAAAACTTTTTTTTGTGGATTGCAGAGGAAAGACATTATAAAAAAGAGCTGAGGCCCACTATAAATGACACTGCTGTGTGACTAAGCCTGAAGGAATAACAAAAGGTCCAAAAGGGAGAGAAGAAGGTAGTCATGGTCCAGCAGGGGAAGATGAAATTCTGGTTTCAAATGGCTGTTTGTCATCAAAGGCAGGATAAATGGCTTGACAGAATGTGCTGGTCTGTTCAGAATGTTTAACATTTTTGTCACAGCCTCCAGGAGTGTTTATGTGTTCTATAGAAAAATAATTTACTTCAGAAATCCAGTGCTGGGAGCTGGGACTGTAATCACGTTTTTAAGTTTTGCAATCTTTCCAGTTCTTCTGCACTTCTAACTATTTCTATCTATGCATTATCAGGAGAAAATAGAAAAAGATTGTAAACTATGTATCCCATCTTTGTGGATCTCCTTTTCAGTTTATGAAATAAGATCCTGACTTGTATTTATTTTTTTTCTTTTTTCATTCAAAGAAATACTTAAATTGATCATACAAGCACAGCAGAGAAAGATAAAAAGACATTGAGAAAGCCTTTACTGAGAATATACCTATTACTCTGTACTTGATGCAGTCTTTTAGGAAACATGCATTCAAGTTTTATCAAACACTAAAATGATCTAGACAAAAGTTTCTCATATGTTGTATTTTTTCTTAATCAGTGGAATGTTACAAAAAAGGTACAGAACTGTGTTATTCTCTATTTTGTGTGAAGAGGTTAACCTGGATTCCTAAGTTTTCTGGTAATGTTCACCCATGCATCCAACAAGAAAGAGAATACTCTTGCAAAGGCACGGCTGAAATGATACTTCTCTCAGTGTTCATTACAACCCCGAGCTGAATAGAAGTCTGGGGTTTTTGTTCCTCTCTCCTCTTTCCCCAAGTAAATCCATGCACTTGAACTACTCAGTAGAAAATGCCAAGTGGAAAAATCAAATGCTAAATAAATAAAATCCCTGGTATTTTTGGTCTTGTGACTCACACTATTTAAAATCTACTCCTTCTTCTTTCTGCAGCATAGGTAATGCACCAAACGTACAAAGAATATTTATATTCGTGGGGAATAAGAATTCTTTAAGTGAACCATTCTCTATAGACCTAGCCTTATTACTACTAGTATTTCCAACAGCATATTTCCATGTTTCAGTGTGGTGCTGTAATGCACATGTGTACTTAGGATGCATATTAACATTGTTAAAAGTTAGAGCTGCACATTTATAATTTGGAATTTGAAATAAGGCATGATATTAAAATAATTTTTTTCAGAGTTTGTTAATAATTGAGTTGAATACTTCCTTCTTGAACATCTTAAGAAAAATAAATAGTCAACTTCTTTTTCTTAAAAGACAGACAAGCGTTGGCTACTCTACCTAAAGATCAAGTCAGTCCAAAGAACACCCTCCTAGAAGTGTTGTTATGAGTAAAGACAGATGAAGTAACAACTTTTTCCCTTCCCTTCCCCTTCCCCTTCCCCTTCTCCTTCTCCTTCTCCTTCTCCTTCTCCTTCTCCTTCTCCTTCTCCTTCTCCTTCCCCTTCCCCTTCCCCTTCCCTTTCTCTGGACTTAAAATCTCAATACTGGTTCCCAAACCACTGTCTGATCATGTCTTCCCAAATTCCTTCTTCACCAACACATTTTTCACAAGATTTTTCTAAGGCATTTTAGAAAACACAGACTAGCAGTAAACTAATTGAATGCACAGATCCAAATTAAACAGCTCTGGTGCAGAAGTTGGCCTTTTAATTGGCTTAGCAATAGTCTACTATTCATTGGACTGAAGCTAATTCCTTGATGCTTCCTTTTTCTCCCATCTTAAAATGGAGTTGTCTTAGTTAACTTCCTTGTGGCTAAGCCTGTCCTTCTTATAAAACATCCAGGAGAATTGTGACATGTCCTGGCAGTCTGAGCAGCAGTGTCAAGCACCGAATGAGCAAGCACTCAGTGCTTAGCCATGCATAGCCATGGCCTCATGCATAGCCATGGCCTCGGGATTGCTGCACGCTGGCTAGGCACTGCAGAGAAACTTGCATTGCCATTTCCCTTTTCAAACTAAATCTCCAAATCTGCCCATCCACGGTCACTTTGCATAATGATGAGGGCTCAGTTTAGTCAGCTTAACTTCAGGTAATTACTGAGAACACAGTAGGTTCATATAGACCTCTATGGAAAGATAGACTCACAGATGAATGACTCATCCTTTGGAGATGCTTATTTCTTCACGGAGGAAAAGCTAGTAATTGTGACACTTATTTCAGTGCTTTTAAGAGCACCAAAATTAACTTCAGTGCTTCAGGTAGCTGCCTTTTAAATCAGACAAGTAAAGCCAGGCATCAATTTACACTAGCAGTATGCTAGGGCTCCTGTTAGAGCTGTAAAGGAGAAAAGCAAGAGACAAAAAATGTGTTCATACCACCTTGTTAGAACCAAGAAATATCTAAGCCACAGACAAGAGAAGACACAGGATTCAATCCTAAGGGAAAGTATTTTAGGAAGTAAGTACTGTAAATATTTTAAAAGTAACAGTTTTTAGTGAATAAGTGAATTTCTAACTGAAAGACATTTTTCTATTTGCAAGTTTTTGCTGCTTCTTTGCTGTACAAACAAAATAAGATTTTTGTCTCTTTTAAATACCAAAGTAGTATTGACTGTTCTTATTTTACAGTGGAAGTAAGTCACAGAAGAATGACAGAAAATTTCAAATAAAGATTTAAGTTCTAAAACCAAGCAACATATTTGGTGTTTACTAAAACCACTGTAATAGGTCAAACTGGAATGACGATAGTGGAATTGTTTAGGTTTTTGGTTTTTTTTTAAGTAAGAAGTCCTTACACAACCCCAAAATATTTAGGAACAGATTTTTTATTTTCCCTGTTTTTAATTTAAATAATCCCAGCCATAATCGGAGAAGAAAGTAATGGAACACTCTCACATCCTCTATATTTATTCAGATTTGTGGCTAGGGGTGAAATTCTGTCCTCTGATGTGCTTCTGAAGAATGATTTAGTGTCCAGAGACTTAAAAGACCATAGCCTCTGACTCATTAATTTTGTTCCAATCCTAACCTATTTCCCAAAGGAATGTCTGTCTTCTAATAGATCTGTAGAAAGATTTCTGTCTCTAAATGGTACACAAATGCACTTAACCCTAAATCAGTGACAATATCAAAGTGAAAGGTACCATGAAACACTTCAGCCTTTTCCTACACAGAGCAAGTTTGACCATATTTTTCTTGATTTACATTCTATGAAGAACAAGAAAAGAAAAAAAAAATGTTTATGACAGAAGTCAAGAAGCATGCATAGATGTTATATTCTAAATGACAGATTCTTCATCACTGGTAAACACCTGATTTCCCAGTCTTTCCTGTTTGGTACCATGCAGGGGAACACTTCTGTTTCCCTTAACCTAGAGACTCAGGTCTACTTATAGAAATAGGACCAAAAGGCTTGGAATTCCTCCTAGGAAACAACTCAGGACTTGACTGGAACATGTAGCCTAACCCATGAAATGGCATTCAATGTTGCATTGCATCTCAACTTTGAAACAGCTTAAGAAACAAATTTCTCTTCAATGAGGAAGCAGAAACATGGGTCTATGTTTCAGTAAGTTTCCATGTTTTGTTGGGTTGACTTCTTCTGCTTTTTTAAAATTTACACTAAAAAACCATATGGTCTCAAATCTTTCACTGCCATGGGTAATATCTGCTGAAAAATCACTAACATATCTCATAAAGATTTGACAAGCAAATTCATTAATATTTCTGGATTCCAAAGCAGAAGGCTAGAAGTGCACAAAAACAGGTATTTCAGATGAGAATAACTTCAAATTAATTCTCAAAAATAATTCTGTATGGCAAATAAGTAACTGCAGAGTAAAAGGAAGTGAGCCACTATTAAACTGCACAGCTTTTTGCCACCACACAGATGTTTATATATTACAAATCTTCAATCTCCTAAAGTTAACAGGAACATAAACAGATTTCCTGAATTCCTCCCAGACACACTGAATTTCTGATAAACACACTGTCAAAATATTCCACATAGTTTACTTTATTTGATTTTTAGGTAGCTGCGAAAGCATTTATTTTTCAAGATTTGTTCTGCTACAACCTGAACAGAATGGGATCTCCATCTCTCAGTTTTCTATATTTTATACTATTGTTAGCATCATTTCAATTATGTTTGCTTTGATCTTGATGCAGATCCAGAATCCTGAAAACTAGTAAGGATATCTTACTTCATGTATATTGATGAATAATTCACTATGAAGTCACTCACAGTTCATTTATCAGTACACCTCACCTTTATCTGGCTGAAGTGAAATTTTAAAATCATCACGCAGAAACTGAAAAAACAATAGTTTCATTTTTAAAATCTTTTTTTTTTTTTAAATGTAGGCTTTTCAACATGTAAAAGTGAAGAGAATGGACTAGCATTAATCATAAAGGTATAGTCTGCCCTTGACAGGTCCATAGGAAATGACATTCTGTTTGAAGAATTGGCAAAATCAAATTAAGTTCTTTCTCTTGCATCCCACTTTATTTATTAATATTTGGGGACTGTGAAGTCTATTAAAGACAAGATATTCACTGTGTCCCATAGACCAGGGAAGTGATTGTCCTTCTGTACTCAGCACCGGTGAGGCTGCTCTTTTAATACCGCATTGGCTTCAAGAAAAATATTGAGGTGCTGGAGTGTGTCCAGAGAAGGGCAACAAAGCTGGTGAAGAGTCTGGAGAATAACTCCTGTGAAGAGTGGATGATGGAGCTGGGGTTGTTTAGCCTGGAGAAAAGGAGCCTCAGGGGAGAGCTTCCTGCTCTCTACAATTATCTAAAAGGAAATTGTAGCTGGTGGGGTTCAGCATCTTCTCCTAGGCAACTGACAATAGGACAAGAGGACACAGCCTCAAGGTGTGCCAGGGCAGGTTCAGGTTGGATATCAGGAAGAATTCCGTCATTGAAAGGGTTGAGCATTGAATTGGATTGCCCAGAAAGGTGCTGGAATCACCTTATCTGCAGGTGTTCACCTGGATGTGGCACTTGCTGCCATGGTTTAGCTGACAAGGTAGTGATTGGTCAAAGGTTGGACTCGATGGTGGTGATCTTGGAGGTCTTTTCCAACCTTAATGATTCTGTCATACTGTGACTGACAACACTGCCTATCAGATCAGATCAGATCAGAGCATACAAGAAGTACAACCTGAAAAATGGAATCTGACACTTTTCCTGATGCTAATATTCTATCAAACCCACATTATATATATGTACTTCCAAAAATCTGTAGGCATCTAATGATGCTACAAGACAGCAATTTGAAATATACCTCTTCTCAAATTCCTTCACAAAAATCCCATCTGAATGCAATCATGACAGTCCACAAAAGTATAAGAGTAAGAGAAAGATTTGGGATTTTTAATTCTGCTTTCATTCTTTCTCCCTAAGAACTAAACTAAAAAAAAAACAAAAAACAAACCTCCTCCCCAGAAAAGAAACCAAACAAAACAAAACAAAATTGCCCTCAATTTTCCTGTGGAGACATTAAGACATTATTTATGTTTTCCCAGAAGAACCTAGAAGCCAAGTTGTCTCACTGAAGAATTAGATGGGCAGCAAAAGTATCAGTTATAATTTTTTTTGTGTACCTCCAAAACACTAGATTTAATCCTCAGATTATTTTGGCAGCCTGGGCTGAGAGAGGAATGATTTCAACTCTCCATTACTCTTGGCTCTCAAATTGCGGAGATAGAGTTAAGGTATTGTAACAGCTTTTTCAATCTTTTCAAACGTGCACTTGAATTAAGAAGTGCAGTCAAGTCGCTACATTTAAATTGCCTTGACTCTGAAAATGTCAGTTCAAGCTGAAACAAAATTGTTTTGAAAACTTGTAATTTAATACAAATTGACTATATTACAAAGTAAGCATATATTTGAGTATGCAAGCCCCATCTAATACTATTCATTATACTCCCTGAGAAGCTGTTAAAAATTAATATTCTATACCAGTTTTCCCTAGGAAATAATATCAAATATCACATGAAAGGAGAGAAAATGTGTGTTGCAGACCCACACAATCTGATGGACTACTTTCTTTCTTGTGTTGTTTCCACATAGCAACAGAAACATAGTACATCTGCCTCCACAGGTACTGTCCCTTTCTCCCTTTGTCAAGCAACCAAGATTCATAAGAGCACCAAATAATTTCCAAGCTCCAAATAGCTCTAGATACATAAAGCACTTAGATAATTTCAAAGAAATCCATTTAAGTTAATCTGCCTTCTCTGTACAGTCATTGAACTAAAAGAATCACCTTAAGGGCACTTCAGAATAGAAATGGGTAGTCACTGGGAAAGCTTGTCTTTCTTCACTGTCTGGTCATTATCACTGATTAAATAAAATAGGAAATGTCTTCTGGATGGCAGTTCCTTTGGGACTCAATGATATTCTCAAAAGATCAGTTTACCTGTGTGGGACTATGCACTCAGCAGCTGACTCACACTGTCATCTTCATCTGCTAAATTCAGTATCCACTTCTGTCAGATTTTGTGAGAACCATGTAGCATCTGGTTTGGAACAAAACCCTGCAACACAGGCTATTTCTTTAAAATGCTGCATTTTCTCCCATTTTAAATAACTCAAGCAATGGGGCTTCCACCTCTTCCTCTGCAAGACCATTAGCATTGAGTTTTCTCATACACTACTTTGCTTTGTATACTAATTTACATATTTTATTATGTTCACTAATAATATGCATTGCTGTAATAATAAGTATTTAGTACTTTTTTCCTTCAACTATCAAATTTTCTTGTTGTGAGCATGTAGTTACTAATGCTTTAGAGACTACGTCATAAACAGAGTATCCAAAGTGAGTATTTTTTCACTGTAGCACGAGAACACTTTTCTGGTATTAATTTAGCCTTTCCTACATATTTCTTCCATGATTATTGGTTTTGCTTTGCTGAATTATTCTTACAGACACTGTAATTGCCATCATATATAGCAATCTCTTTATAAATAAACATGTGGATGAACATTCGAAAACAAGCCACCAAAATAATGTAATGAGGAGCAATTTGCATTTAGCAGAACATCACAAAATTGCACAAAGCAACAACAGAGCGAAATAAATATTTTTCATATTATATCCAAAATTCTAAACTTCTTCTCTAAAGAATCTGTGGCTTATTAGTCACTTACTGGGAGTAAGCTCTAAGCTGAGACAGGGACATACTATGGCAGTAAACCAGACTTGACCCCAAATAGCACTGCCTAGGAAATTATTTTCCCATCAATATCTTTTTAAGTTTTCATAAACTTTCTTATTCTAAAATTAAAGAAACAAAGTCTCTCAAGAGTAGGGAGAGATCTACGCCCATTCCAGAATGAGAAACAATGGGAGAGAAGAGGCCAGCAGGGACTGGAGCCATGTGCCCCCCTAAAGAGAGGTATTCTAGTTCCTTACACTAATGAGGCAAAGCAGGGGCATGAACTGTTCTCTACATGCCAGTGAATGCCAGTTACCAAATATTGCTGAGTAGGTGTTTCCTCCCTCTTTTCTGAAAATGATCGATGGATGTGGGAAATATTTCTTGGGACAATCTTCACTGGAACTGACATGTTTCTGAACTTTTTGCTGAATTTGAGTTTTCTAACAAAAAAACCTACCTTCTTTCTTGAAAAATCAATTCTTACAGTCCCAGCTGTATACTAGAAAACAAAACATCAGCCTTGACAGCAGACCACACTGGGCCAGATCTCAGCTCATGAACTCATGGCCCAGTGTAGCTTATCATTATAGAAATGGTACATCTTTATTTCCCATTTATTTCCAAGCTAGTCAGTATTTATGTTTCAGAATATTTTCTTCCATTTAATATTTTTCTTCTATTTTTCAATTTTTTTGTCCCTTTCCTCCAAACTCCTCCTTAACTTTGTATTTTTGTCACTGATTGTTCAGCATTTTTACCTAAATAATTATAAGAATAAAGAAATTGCTGGTCTTTCAATGGAAAAAGTTAGGCTACTTTTACTCTTTGGGGAAAATATACAAGTGATCTTTAAATTATTTTAGAAACATATCTCAACCAGCAGTGTTTATTGAAAAATCTCTTAATGAAATTAAGTTGATGCCCTAGAGCAAGCTGAATTCTGTTGATTTATGCAGGCAAAGGGTCTGACCTCAAGTCTTTGCTATAACAGTGAGAACAATAAACCCAGGAAAATACTGTCTTTACCTGGACATACACCAGTATATATCAAATGCTGAAAACCTGGAAAGCAGGATTTCACTCAGATTTATATATAATTTCCATTCCCTATGTCTCCTTAAAAAAAGCCAGCAAATTAAACAATCAGATATATAGTTGTGGTTGACAACCTAATTTATTCTAATGAGGACAGCAATATACCTGTTTTCAGCACAAAGAAACATTGTACTTTGACAAAAGCACATTATGTTGTCTCACAATGCAAGTGCTGCAGAAACAACTATTGAGAGTATAATAATATAAAGTGAAAATATGACAAATATCTTTTTCCTAGTGTCATTTTAATAATGAATACTACACATCAGAGGTTGCTGGGGCATGGCACTTTTTTATTTACAGATCCACTAGAAAAGAGAAGAATCATAACTTAAAACCCACGAAGTTTCAAATATATTCAACAGTTCCTCCCACTCGTGTGTAAATGAGTAAGTTTTAATCTACTTTCAGCTATTATTTTAACCACTAAAATAATAGTGTTCTTTAATTCATTTTTGTTGCAATTTTAGTAGTGGCAAAATAACAGAGAATTAATAAATGCAAAGCCATTGCTACCTGCATTTACCTTTCAACAGAGGCAAGTCTACCAGAGCAAGGGCAGGCCAAGGACAAGGCTTTTTTCTGCATGTATTGACATCTTATGCAAGCCCAGGAATTCATCATGGCTGCAGCCAACACGTGTTGAGAAACAATGAATAGCAGATAAGGTAAACTCAGCTGCAACCAGATTTGTCTACTAAACTGTATTAGTGTCTGCCTTAGTTTATAGATATCTCCATTTCAACTTCTGTGGAAAAAAGCACCAATTAAGCAAGATCCTAAGAAATTTTATTACTCTGGTTAAAAAATATTTTTTCCCATAATATATTCCCTAGATTATGATGTAAATCCCTGATTTCAACATAAACTTTTTTTCCTAGTATTTCCCAAGTCTTTCTGGTACTGCACATGGTATTTGAATCTGAAATACAGGAAGCTTTGCACCATTTTATTCTTCTTAGCCAACTTTTACAGCTGAAAAGAGCAGAAGTTGTACTAGGAAGGCAGGGACCCATCTGCTTCTCCATCCACCTCTGCAGCTGGGAGAGGAGACTCTTGGGCAAAGATCATCAACTGCTTAGTTCTTCACCTGATAAGCAGCAACCACTGTGGGATGGTGAAAACACCAGGAGGGCATCTCGGACCATTAGAAAGAACCCTTGCTGACATCCAAGCCTGCCCAGCGAAAACCAGGGGAATTTAGTGAGCAACTGAGTCAGCTTTTTTTTTTTTTTTTTTTTTTTTTTTTTTTTTTTTATTTCCTAAAAGAGATTAAAACCAGCTTGAAACATGATCATCTCAATATAATTGCACTGCTGGACACTGTCTTGAGAAATCAATCTTAAACAGAAAAGCTTTGAAAAGATTTATATCATTTAAACAATGAAAAATCAAAAGACAGAGTAAGTTGACAGAATATAAACAATTTCATTTCGGATCATTCCCAGTTCTCAGTTTCCCAGGCCACACAGATGGAAATACTATTTGTAAGCAAAATTAGGAGGAAATATGCTGACTGTGTCTTGTTGAGAATTAAATACCTAGCAGTGGTTTTTGCTGGACAGAGTTATGCGTCTGAAAGTAGAAATTGCATCTTTCATAGCCACCTTTAAAAATGATGATTTCAAAGTACTTAAAAAAAAAACAACCCAAAACAACTTACAGATCCAGAATAGTAAAAAGGCATAGGAATTTCAAAATTGTCAGCAATGAAGTATGACACAAGACTTAGTGAAAAGCAAAGAGGACTTTGGTTCTTTACTTTGTTAACTTGTGACAAGGCCCAAGTACAGCACAATGTTCTGCACCATTAGCCAAAGAGATTAGATATACAGACAGAAACAATCATTTCATAGAATCACAGAATGGCTTTGGCTGGAGGTGACCTTAAAGATCATTTAGTTTCAACTCCCCTGTGCCATTGGGAGGGTCACTTTCCATCCAGTGTAGTCTTGACCACTTCCAGGGATGGAGCATCCACAGCTTATCTGGGCAACCTTTTCCAGTGCCTCACCAGCTTCACAATTTTTTCATAATATCAAATCTATACCTACCTTCTTTCAGTTCAAAGCCATTCCCCTTTACCCTATCATGATATGCCCTAGCAAAACTTCTCTCTGTGGCTCCCTTGTTGGCTCCCTTTAGGTACTGAAATATTGCTGTAAGTCCTCCTCAAAGCCTTCTCTTCCCCAGACTGAACAACCCCAGCTCTTCAGCCTATCCTCACAGGAGAGGTGCTCCAGCCCTCCAGTCATCTTCATGGCCTCCTCTGGACTTGCTCCATGTCTTGTCTTGGGGCCCCCAGAGCTGGACACTCCAGGTGGAGTCTCACAAGAGCAGAGTAGAGGGGAAGAATCACTTCCCTTGACCTGCTGGTAATGTCTCTTTTGATGCAGCCCAGATTGGCTTCCTGGGCTGGCAGTGCCCCTTGCCAGGTCATGTTAGACTTATTGTCAGCCAACACCCCCAGGTCTTTCTCTGCAGCGCTGCTCTCAATCTATTCTCCGTCTGCAGAATGTGCCCTCTGCACTTGGCCTTGTTGACCTTCATGAGGTGTGAACACGCCCACCTCTCAAGCCAGTCAGGGTCCCTCTGGATGTCATCCCTTCCCTCCAGCATTTCAACACCACCACACAGCTTGGTGTCATCGGCAAACTTGCCAAGGATGCACTTGATCCTGCAGTCCATGTCACCAGCAAAGATGTTAAACAGTGACAGCCCCAGTATTGACCTCTAAGGAAAGGCACTTGTCACTGGTATCCATTTGGGCACTGAGCTGTTGTCTGCAACAGTTTTAAGTGCAAACATCCAGCCAAATCCTTATCCACTGAGTGGTTCATCTGTGAAAACCATGTCCCTCCACTTTAGAGACAAGGGTGCCATGCAAGACAGTGTCTAATCCTTTGCACATGTCAAAGACAGACAGATGGCAGCTGCTCCTCCCTTACCCACCTTGGCTGTCAACTTACTGTAGAAGGCCACCAGGTTGGTTGGGCTTGACTTGGGCTTAGTAAAGCCATGTTGGTTGTCACCAACCATCTCCTTGTTTTCCATGTGCCTTAGCATATTTTCTATGAGGATCTACTCAATGATCTTGCTGAGCACTCAGATGACACTGATCAGCTTGTAGTTCCCTGGGTCTTCCTTTTCTCTCCTTTTTAAATAAGGGAGTTATGTTACCCCTTTCCCAGTCAATGGGAACTTCACCAGACTGTCACAACTTCAAAATATGGATGGATAGTGGCTTGGCCACATCATCTGCCACTTCTTTCATGACCCTCAGGTGCATCTGATCAGAACCCACAGACCTTCAGGTTCCTGAGGTGGTCTCAAATGGGATCTCCTACAGTGGGCAGTTTTTCATTCTCCCAGTACATTCCATTAAAAATTACTTCATCCTATTAACATCCAGAAAGATGCCACAATCTGGAGGATTAACTAAGTTAATCATGGATGTATGTTCAGGAATCTGACCACTGCTCAGAACCTTATAGCCCTGTATTACTGCTTCTTACCCCTCACATTAAAAGTTATGGAACCAGATTTTTGTTTGCATAATGCCCAAAAGTCTCCTTAACCCAGCCTTTACATAATCTTCAGAACAGTGTTACTCTCATTTCACATTAAACATTTATTCCAAAACTAAATTACACAGCTGCTTGCTTCCACCAATAAAATTGTTTTGCTGTCTGTTTATTTTCTTTACTTGTAAGGGGTTTTTTTTGGGGGGAGGGGCTTTTTTTCAGTGTCTCTCTTATGTAATAGTGACAAGTCTTAATGAACATATGCTGCCTCATAGTGTTTGAGAACTCCTAGCAATACATACTAAAGTTAAACTCGAATTGCTTTTACAGAACCCCCCAATAACTCCTGAATAATGGATTTATTAGACTTCCTACAATATAACCTGTAATTTACTCTATAAGATGTGATAAATGACAAAAGATGAACTCTTCAGGATATTTGGAATATTCACTATTCATTTCACATTCTCTCTTATACTAAGTACCTTACAACACTCACCATTCTTCGAAAATAAAACCTAGCTCTAGTTATTAATATCTTTATTTAAATGCAGATCCTGATTTCCCCTGGAGACAAGACTTAGCATTGAGCTATCAGGAGAAAAGAACACTTTGAGTCATATATTATCTGCAAAGAAAGGATTTTTCTAGGGTTTGGTGAGTAATTATTTTTTCCTTTTTTTTTTTCTGGTGTGCTGGCAATCTATAATTGTACATGTTTGCCTTTAATACCATGTCGTACTTTCAGTCACAGAACTGTAGGTAAAGCAATTGCTTTTGTATCATGAGTCACTATGTAGATTACAGTCTATAAATGTAACAATAATAGTGATGTTAATAATGCTTGGTTGTTCTATGGAATTCTCTTTTCAACATAATTCATTAAGTTTTAAATGGAGAGATAATTATTTTTGGTTTATGGATGGAGAAACTGAGGTGTTGAAGGAACATAAAGACTGGATTTCAGTGTTTGCAAACCAGTTTATTAAGTTTTGCTTCTTCATAAATTCTTTATTCCAAAAGACTCCAGCTGTTTAATTGAAACAAAAGTGTTACAAAGGCCTGTAGCAGGTGCTGACTCAATGCAGTTTCTTCTCAGTATGCAGTCAGCTGATTAAGAACTGGTACAGAACAAGAGAGTCTATTTTAAGTGTCTTGTTCCAGGGCATTTAAAAATGGACTCTCTTTTCCCCCAGATTTTTAACATAGACACAATGAAGTCAGCTAGTACAGGCACTGAAATGGAGTCCCAGGTATTTCTCCTGACTATAAACTAGACTGTAACAACTACTTCTTTAATTACACCATAAACTTTTATTTAATCAGAGTATTTGCCCCCCTCTCCCTGCCTTCTACATCCCACAGGAAATGTTACAAAGCAGAAGAGAGAAAAAAAAAAAGAGGAATTTTTATGATTTAAATGTAAAATCTGTATAACCCTGGAGGATATGCCCTAAAGGAGGCTTTGGTGGTCCATTTTAGTTCTTTTCTGAAGTCTGCCAAGTCCCTTTGCACAAACAGGGACTATGTTGCAAAAAAAGACAGGTGATTTGCAGAGATTAGGGTTAGTAACTATCTTCTAATAAGAAAGAGAAGCACAAAGGAGAATTTGATAAACTGATATAAGAATTATGCTTACTTGATACTGAGCAGAAAGTGGAAACCAAAGGAAGAGAGTGACAAGTTATCCCTGCAGGTTAGGAGATATGGAAATATTCTAGATGTCAGGAGAGAGATGAGAATGAACATGGCAACACAAACACATGCTTAGAGGTCCAGGGAAAATTCCACATGTGGAAAAGGTCCTTTTATAGGAAATTAATCCTATTTCATTGAAAAGAAGAGAAAATGGGTGAAAACAGTAGTTTGGCTGGTCTAGCAGGATAACCATGGCTGCTCACAAACACAAAGAACTTAATGAGCTGGAAAAAAATAAAAAAATATTTTTCAAGGACTCATTAATGAGCACAGAAAGAGTATTCTGCATTGACAAACGGAGAGTAGGATGGATTTTTTTTTTCATTGGGTAGAATTCATTCATCTTCAATTAGGAATGGCAGCAATGTGCTGGAATGTGTAGTGAATGAAAAGAAATAACCATTTCCAGATAATTCAGCTAATCATTAAATGAGTTTTATCCCTGAACATGAGAGATGGTATTCCAGTTGAGAACCCTTCATCTAGGCTGTTTCTTCCATCAGCAGAGAAAGTCCAGATGATTTCTCATTTCAAGACTGCTTTTAAATTTAGAGAATGGAGATACCTTTCTCCACAGACTATAGAGAAAGTCTATGAAGCAGCTTAGACCAGACACCTGATTTACATTACTAAAATAAATATTATTCACAACATAAATACAAGATTATTTATGTCTCTCTAGTCACTGTGCAAGAATTTATTGGTGAATGTCCATTTTAGTACATGTGCTATTTATCCATCTGAATTCATAGAACTTGTGGGGAATCAGCTGACTCAGCCAGTTAAAATATATAAACTAGCAACTACCAAGGAGGGTGGAAAAGAGAAACAAATGAACACTCATTTAGTGCAAAATCAAGATGTCAGGAATAAAATTAATCAAGGCACCAAGAAGCTTGAACAGAAATACTTTAGTTGCCTATATATGAATGGTAGAAGCCTGGGTAATAAAAAAGAGAAATTGGAATTGGAATTGGAATTGCTCTTTTATGAGCTAGTATTACTGAGACCTGATGGGAAGATTTGCATGAGTAAAATGTTAAAATCACTGATATACTGGATTTAGGCAGGATCTAGTGAGAATAAAAGTAACAAAGTCACTTTATATCAAAAAAGGGGTATTACCTGCACCTGAGTTCTCTGGTAACTCAGAAGAAAAACATTTTGCATGTTCATAGATTCATGTTCTAACAAACAAATCTGCAAAAAGCTTAGACAAGGCACTATCTAGTGTCTTTAATAGACTGACAACTTGGTTTAGGAAAAGAATGGGTGATTTCTGCTGCAGAGATGGAAAAACTTCATTACAATGTCTGACTTCAACTTGAAAGGCACGGTTGGAAGTCTCATGATCCTTATGATTTCTAAAAATTATTGAGGAAAGAAATGTAATAAAATTAATGTTTCATCCTATATGTTCTATGCTTGTTGCAGTTACCTCAAACAACCAAGCACTTCTAAAAACATAACACATCCAAATCTAGATGGTTTTTTTAGAGACCTTAAAGCAGCCTTCCAGTACCTACAGGGGGCCTACAAAAAAGCAGGATAGGGACGTTTGACAAGGGCATGTAGTGATAGGGCAAGGGTGAATGGCTTTGAACTGAAAGAAGGTAGGTTTAGATGAGACATTAGGAAAAAAATTCTTCACTGTAAGAGTGGTGAGGCACTGGAACAGGCTGCCCAGAGAAGCTGTGGATGTCCCATCTGTGGAAGTGATCAAGGCTGTGTTGGATGGCGTTTTTGAGCAAACCTGGTCTCGTGGAACATGACCACACCTATGGCAGGTGGGATTGAAACTGGATGATCTTTAACATTGCCTCCAACTCAAACCATTCTATGAGTCTATGACTGAATTATTCTGTTACAGGTAAACAAAACTAAGTCCAAACAAGTATGATATGTATTCTCAGCAAGTTTGTGGATGACACCAAAGTGGGGCGGAAATCAATATGTTGGAGAACATGAGTATCATTCAGATGGATTTCTACAGGCTGGAAGAATGAGAGTCTCCATTCATTCTAGGAATGACAGGGAATTGAAAAACAAAGTCACAGACATGCATGTGCAATGGCAGAATCCCCTGTGCTGGCACAGACAGACTGGTTTGGTAGCACATCTGCTGAATAGGATCTGTAAGTCCTGGACTAGAGACTAAGCTTACTTTAGCAGACATTTCTTATTCCACTTGACAATTTTACTGTAGCACTCTTAGGGACTTGAGTCAAGTATAGAACCCCAAGTTAATGTTAGAATATGGCATCTTCACATTCAAAATTAAAGCTCAAACATTCAAGGCCACAAAGTAATGAAATATAGGCATATATTTAACTTAGAAATTAGGTAAATCTCATGAGTTCAGTAAAAAACATCAATGGAACTTGGCACAGAAGATTAAAAGCCAATTTTTCGGACATGAACATGCTTCATTACTATTCTTCTTTTCTGTTCTGAAGTACATTGTCAAAATGACATACTACTAAGATTTAGAAAACCTTCTGCCTTGGAGGAAGAAAAAATGCTTTCCTTCTTAACTGGAAGACTAGTATGAAACAGATTCAATAAAAAGAATGTGAAACATTCCAGGTGAGCTATGTTTTGGAGATTAAAATTAAACTAAGGAAAGGCAAGGACAAAAGTTTAGTGTTGTGGTGTGTAACACTAATCCACAGATCATTCTCAGAGGAGAATTAACCTTTTTTTTTGTTTTTAAGTCTTGTAAAAGGAATTCAACAAAGCATCACTAAGCTGTCAAGTGAAAATATTGAATACACAATTTATCCCTTTTATCGATGTTTATCTATGTAGGGCTTTTTTTTTATTTTCTTTTTTTTTTCCCTTAGGGAGTGATCCTATACTAATATGATTGCATGCTTTGTAACAGTGGGAGGCTATGTACAAAATGAAATGGCAATGATTGAACCCCGGAAAAAACAGAGGCAGAAGGGAAAAAGGGATACTCCTTTGAAAGATTTTAGTACCAGCTTCTTGCAGAGCTGGTATAATGCACATGATGTAAATTACTGGTTTGAACTGGATTGCTTTCCTTTTTCTGAGATGGGTGAATTTTATTTATTTTTTGTTTGCAATTATTTATTTATTATTTATTAAGAATTAATTAACAATTATTTAATAATTTTTTGTGATGGAATGTTTCTTTTATCGTGATTTCTGCATCTTGATTGCAAAATTCTAGGATTTTTACAAAAAGTAATTTTATTTTTAATAGAAGAAGATTTTTAGGTTTGTTTGTTTGTTTGTTTTGGGGTGGGGGGTGTTTCTTTCTGTAGTTTTAGTCAATTTAAACACAGCTTAGGTATTCTATACCCTGCAATTTGCTGAGCCTTCTAATTATACGAAGATTTCTTTAATATTTAAACTTCATTACCTTCATTTATAGATCTGAAATTTCCATAATATTATTTCATTATACTACAGAAAAAGCAAAATACCATCTTATTCTAGACAGTCCTCACAGAAATGGTGAGTAATGGGAAACAAGATTAGAATACCTTCAGAGCTGCAAAAGGTTACTGAAATGCTTGGCTCCATAGCTGCATGTGTTCTGCCATCTAAGTTAAGCAGTACCAGAGAGTAACAGTAATTGTCAGTTGACCTTTTGATTAGACCTAGTCCTATTAAATGTTACAAGAGTAATCAATTGGTACTAAACAACGAGGAAAACAAGCAAACAAAATTATTTCATTAAATGACCTTTTTTTAACAGTATGAGCACAAGAAAGGAATTTTTTGTTTTTAGCTTGCCTGTGACAGAAAAGAAAAACAGAATTATTCACTCTAAGGGTATCCAACTCAGTAAGAACAAAACCACAATGGTTATCTAAATCCAGCAACACTCTTAAAACAGCTTCTGCATTTTCCCATGTAGCCCTTCCTCTTCCATTACCCTTCTCCCTTCCACCCAAACAGGGTATATCAAATGCCAAAGTTAAGTGCAGAACAGGAGACCAAAGAACTGAATGCAGGTCAGGACATAAGGACACTTTGCATAAGGATGCTCTGTCTCACAGAACTTGCTGTGGAATGGACTGTGTACACAGATGCAGATACTGATATCCTTTATGGACAATGTGGGGGTTTCCAGTCAAGAGGGTTTAACTCTTGCAAAAGCCTCTTTTATTACAGAGAAAAGTGCTTACTTAACATTCATATATGCCAGCACTCACTTCATTTAGATATTTTGTTAGCTATTTTTCTTTCAGAATATTCAATTGCCACGGTAATGAATTGTTATGCTGACCTGAGGCTAGCTGTTTTTATTGCAGGGTGTTCCATTCACTCTTTCTCCAAGATAGGTACAAGTACTGAGCTTTGCTTCACAGTCCCCTAACTCTGAAGCAAAACTGCTCACCTTTTAAAACAAAAGTCTTTCCCCTCCAGGTACAATAACAAAATAAATTGATGGTACAGCATATACAAACTCATTTCAACCTTCAGAGAATTGCTTACTGCCTTTCATACTAAGACACATATAAACACGGTAATTCGCTCTGATTTTATGAATTGCCTCCTGACTATCATCGGGGAGTGATGGCTAGGCAGTGCTAAATGGAAGCATCTAAAGCAGGTTGAGAATGACTGCAGTGTGCCTCTAAAGATCGATGAGTTGGCAGGTACTGTTATAAATTACCATCGGGTGCCATTCACAGACGGTAAGAGCTTCATCCTGCATGACAGCCATTGATCTGATTCAGAACTAAGATGCAACCTTTGATGACACTCCTTGAGGATAAAAGGTTATGCTTCACATTCAGTTATGAATAATAAGGTCATGTTTTAATTAAAGTAGTATCTCAGTGGAATATTAGGGCAGTGAAACTGTGCAAATTAGTATGACTTGTATAGCAATTGTTGCTGGAAAACAGCCTAGTACTGAAGATAATAACAAAGAATAACAATGAAATTACATTAATGAGGCAAATAGCCCATGTCATTAGAAGGAGCTTAACTAGTCAGACCCAAAATTAGAAGAATCAATAGTTTTTGAGTTTATGTTTAATACTAAAGTTGGCAAAACAAGAAAATTTACATTAAGGTAAGAAAAACTATACACCTATGTTTTGGTTACAGTAATTTCAGTACACTTCAACTTAAAAATATTTTGTGCAAAACCTAATAGTCAAGCTAAAAACAAGCTTGGGGTTGACTGTTCATAGAGGTTTTTGAGTCTTCTTTTCCGGGAAATGCAAATGACTGTTCACAATTTTCTTTTTTTGGCACAGCCCCAACAACATTCCCAACCAAGGTTACTGACAATAAAACAGGCCATATAACAAATATGTATTCACAACAGCTATTAAATGGAGCAAACATTATTCATATGCAGCAAATATGATTCGTAAATATTTGTGAAAATTCTACTATATAATGTAATAAAATATAATTGATAAATATGTGTACTGCTGATCCAGCAAAATACTGAAGCTTGTGCTTAAGTAAATTATCTAACCAATACCAATATTAGAAACCAAATTAAGTGATGTAGGGTGGGATACAGCTATTATGCAGCCTACTCAGTTGTATATGAATAGCACATACTGTAACTCACAGTCCAAAAGGCAACTACACTCACCCAAGATTCAGAAATTAACCTCTCATATAACAAGTGTAAAAGTTCAGTCATGAAAATTTATCAAGAAAGTACCAATGCTACCTTGTGCATTCTGTCAGCATGGCAAACTTTATTTGTTTATTTTGACATATTGCAAAGCATGTACAACCAAGACTTTCTTCACACCCACAGCTGTTCCAGCTTATGGTGTCCTCAATCCAATCTAAATGTTCATTTTGCAATTACTCTGCTGTCAAATGATAAGTGAAATATAGAATATATACGCAGTAAGTACTTAATAGCTTTAAAAATATACTTTCTATCATAGTGTCACCAGTTGCTTGTCAGAATTCATGCATTTTAAGATGTTTAGTGCTCAAACTAGCAGAACACATCCAGATCAGAAACCAGGGATAGTGGCTCTGCAGGAGACCTGCTATGCAAATGCCTTGAAAACATAAATTGCTCTGAAAAGGCTGAAAACACAAGATCAGATTGGGAGGTCAAGAGATTATGGAAACGAGCTGTCCGCCTCCCATGGTGCATGACAGATTTTCATTTCCCTTGCTTTTCCTAAAATAACTGACCAGCCATAAAGCAAAACTCACTTACTACAGACACAGCACTGCTTGTTGTGGGGCTCTTAGTAAGTCTGAGCACTTAGAGAAATGCAAAACCTCAAGGCAACTACAGGACCAGACCAGCTACTTTGAACTGTCTTTAATTAAACCAAAACTGGGTTTGAAGCTGTTATGAATTTGTTTATAGATGTTTTACAGTCATAATCCACAGCTTTGCAAGGCAGATACAGAGCTTTCTCATTTTGACAAGAAATAAGTGACATTCCATATGAAATATGTAAATCTACTGAATATTTATTTTGCTTGTGTTCTATATTGTTACTGATATCAGACTACAGCAAAAATTTCTAAATTAATACAAAGCATGGGCAGAGAATCTTCTTCAGAAGATTCTGTCTCCAGAATCATTACCTAAGCTTTTTAATCAGTATTTGTTTCCAAGTATTTTAAAGCAAATTTAAGAACACTATTTAGCATAATGTAGTTCTGATTTTTCTTGCTTCCAGCTTTAGTGAGGAAATGCACATACCTTGCTTAAAGAAAAATAAAATTAGAATTTAGCATGTTTTAAGACATATCCTGAGTACTGATAGTCATATGCTACAGACTTCTGCACTATGAGGAACACGGAGAAACCTTAGTTTTACATCAAGGTCTTTTTTCCAAAATCTTACTAGATAGCAGTACCTTCCAGATTAGAGAAAATATTGAAGGTAATCATGGGTGTAGTCAGGGATTTGGCAGAAGAACAAAACAATTACATTTGAGATAGATATACATATATATGTTGACATAATGTAAACATCTAATATGTAGTGATGCCATTTACTGCTTTTGGGTGGGAAAATAAGATTGCACTAAAGAGACTAGTCAGGAATAAAATTCTGTTTCCTGGCAATACTCCTATTTGCTTACTCTTTCTGCTTTTCTTCCTTTTTTTTTCTTTTTCTTTTTTCTCTTTTTCTTTTTTTTTTTTTTAATTTAAAGAATTTGCCTATTCCATACCAGTCTGTTCTTTTTTTGTGCAAAAGTGTGAATCAAAAGAATTGTGATCAGCATTCTTCAAATGAAATCATTAAGAATTACATTAATATTTTTAAGGGACAAGATAATGAATGATCAATACCTGAATGATATTTGAACTTTCAATTTTGTTTTGAAAAATGCTCAGAAATTTCAATTTCTAACCCAACATAAATGTATTGTATTCAGTGGGGCACAACAGCATTCTATCAGTAAAGGCTCTTAAGAAGACTATCACAAACATTTAGATAAAAATAAAAAATAAAAAGTCACATGCAGTAGTTCATCTGTCACGTACAAACTCACATCCTCTGAAATGTTAGAGGTTTATCTGACAAACAACCGAGATTTGATTCCCAAATACTTTGTGACAGAAGCTCAAACAGCCATTTTCTAGCAATCCAACAAAAACATATAAGGAGGAAATGACAACAGATTTCTATGCTGTTGAAAACACTTACATATTGTGTGGAAAAGTAACAGATACCTGCCTAGAAAATAAAGAGAAATAAAGTGGCATAGTAAAACAAAAGCCAGAAATTAAAAAGAAAAATCCTTATAGCATATGCTTTTTCACCTGCAGGCAAAGAAGACTTGATTATGAAATTCCACATGCAACAGCACAGTCCCGGTAAATGCCAATATGAATACAAATTTCTGGAGAGCAAAAAGGTTTCTGAAGGTACAGAATATTGTTTGAAGCTCGTCTTGGTTACATCTTAGTAGAAGACGCGTAGAAATACACTGAAGATCAAAGGTCTAAATAATTATCTTCTTTATTAATTATTTCTAAAATTATATTTTGCCAATGTGCCTAAGGTATGTGTTTCAAGGCTATATTACCAATATTGTAATACATTCACTTCAGTGCAAATAGTATTCACCCTTTGGTGATTGATTAATTATTACCACATCAATAAGCCTCTGTCTTCCTTTATCCTTTTGGCCAAAACAATATTCTATTTCTTTGTCTTTATTTAGGCACTTACCCTTCAATGAGGTAACACAGAGCATGATCTCAATACATTTATTAAGAGGAAAATTGACTTTTTGGAGTACAAAAAGGATTACCAACGGGATTTGGTAAGACATATAAAAAGGAATTATAAATCACATCAATGATAACATTTAGAAGCTTCTCCAGATTTACTTAAGTATTCACCTTTATGCTAGAGTTTAAACTAATACTATGTTGAAGCTTCTTTTGAAATCTAAAAGGGGTGTTATAGACTGAAGACTGGTGTCTCCTAAGTTTGTTATAATGTATTGACATTAACGCTAGCATTTCATTTCTGCTCCATTTCCCTTTTGGGTTACATACATTTTCCCTTAGCGTGAAGCACGCAAGATCAATTGGATTGGTAGTCAAACGCATGTAAATTAACATACGTTTTGTATGTTAATTTGGAAGCCACCTGATCAGTGGGTGAGCCAACAAACATTCTTTTACTCCACACATCAGAAGTCTTCTCAAAATAGGTATTTCACAGATTTATGTTAAAACCAAAAATTATTTCAAAATTGTTTTAAAATCTCAAGGGCAATTATTAGGGGACGAGGGAGGGAAGCTCGGTTTTTTTGGTTCTTTTTTCTCACTGAGACCTAGCTACTAGTTTCAATGTTCTGGGTTTATGACTACACTGCTAAGTGATTAGGACCATATCCAGTGAAACACTTAATATTTAGTTTTCAAATATAAAAGTATATCCAGTGATCTCAGTAAGCTACAGGAATCAATCTAATAGAATCCAGTTGAAAAAAACTAGCACATTTTACTTTCCTTCATTCATCTTATTAGAAAAGTGAGCAAACTATCCCCTGACAAATATTAAAGAAAATTGCACACAAACCTCCCCCTCTCCACCCCAAATGCAAATAACTGTATACAGACAAGATACCATTTATGAAGCAAAATGCATCTAAGTTGGCAATAAGTGAGAATCTGAAACAATTCAAGGACACATTTCTAAATCAATTTTAAAAACATAAATTATTTCCATTGCTTTAGATAGAAATACTATTTACTATTTTTAACAATTCACAGCTCATTGCTATTTTATTAAACACAAATAAGAATTATTTATGCACTTTTGTGACTCCTCAAGACATACTGCAATGTTGCAGTTGAATAACTAAAAGACTATAAAATTATTTTACCATAACTACTTGTCAATGTCAGGTTTAAGCCATGATATTGCACCATCAGGACTCTGTTATGTCTCTTATTTCTATCATATCACAATGAAACATTGGAAAACTAAGCACAGTTTTAAAATTACAGTGACTTGAGGTGTTCCTCAGGGGTCTGTACTGGCACAAGTACAGTTTAATGCCTTCATCAATGACACAGACAGCAGGACTGATTGCACCCTCAGCAAGTGTGCAGAACAACACCAAGCTGTGTGGTGCAGTTGACATGCCCAAGGGATGGGATTCCATCCAGAATGACCTGGACAAGCTTGAGGAGCAGCCCCATAGGAACTCCATGGGGTTCAACAAGGCCAAGTGCAAGGTGTGATACTTGGGAAGGGGCAATTCCAAGCAGAAACACAGGCTGGACATCAAATGGTTTGAGAGTAGTTCTGCAGAGAGAGACTTGGGGCTCTTGGTGGATGAAAAGCAGGACATGTCCTGGCAATGTTCACCTGCAGCTGAGAAAACATACTGTATCCTGGGCTGCATCTAAAGCAGTGTGGCCAGCAGGGCGAGGGAAGTGATTCTGCCCCTCTGCTCTGCTCTGGGGAGATGCTACCTGGAGTGCTGTGTCCAGCTCTGGGGACCTCAGCAAAAGAAAGATGTGTACCTGCAGGATCAGATCCAGACAAGAGCCACGAAGATGATCAGAGAACTGGACTACCTTTTCTGTGAAGGCAGGCTGAGAGAGCTGGGATAGATCAGCCTGGGGAAAAGAAGGCTCTGGGGAGACTTCATTGCAGCCTTTCAGTATTAGAAAGAGGCTTATGAGAAAGAAAGATGGGGACAGACTTATTTCATCCCGTTGCAACAGGATAAGGGATAATGTTTTAAAACTAAAAGAAGATATGTTCAGACTGGAAGTAAGGAAGAAATTTTTTACAGTGAGGGTGGTGAAACACTGGCACAGGTTACCCAGAATGGTGGCAGATGCCCCATCCTGGAACATTCAAGGACAGCTTGAATGTGGCTTTGTGCAACTTGGTCATGATGAAGATGTCCCTGGGGTCATCTGTCATTGCAGGGGGTTTCTTCTAGTCGATATTTAAAGTCCCTTCTAAACCAAACCATTCTGTGATCCTATGATCCTATGAATCTACAATCCTATCATTATAGTCCTGCTGTTTCAACTCCATATAATTTATTGTCATTTCTCTTTTTTTTCTTTTTTTTTTTTTTTGACCAGAGTGACAGGTCCCTTTTCTTTGCACCAACCTCTATTCTCGATCATGAATGCAGACACTTAATGAAGGTTCCTCCAATGAAGGTAGAAGTAATGACAATTGCTCGGCTAGTAGGTTCCACTATGCTAATTGCAGAAGTTGGTCTGTAGAAATTGTTCTGTAGAAAACTTATTTTGGATAGAGATAAACATGGGTAATTCTGACCACAAATGTGAAAATCCCAAGAGTAGATCATGAGGCTTCAGTGCTCATCTCTGGGTTGCAGGTGGAAGCAGTACTGCTCTGAATCATTTATAGTGAACAAGCCATAAACTGCAAACCCAGGAAAATGTGAAGAATGCATTTCTCCATTATCCTCAGGCACTGGCTCTTGGTATGATTTTACATATGCTGCTTGTTATGATGATATTGATTACTAAGTCAACAGAAGCATTCACAAGGGACTGCAGATCTCTTTACTACTGCTCTGTAATATTAAAATATCATTTCTGAGACACCAACTTTTTGTTCTGCTGTAATGTTATTCTCTGATGGTTGCCTGCCTGAGCTGAAATTTGAAACTGTCACCCACAGACTTGTAGAAGTGATTTGACTTCACTTATAAGGAAAGTGAAATTAAATATTCATCCCTGGACTGCATTTCAGGTTCAAACTGACTGAAGTTCCTCAAGGCAAAATGTACTTAAGTCATAGAGGATTTTTTCTAGTTTTAAAAATTCAGGATGCCTATTTATCAGGGTTGGACAGTCAAATATTCATTTATCTGGGACTTCTGTACACAGATATTCTTTTCCCAGCTTTGCAGCATGGTTTTAGTTATTATGGCCAGGTAAGCTGCTCCCTAACATGGATTAATTTTAGTACACTGAATATCCAGACTGATCTCTTCAACATGTAGCTGTTCAGATAAAATACCAATAAATGGTGGAAAAGCTTAAGTTTGGACCATCTGAACTTTTTTACATTGGTGAGCATTTCTGCAGGTAGCAGCCTTTGAAATTAAAGTAAGCAATTACAGTAATGACAAAAGTCCAGTTAAATCTTTAAATGGATGTAATGTCTTGAGACTTAGCTTCCAATTTATAGATTCACTCCAGGGTTTACCCAGTCTGGAACCAAAACAGTCTGAGCAAATAAAGATAAAATACTATAGTCCCCCCTAGACAAGATTTCCTCTGAATACCAAAAGTGATAAAATTCACCGATCCAGAACAGAGAAGCAAAGGATTCTTCCTCACAAGGGAAATTCTTTTTTTGGGCAGACAAATTAATTGAAAATGGCCCATAGACTTGAAAATTGGTTCCTTTGCAGAGCTCAATTGAGAAAACACTATTTCATTTAGAATTTTCTTGTTTTATTCTCAGTTTGCACTCTAACACTGGGAATATAGCATAGAATGTGGTAATTTTAAATGCCATGTTATTAAATCCTACTCAGATATACATGATATTTCAGGAGTGTCCCAAAGCCACATATACTCACAGAGCAAGGAGTGAGCCAGATATTGCAGGAACCAATGCATGCAAAGCCATGAAGAGACTTTGTAAGCTCTAAGTTCCACACAGACTCATGCTACCCAGGCAGCAGAACAGAGGGGAGGCAGAAGGATTTGGGAAAAAATTTAGCTCATGACTCTTCTCCTGTGATTGCTGTCAAATGGCACTGAGAAATATATGACAATATTTAATACTTTCCCTCCTTTAGCTGCTATCACCATTTAGTCAAAATTATAATAAGCAAATACAAGTTTTATAGAATCACAAAATCTTTTAAAAAATGTACGTGACACAAGAAACAAGTATATAGGTTTCCATATTCACATATTTTTCTAAAAATTAAAACCAGCTTAGATACTCAACTCTCCATGTGTATAGAGATTTTTCTATACAGAAATTTAAAATTCATCAGTACGGTGTTTCTTTCTCTCTGTGTAAGATGACTTTGTGTTAAAGACACTTCTGGACATGTTTTCTGGGGTTCCTCCTTTCTTTACTACAGGTGATGTGTAAAGGCTGAGGTGGAGTATAAAATAATTGCCATTCTGAAGGCAGTAGAAGTGGAAACATATTGTTGGAAAAACAAGCAAAACACATGACAAATATTCAAGGATAAGGCTGGTACTGGAATGAGAACTGCTGCCTATAATTGACAGTTGGTGCCGTTAGCTAACACTGGCCCCTTTATAAAGCCCTGGAGTAAAACTCCAACTTCCAATTAAAAGAAAAAACAAACGTCACATAAATACCAGCCAATACCCAGATTCAAGCACAAATTCTAACTCTTGTTTTGGAACTTCTGACTTAGGCCATGAGAGATTTTTTCTAGTAATAAAATGTGGGGTTTTGGTTTCTCCTGTTTGGTCAAGAAGACTAAGAAAAGCACTGAAGCCTAGTCTAGGAGACTTTGGGTAAATTTGCCATATATAAAGGAATTTTATTTCATTTTTTAATGAAGGACTCAGTATGATTACATGACATTTAAGCTGCAGGTAGAACTTCAATGCAATGAGAAAGCATAACCAGCAAGACTTTTCTTCTAAATTTCATTCCCATTTTTACAGGAATTTCCAGCTTCTACTAAATTAATATTCTGCCTTGTCTTTGATCCATGTTGTACACACAACTTCTGCTTTTCTAAGATTTTAAAATTTCAAATAGGCTCTTGTGTTTAAATCTATGGCACCCATGCTTATCTTCCTCATATGACATAACAGGATGTCTCTCCCTAGGCTTCTCATCTATATGAAAGACTATCTTGGCCTCATGCTTTTCCTCTCAGTACAAAATACTGTGCAGGAAAATTACTTCAAGATTAAACTTGGTTTCTGCGTAAGCAGGTGCCAGAACCAAGTTATGAAAGGACCAGCTCAAATTACTAATTGCAGAAAACATTTTATCTCTGCTTCTTTTTGATGAACAGCACAGCTAGAAATATTTAATTATTGTTTAATTATGTTTACTAGAAGTACATACAAAAGCTCTAATATTCCAAGAATGAATTCTGGGAAAGAAATTTTAGTCAATCCTGCCAAGGCAGTGAATGCAATACTTAAACTTATCCGTCATTAGAGATACTTCCCTTCCCCCCTCTCCCCCCATTAATTTATATGCATAACAAGAACAAAGAAATTGCTTGTTGTTCCTCATGGATCAAAATTCCTACTTAAAAGCAAAGGAAACTATTTGAAGAGGATACAAGTATCTGCATTGTGATTGAATTCTTTATCCCTTGGCATCATGAATTGTCCCTGAGTAATGGCTTAGGCTTTGTCCCTAAATCATTAGCACATTCTCTTAAACTGTACATGCACCTGAAATCCCAACAGAGTTTTCATCTCCAATGTGAAATAATAAAAGCAGCAACATCTAGCTATCACATGTCCATTTCTCATGCCAAACAAATTAATTCTCTCATTCTGAGGCTAAGCCTAAAGTACCTAAAGATAGGTACATGGAAGAAAGATTACTTGTTTATCATGCCACTACTTATAATTTGCCTCCTGTTGATTCAGAGAGATTCAGCACAGGATTGTACTTCACCATGCAAGAAGGGGGTAAAAAAGTTACAAAAGGATTTCATAAAAGATGAAATGATTCAGGATTTCTGAATTTCATTAATAATATTTTCAAATGGACATACTTTTTTTTCAATTTATGGAATCATCTTTTATTTCCAACCCCTTAGAAGCCCCAGAAATGACACTATGTTTAAATGCAGTGGGGAAGAAAGATGGTTACTTAAGAATTATAAAGACAATTTGTCAATGTTTAACATAATGAGCATATCTTTATCATATCTACAACAAACCTAAACTAAATTTTGAAGATTTTGAGAAGTCCTTTACAAAAAATAGGAATAAAAGAGGGGATTATTTTTCTTTGAGGTTTTTACCAACAGAATGGTTGTATTTTATCTCTTGGTATAATTCATTCTCTGAATAAATTGAGAAATACTTCTATAATGGAAAATTAAATACGTGTTGCTGCCATTTTAAAAATCTGTAAATTGAAAATGAAATACATGAACATATGGATTCTCTGCTTTCTCAGATGTGTTACAACATTCTTATTAGTTCAAAGTGATAATTTACAACCTAAAGAGAGAATAATCTCACATAACTTTAGAACACTTAGAAGTTACACATGTAAGTGTGAAGTAGTCATGGCAGTGTCCTTTACAATCAATGTGGAGAACCAGAGTACAGAGGTGTTTTTAGTGCTTATTTAATAGATTGGAAGAGTTCTGGTGCATATTTTCTGTTCATTTAACACAAATATGGTTGAGCATGTCTTCCTCCATGGCTGACATCTATATTTAAGAAGTCTAGATCAATCTATTCCCGTGTGTATAAAACACAGAGCCTGATACGTAAGGCAATTTTCTGAAATACCAAATAGAAAACTAATGGCAAAGAAGTGCAATCTCCTCTGCTTGTACAAAAATGTTACTGTTTTACCTTAAGAAAAAGAGCATCACTGAAACAGTTAAGCTATTGAAACCAGTATTATGTTTTTTTAAAAAAGAACTAAAAGGACTAAACAACGTTTTTATTAAATGGTAAGAACTCATCTACACAGATAAGAGTTTCATGAGAACTCACAGAAGCCTCATACTAACTCCTGAGTCCAGAATCATGCTGACTGAAACAAGAAATTGTTTTTTGTAATTCTTTTAGCATTGCAATAAAGAATGTATGAATTCAAAGAAGAACTTGAAAAATAATAATAAAAAAGTGCCTGACATATCTCTAAAATAATTTTTCTACTAGGACTGTCCAGAGGTGTGATATGAGTGGGGGAAAAAAAAGGCTTTCCCTTTCTTGAAATGTAGGGGAATGAACATGCCTAATGAGGACACAAGCAAGAGTCAGCTTCATGCAAAAAAGCAAGAGATGGGGATTAATGAAGCATCCAAATATCATAAACCCTGCTAATAAGACATCTTTTGCCTGAACAGATTGTTCTGTGGCAGAAGTAAGGTATCTTACATGTGGACCTGTCTCAATTCCTTCATAGGAACTGTTACAAGATCACAAATGTGTAGGTTGTGACTCTGGTATTAGAAGGAGCATTGTTTGAGATATTTTTTTAAAAAATAAGTAAAATTGCTTACTCAATCACTTTAAAATGAATGTAGCAGAGCCAGTCTCCTCTCAGTGGTGCCCAGTGACTGGACAAGGGACAATGGGCACTGCCTTTATTACTGGAAATTCCATCTAAATATGAGGAGAAACTTTTATACTGTGAGGGTGACAGAGCACTGACACAGGCTGTGGAATCCCCTTCTCCAGAGATACTCAGAACCTGCCTGGACACAATTCTGTGTAACCTGCAGGGAGATTGGACTAGATGATCTCCAGCAAACCCAACCATTCTGTGACCTTCCAGCCCAGAGCTAATACTTCATGTATTAGCAGCTAACCATCAATCAAGCTACCTTTTATGGTCCCCAAAACTCTTACTCATTTACTAGACTGCAGATAACAATGAAGTTGAAACTTGTACTATCCAATACTGAATACAGTTCAGTACAGCTTGCTTCAATAAAAGTCACGCTGGAAAAGTTACAAAACCTGATTGAAATAAGTTTCCTGGTCTGTGTACTTAGTCTATAATAAGAAAATTCATGCATGAAAACAGAACTGAGCAAAAATACACCAGCTTATTTTCAAGAACTGAACCAATACTGAACCAATGAAACCTAAACAGACATTAAAGGAGTGGTGCATTTCAGTATTTTAATGATCTAAGAAAATTCCTGATGTTTAATTGAGTTGTCAAGAACATATCTTCAGCTTCTTGAAGTTCACAAATTCCTCACCTACACACCTCTGCATAATGACTGTTTACTACTACACTTAGCACTGCAATTATGGGCACCATTTAGAATCTATGCTACAAAGACACAGTTGTACAAAGCAATTTCTGCAATACTCTAATTATTATCAGTGACATTTCAGAGCAGCAATTTTCTCATACCAATTTGACAAAACTTAAATCTCTCAAAAGTATAAAAGTTCGCATATACTAAAAATACACCAAGATACTTGTATTTGTATTGAATTTCACTAATAAAGCACGTGACACTATGCATTGCATGCAGTGTAGACTGCAAGTAAGTGTACACTGTAAGTGTACAGTGTTTTCCCCAAAATCAGTAGCTCAGATTGTGGCTAATTAGGTTTTGACTTACAACATGAAGCTAATATTGCACGGCACACATTAGTAACAGAATTATTAATGATTTGGTGTCTAAAAGCTGCTATGCACATGATATTCATACATATGCAGTAAAGGGCATAAGTAGAGAAGATAATTAAAACCCTCTCACCATAAGAACCCCTTTTCTATTCTTCACCTCTCCATATCTCCCTCATCTCCTTTTATTTTTAGGTGGCTATATGCACCTTAACTCTTACTGGTGCAATAAGGGTTACTTAAGGCTCAACTACATGATGAAGAAATGGGGTTTTACAGACATGGGCAACTCAACTGATCTGTAACCAGCTGCTTGTTCTTGGCTCACAAAAATGCAGGTAAACTGATTCATGATAACATGCTCTGACTGTGGTAGTAGTTGCTTCACTCTGCATCTAGCTTAACTGTGCTTGTTGATCATTTCCAATGGCATCTGCAGTAAAGTGGATTTTTTTTACTGCAGATAGACGAGGATAGAAACTCCAACGTAAAGTCCTTTGCCTCCGCTGCATGATGATTAGCAATAGATCCCATATATATCATTACTTGTGAAACTAGTAATCACAAGACAGCAAAATATGTGGCTAGGAGTAATCTGGTCTAGTGGAAGATGTCCTTGCCCAAGGCAGGTAGGCTGGAACTAGATGATCTTTAAGGTCCCTTTTAACCCAAACCATTCTGTGATTCTATGATTCTGTGATTTTGGACCCTGATAGGTGTGTTGCAATATCATTTTTCTCTTAAGTGCTTTGTTCCTCCATAGCTTAACTTGCACAAGAAATCTTAGCAAACAGGATTATAATAACAACTACAGAAAATATTGCTATAGTACAAGTATAGTAGTTGTTTTCCATAAATATACTTTACTCTCAGTCAATAATTTAATTTCATAAAAATACATTAATCATTTAATTCTCTTAGTTCTCCAACCAAAACAACCTTCTCCCTTTCTAGTCTGAATTTGACATAAGACAAAATTTCAGGACTTTTTTTTTGTTTTGCTTTGTTTTTCAAAGCAAATTATTATTCTGACAATTTAGACTTTTAAAAATGAGAAACACATTACAGTTTCATTTACCCAGACACTGATAGCAGGATGGGTGAACTGTCTATGAAATATAAACTGCATCTTAATATAGGATATATTTTGCTGTCAGCTCAGTTTAGACATCTTAAGTGTTTTAAAGAGCAGCCATATCTTTCTGTAACCTCAGTAGAAGAGGTATTCACTGTATTGTCAATTTAGGCATCATACATATGCCAACATAGTAGATATGACTACTCTACTTCCTTGCAGTTTATGCATTTGGTTTTTTTTTGGGGGGGGGGAGGGTAGGGGGAGGGAATTTGAAGGGGACCTTTTATTTTCTTTTTAATTTTAGTGATAGATATGAAGATGGGAATCAAATTACCTGGAATATCTTACATTGAGTGATTGTGTATCAAAAGTAAATTGCTCTTTTTTTTTTTAATATTGTTGTCCTTAAAGTTGTGTTACAATTTTAAATTTTATATATATATTACATAGCAATTTAAAAAGCATGAATAATTTTTCTCTGTAGCCCTTTTATTTTCAGTGATACCTGTTTTGGTACCTGGATGTCTTTTACATAACTTTGTTCTCCAGTAAAATTTGAATGCCCTTGCTCTTTGCTTCAGAGAAAAAATGGAGCCTATAAGCTCCAGGCATATCAATCAAAAACAACAGAGTCAGCACTAACTCTAATAATGAAAACCATGATTTCATAAATCATCCTCCACAGGTTGGGGTCATCTTTTAAAAATTTCTTATCAGATGCAGCTCAAGATTTCTCAGACTCTCACTCTTTCTTAATGAAAACAATAGGAAGGATGTCAGCATACAAATGATGTGACCCTCTTTAGCTTAAAAATATCCTGAAAATGAAAAGACTATGCTTTCTTTGTCCTTGAAATTGTGCCAGTCAGGATTTCTACCTCCCCTCCCACAAAGTTCAAAGAAGAAGTTTATCTCAAAGCTCCATAAGGAAATAAAAGTATCTAATCTTATATGGACCTAATTTAATAAACTGTAGATTTAATTTGAAGAACCTGGTGGTATAGGATACTTTCTCTTACTGCCTGTATCCGGTGCATAACACATTACAATTGCCTAATTGGCTTTTGTTACTGCATGTGTTTAAGCAAACCAGGACCACTCTATTAATGCAATGACATAGCTTTAATTCTGTCAACAAGTTTCAAGGCATTACTTCACAATTTAGACCTTTCTGTAGTCTGAAAAAAAAAACCACTTGCGAAATATGTCCATTGTTCCGTGTTTCAAGACAAATATAGGAAAGAAAAAAAGGTGAATATAGCATTCAATCTCTGCTAATATCTCTGCTAATAAAAACCATATTTTTCAGCCTTCACTTCCTGGACCTGATGCCCCACTGTGTTTCTGCACTCTTTGCACTCACACAGCCTGACATGACAAAATGCAAAATTCCAATAAGTTTTTTGCAAGCCACTAATCTACTTCCTCATTAACTAAATAATTATCTCCCAGTAAAACAAAACAAACCAAAATAAAACAAAACCAAAGAAAGAACCCAAACAGAAAAAAACAACACAACAAAAAAAAAATTTAAAAAACCCTCAAAAACCAAAACCAAAACCAACCAAAAAAACCCCAGAAGCTAAGAGATATCAAAGGCATGAAGACATATGGGAAGGAAAAAAAGCTAGTTTCTATGTGTGGAACTAAAAAAATTTCCCACAAATATGACAATTTTAAAGAAGCATTGCAAGACAACAATAGTATCTACTTTAGTTAATTGCATCTGCATTATTCTGTAAACAAAATCTGGTAGCCATCTTTACTAAAATTAGAAAAGTTTCTATGTTAATATGGAATGGATCATGATAATTTGTTCAGTTTTGCTCTTACAGAAGCATATAAAAGCTTTGGATGTATCTACACTGCTGCTGAGATGTATCTTTTAAAATAGACTCATTCATCTCATACATTGTACAAAGGGAAAAACTGCAAGAACAGATCCATTCTGATCAAAGTATCCTTTCTGAAATAACATGTATGTGAACTGGGATCATGTTGCCTGAACTATGTCCTGTCCTTTATGAAGGACGAGCTACAGCCCCTGACCACAATGAGAAATACCAAGTTGGGGATGCTATTTTGAACAGAGAAAGATTGGGTTTTTTTTGGTGACAGCACAAATTAAGTTCTTACCATTGATTAAAGCAATACAATTAGCTCAAAACATAAAGCGAAAAAACTCCAGGCATGATTCACATGCAAGGAACAATGCCTCCTGAAAAGGTCTGAAAAATATTTGCAGATCTGACTTAAGTCAGACCTCACCCTGACCTGGTGATGTCAACTCCACAGCACCTTGCTCCTCCATTTACATCATCCAGCACAGCTTTGCTGCGAGCATATGTGAAATCCCCAATTTGAACTGCTGAAATGCTATTTGGTGGTAATCCTGCTTCCAAAGTCTATGGAAAAGGCTTCTGAGTGTGTCGCCTCAGGCAGATATTGCTATTAATGTTATAAAAAAGTTTGGGATACTACATTGCAAAGTGAATAGTTCAGATATGAGCAGACCATATGACTTAGCACAAAATTGCTTGACTTTCAGCATTCCATCACTTAGTATGTGGTGAAAAACATGAGAAAAAAAATGCTTTGGTAGGAAACCACTATTTATTAAGAATTTAAACTTTCTTTGGCAGAATTTTGGAACGTAACTGTATTGAACTGCCCTGAACTTAAGGGAATTGTCATCCACACTGAACACTCTTTGGGGCCTGTCCCCACTGTATAAAACTTTGCTCATCATGAGCTAGCAAAGTAAATGTTCAGATGAAATATTTAAAATAGGTTTATTTCACCACTTTCTTGAGTAATAATTTTTTTTTTTACCTATGCATCCCAGGATCTGTTTGGTTTCTGGGCTGCAAATGCATATTTCCAGCTAATATCTAATTTTTCATCCACCAGCAGCCCCCAAGTCCTTCTCATCAGGGCTGCTCTCAATCCCTCCATCCCCCAGCCTCTGTTGATACTGGGGGTTGCCCCAGTCCAGGCACTTGGCCTTGCTGAACCTCATGAGGTTTCCATGGGTCCACTCCTGGTTATCATAGTTAACCCACAAGAAGAAGAATAAGAGTAAGAATGATCTTTAATCTCTCTCTCTCTCTATCACATAAAACACTTGAGATTGTATGTGTAATACATACAATGCATATAAAACATACACAATCAATACATTGTATATTTGTATACTGATTGAAACGTTTTCATTATTGCAGGGCACATGCACCACTATACATTTGCAGCAAATTCAACTCATTTTGAGTGAAGGTTTTAAAGGAAAGACCTTCATAAGCACTTCATAAACATAAGCACTACAAGTTTATTGAACATCCAGCCGGCCCCATATCTAAATGATTGCTCCTACATGTAATGATCTTATGAACTGCAGAACAGTTATCCTTTGGATTAGTATGAGTACTCCTCAAAATTCAAAATATAGAGCAAATTCCTACTCTTGGCAAGTCCTCCAAAGTTCTGTGTAAATTAATTGGCTTATAAAACACACTGCAATAAATATTTCACCACTTCATGCTAAAAAAAAAAAAAAAAATAAAGATTGCAGTTAGGAAGTAATACATTTCACTTCATCTTAAAACGAAGTATAGATGTTAAAATGCAAGTTCCAGGCAAAGATATAGTCCATCACTTTCCAATACTGAGAGGACAGACATCTAACCCCACAAGACGATTCTGTTGTGAAAACATTTTGTGTGTCAATACAACAGCACCAACCCAAACCCAGAATATTGTGCTTAGAGAAACAGTCACTTTATATTCTTTTTAGCACTCCTTTTTGGGGTTTGTTGTTTGTTTCTGGTTTTGTTGGTTTTTGGGGTTTTTTTTTGGTTGGTTGAGAGTTTTTTGTTGTGGTTTTTCTGGGAGTTTGTTGTTTATTTGTCATTTAGGGGTTTTTGTTGTTGTGTTTGTTTGTTTAAGGTTTCTCGGTTAATCAGGTGTATCTCGTGGATTACATAATTTATAATTTTTTATTCCTCTATTCTATGTGGCTATCATTGCTAAACTGAATGTAATATATGGCAAAACAGGATTGTTTTAAAAGAAATTAACTAATCCTTGCTAAGGTTAAGAAAATATATTTTTAGTATTATGAGAATTCTTTACATGTCATCCTAATGTGATTTGAATTCCCCTGTTTTACAAGGAAATAGTGTATCAAAAAAAATATTACTTTTCTCTTTCTCATTTATTACTAACCTAAGGAAGTACATAATAATTCAATTTAATTTATATTTCCCTAAAGAAGTGCAATTCAGTGGATAATAAATGCAGAGCTTCTGTATTAATAACACCTAGCTGGAGACAGTAGAATACATATGGTATGTAGTGGTTACAATTAAGTAGGAAGACCTGAGACAGAAGCATTTACATCAGCAGCTTTGTACTGCTTAGGAAAATAATGGACCCTGAGGCAAAGCTGAGGGACTTACTTATCTGCTATGATTAAAACTATTGATAATTCCCAAAGTGGTAGGTTCAGCTGCTATTCCAAATTATATTGCTTAAGATATTAATGAGAAAACAGAAACACTCTCTGTGCTATTTAGCTAATACTAGAGGCCATATTTCATTTGCCATTTCTACTTTAGATTTCATTCTAGTTGAGATTAGTGTACATTACTATTGTTGATTTCATGTTTTATGAAATGTTCCTTGGCTTAACTCATCTACTAAGAGAATATAATAGCATTACTGCTGTGCCAGGTCTTTTGTGATACCCGAAGAATATTTTATTGTGATGAGTTCTACATTTTCACTTCTTTCAATTCACCAATATTTGGGCATCATTCCAAGTTAGAATGAAATTTGCAGTTTGGATTGAAATCACTTCCATGTATTATATATTGTTTGGTTGTAGAAACAGTGAAATGTTGAGTGCAGTAGACTAAATGCTACCCACAGAGGAGAGTGGTAGAACTGTCTTCCCTGTAATCATTACACTGAAATGATGCTTGACACTGATCTCCATTCAACACAGACTTTGTTAACACAGAGTTATCCTATCAAGTGGGATTAACAATGAAATATTCCATCTAAGCAGCAACACATTAGAAGAGCAGGGATCACTGGCTCAGTCAGTCATGTGAAGATGCAGGCAGAAGCCAAGCAATGAGTTGAAGCTCTGATTATAAATTGAAGGATAAAATGAGTTTGTCAAGTTGTGGTGTTTGACAGGGAGAAAGATTCAAGAGAGTAACTCTACAGAATGGGTGCTTGGGACATGAGACAGTGAAAAGTACAGGACTCAAAAAAATCACTTTGCTTTTGTCCTGTCTGGGAAGCCCCTTTTTAAGGGTGGTCAGTAAAGCGATAAAAGATTAAAAATAAAAAGGAAGAAAGAAAAGAACTCAATACCACTTGTTTAGGAAACCATGAAAAAGAATTGTCTGAAACCATGAAAAATAATTTTTAAATAATTCATGTTTAATTTAAAACTAGTCTTTGCACAACCGTTCTCATATATGGACTCACCTGCAGACTGAAATAATCCACTGGGTGAAGGTGTCATGTCACTTCCCAGTGTTCACAGGACATGAGAAGCACTCAAATATGTGAACTCTACAGGCTGTACCACTATTCCCATTACATCTCTGGGGTTTAGAGTTACAGTACTGTAAAATGAGGGCTTAGCATATTTTCATACGTATTTATAATACCCCTAAACATGGCTTCATGCATTTACTCTGACAGCCATGGATAAAACCATAAAATAGTAATGTTTTGGGAATAGTACAGTATGCAAGAGAAAAGAATCTAACTGGTCTGATGGCAAGTTTTAGAACAAAAACCACATACATCAGTATTTTCTTTTCTGAACAGGGGTTTGCTTCTCAGATTATCAGAATTAAGTGATAAGAAGGTAAACATGGTAGGAGCATAATAGGCTTGAAGATAATAGGAGACTATTTGGAGTGAGACAGATGAGATAAGAGCTTGTCCATTTCTACCACCTATAAAAGTGCTCAACATCCAGTTTTTGAGCCACTTTGTCTGAACAAACAGGCCTAGGCAGTCAGTTTTTCCTCTCACTCCTGAACTCTGCACCCTCCTTCATAGCCAGCACTCTGAGGGAAAAAACTGCAGCATGAAACCCTCTCAACAGATTAAGCATGGTTATGTACTTCCTATAGAAAATTCCAGTTATGATAGGAATGAGTTTTTGGACACAAGGTTTTGGCTTTCACTAAAATAAACACTACAGAAATTTCAACTTTTCCAAGGACAACAGATGTATTTCATACCATATACATATGGTATACATCTATACATACTATAGTATATACTATACAGCACATACTATAATATATAGTACACACTGTACTATATACTATGAATTTAAATATATATAATTATATAAAAATATTCCCATGACTGTGGTGCAGAATGTATGCTTCATCCAAGCCCAAAATTTTACTATCACTCTTTATCAACAAAAACCAGAGAATGACCCTTGACTATTTTCAGAGGAAGGAAAATTTTAAAATTTGCAGAATTGGCAGAAAAAATGGATTAAATATTTCACCAGTGAAACCCAAATATGTTATTTATTTCTCAAAACAGTATGTCTTCTATTTCAAAAAGGACAGATTGATAACTAATGCAATATATCTCTTTACAGAATTCGCAGATCTTTGATAATGTAAGAGTAACTAAAATTACATACATATGTTGAAAGTACATGTTATGATTATTCTGTTTTATATCCTTAAAGAATATACCCTCCTTTGATTTTTTTCTGCAATAATAGAACCCACAACAGATAAAATGCTTTTAATTCTGACTTGATTGCATGGTAGACCACCTGTTTTAATTTCTCTGGCTGCTGTCAGATATTTTGGTGAGATGTCTGTAGACAGCAGCAATGGCTTGTATTTGGGTGTCTTTTTAAGACAGAAATACTAACATGTTTAAGCTACACAACTTACTCTTTTTTATTTGACAGATCAGTGGCAGTCCCATTAAAATAAGATATATGTTTTTACATTAGCCTGACAAGGGATTACACTAAATAAAATGTTTTTGACTGGCATGAGTTTCCTATTACTCAATTTGTCCTTTGCTGCCAGAACAGGGATATAAAAAACTACATAACATGAAAAGTCCTTGTCCTCAGGTTCCTTGACATTACTTGGAGGCCAGCAGTCCTGAAATTCATATGAATTCTTTATTTAGGTTTTCTGGTATGCTTTTTCTAATCATAATACTAACATATAAATGCATATATTTCTCAAAAATAAATACCATTCCAACCAATAATTCACTAACAACAGTTTTATACTGACATTTTTGCACATGGGCAGAGCTTTTCTTTCACCACAGATACCATCTAAAAATAGTTATTCAATACAATATGCTATTATTTTTCTTTTGTATTTTATTTCTCTGCCAAGTCAGAAAGTAAAGGCTGATTAACTTGGGCTCTTCCATGATGTTTTTAATCTAAAAAGAGTGATATTGAACAAGGTCACCAGTGGATCTGCTCAGTTAGCAGCTCTGCTCTCAGATGGGTTCATAGTCTGGTTTCTACTGTGACCAACATTACATCATGTAACACTTATGTGACCTTCAAAAAGATTCAGTCTTTGTCAATCAAACTGAAGAAGAACCTCAGTCAACACAGACAGAATTATACAGGTCACTGAGTAGCCTGTCTTTTTAAAATGAGCCTAAAGGAAAGGAAAGGATCACTCCTGCTCAAGCAAACATACAATGTGTGTCTTGATTGGAAATCATTCTTGCCACTTCTTTGCCAGCTTAGTGGTAAGGAGACATCAGAGTTGTTCATCAGGAAGAGACAAAAGCTAAAATAGACCTAACCATCCTGAATCTTTCAGTCCATAGCTACAAAGTGCTGCTCCTTTATCCTGCTTAACAGAAAAATCAAATTGTGTCTCAGAGAGGGACAAAATAATAACTCACAATTAAATCTAGACTTTGCACATCTTATTTCTGTTTTTGAATTAGCAGCTCAAGCAGTCCCTCAGTTTCCATGGAGTCAGAGGTTTCTGCCTCACCAAATCAAAAGTGTGAAATAATTATGTTTTACAGCTAACAACTCAAGTGGGTTCACACAGGCTACCGACTTGCAGACACTGAATGCCTAACTCCTTTGATCGAACTATACTAGCTCATTAAGCAATATTTTCTCTATAATTTTTTGTATGTAAACATTGAACAAAAGGCTAAATATTGTGCCAGAGAAAAACTGAATACTGCACAGCAGGGTTTGATGATAGCAGCCAATTGCCTCCCCTGCAGTTGGAAGACAGTTTGGATAACTATTCCAAAGATTAATGAGCAATCAGTTCTAAATTAAACCAAGACCTCTGTTTAAATATTTCTCACTCACACCCCTTACAATTCTGAATTTGCGTTACACTCACAGAGATAAAATTTGGCTTTGTGTGTTGTAGAACATTATTAGCAGAGTGAAAAATTGCTTCTTTAGCATTTCTTTCACATTTTTCAGTTTTTATTTTCCTGAACAATTGGAAAGGAAATGGACCGTGATGAGGTTTGCTGCTTCTGCACCAGGCTATAAACAGAAGCTTCCCGTCACTCATTTCTAGAAACTATACAATCCCATTTTGGAACTGGAACAGAAGTATTAGATCTGAGAGGCTCGTGACTTCTGACACACCATTTCAATACTGAGCTCGGTTTTTAACGACTGACAAGGCATTTGCATAGTGTGAAACAAACACCACAGGGAACAATGCGAAGGAGAGTTATTGGAGGGCTTTTCAACAGCTCAGGAAATATCACCTTGTTGTATCTGTGCAGTCTCTGTAACTCTGCTCCTCTCCCTCCCCATCAGCTCAGTTTCTAAGTGCAGCACTGATAGAGTGAACAGTATTGATTAGGTTAGGTATTAGGTGCACATGTGTACAGGCATGAAACAGTAGTCACATCTTTTAAGCTCCACGGTAGTCTTTAGATTAGTCTAAGCAAAGGCATGTTAGGACAAGAATACCACTCTAAACATGGCCACTTTTGGATAGAAGGCAGAACTAAGAGACATGAATTTCTCACATGTTTCTCTTCTACTTTCCTAACTATTCTCTTTTCCCCTTCCTTTTTCCTTATTTGCAGCCTAAAAAGCAGGAATGAGGCAGGAATTCAAAGACACCTTAGAGACCGTCAAAGAAATCGGACATGCAAAAGCTACTTAGTAAGAAAACTTTCAAAACTCTTTAATTTGATGGGTAATTTCCTTCTGGTGTGAATTTGCCTCATTTTGTCCACTCACAGCTTATTTTGAATGTATGAATGCAGGAATCAATGATACATACCACCAAATTGGATTTTTCATCTGTTCTTTGTTTTGGATAAAGAGCAAAAACACTGAAGAAAATTTTGCAGATTTAAATCTCCAAAGGTTCTAAACTTGTTGAGATTAATTAAGGTACAATGAATCACAGAGTAAATAGGATTAAGAATGTAATAGGGTTTGGCAAGTTCATTTAAAAAGTTACCACAGTCATACTGTTTATTTTGATACTAGATAGCAGTCACATCAGGAGCAACTCTGACATCATTCAGAACTGGACTTTTCCTTCTGACTTTTCAGCATATCTCAAACAAAGAAGATATATTTAGTTTCTTCCTTCTGACTTTTCAGCATTTCTCAGACAAAGAAGACATATTTAGTTTATTGATTTTTTAAAAATAACTAAATCAAAACCAGAAAACCCCAGAATTACATCACCCGTCCTTTTTGTACTCTTTTGCATAAAAGATGAGAGTAAAATATAGCAGTTTGGTTGTTGTTTATTGGGGGCGGTGCAGTTTAAAGTTTGTATCTGAAGAAACTGCCAACAAAAGGCATTCTATTCAATGAAAAAAAACACCTGTGAAAATTACAACATACTACAACTGCATTACAATACAGCTATTGCAGGTCAGCCAGGTGATGGTGGTTAGATGAAATATGATGTCTATTGTGGAGTTCAGCTGTTATCTGAAAATACACTCGAGCTTTGTGAAATAGATAAGAAGAGGCACTTCTGAGCTGGTGGAAAATACATGAACTGATTTAACCTACTTAGTATTGACACTGTACTTAATGTTATACAAAATGCAGTAACCTTCAAAAGTCTTGCCTCTTTCTTATCTGGAAAAATTATTATTAGATGATCAGCTTCTGATAATTTCCATATACTCATGTAAAATCTATTTACATTGATTTTTTTAAGCATACGTACATTTATTGCTTACATGTATTTTATTTAACACTGCAGTTATTACTGAAATCAAGCCAAAGAGATGAAATCTCAGTGAAATGAATCACGATCTGAGTTTTTTTCTTAGGTGTTGCAAGCTAAATAATCCCACTAGAATATCCATCATTACATAGTCTTTGAGTGTTTTTTTCGGAAAACACAACAGGCTGGAAAGACCACTAGAAATTTTCCTGAAGGTATTTTCACAGGAAATATTTATTACTGGTAGCTTAAGTTTTCCCATCAAAAGTTAATGCAAGCAATTTATTTATCCACCACTATTTAGTTCTATAAACAAGAAATATGAGTCATAAACAGGGAGACAGTCAAAAGCAAGTTCTTGTTTTTAAAAACCTCATGTTCACATAATTTTATCACCACTGTGTTAGAGAAATTACTGTGTTATATTCAAATAAATGAAAAGGGATGAAAAAAAAATTGTGATAGAGATTCGGACTTTAATAAGGAACTGTGTTGTACAATGGTTATTAATTTCCTTTAGAACCAAGTACACACTGTTCTCACACACAGATTATAGCTTGAATTTTGTTTTTCATTACTTGTTGATGCTCATTTACTCTGGGTGATTGCCATTCAAGCATGTCAAAAATATACCATTTTACAAGATTGCTCCCAGCACTAGAGAGTATTCAGAAACGTAGTCTGTTTCTCTCATATACCACGACTGAAAGCTCTAGACATTTATTCACTTACTACTCTAACTACCTCACTGTCCCACTGTAGTTTCCACAAGAACAGCAAGTGCTGTGCTTCTTTAATTGGCACTTCTTTGCCAGCCCTCTGTACCATTCATCATCTCTGTCTACAAATGGTCAGCTCTGAAGGGCAGATCAGCCACAAGTCTCCAGAGAAGTCACAGATGAGACACACAAGGATGAAAAGAAAAAAAGAATCAGGGACACCACTAAAGGAAAGGACAAAAAAAGACTGTGCAAACAAGTGAACTAAGAAGAGATTAGAAGAGGAACGTGTCAGAACAGATTAATTTGAGGAGACGAGGCATAAGGCGTAATACTAGGAATTTTTATGGAACCGCTAGAGAGACAAGTCAACAAGAAAAAAAAAAAGAGGAGAGAAATGAGAGGTGAATAAAATAAGCAAAGACTTTCAAAGTATATCAGAATAGCTCTAGACTAAAACGAAAAGAAACTTGTCAGAAAAAGGAAGGATGAAGTATGTGGTGAGCACAAAGAAGGAAGGACTTGGTACTAAAATACTAGATGAGGAAGTTATGTAGAAATTTCAATTACTGGTTAAATGCATTGGTTGGAGTACGCTTTATCCTGACAGACTAGAACATCACCTTCAAAACGTAATTTTAGCACCACTTGCAGTAAAGACCAAATAAATTATTTTACTTATTATTTTAATAAATTTATTTTTACTCCACTTAGAGGAGGCAAAGTTCAATTTGCCTACACTGCTGAGAAGCTTGCTCAGAGCCTACATTTACTTTCCTTTCTAAAGTAAGACAATTCAGCCAATGCTGAATCATATTTTAATTAATGCACTTAACAGCCACAGGCTCAATTAGTTATATTTTTCTCACACAGCTATCCTGCAAGTTTATGGCCCATGAACTAAATTTTTTTCTAATGTTTATGGTCTGATTGTTAAAATTAGTTTACTTACCTGAAAATTACACACTTTGTGAACATTGGTTGAAACTTAGCTTTCAGTTCCCATGGGAACTTACAAGGAATTTGAAAATACATAGTTAACACAAAGGTTAATCAAAGGTCAATAGCTCTTATGACTGAGCAGAGTGGATAGAAAGTAGGAACACTTCAGTAGTGTTTTCAGATGTTAACTCATTTCAGCTCAAAATCTCTGAAGGTTGTAAAGTGACAATCTTACCTCTGTTTCTCAGATGAAAACAGTCTAGGGACATACTAGGGCATTAGTGTCTAATCAATTTGACATCAGTGAAAGGAAAAGTACAAAAAGCTATATTTAGGAAATCAAAAGTGATCTACACAAAAAATATTACACAGATTAATCTTCTAAACAGATGCTGAAAATGAGTAGTCAACCCTGAAAACAGCTGGCCAATTTCTTACCTTGAAACAGTACCCTAGTAATTGTAGATATGCTGATATTTTACACAAGATTATAAAAGTCAGAATACGTAGAAAACAAAATAAAAAAAGAAGCAAACATAAATACACAGGCAATGTATGTCTATGTTAATGACACATGCAATACATTTCATATTCTTTGATATAAAATCTTAAAAACATGTAACATTACATGTTTCTATGGGAAACTTTTAAGAAAAACAGATTAAATTAAGTCATAAATCACAGCATTTTCAAAATTGAAAAAAAAAGAGGAGCAGGGTTAGAAACTGCTCAGTCTTAAAAGAACATACAGAACCTAGGTTTAGCTACTTGTTTGCCTGAACAGATGTGACTCTTTTTTGCCTCTTCTTTACAAAAGGATATGCTAGAAACATTTCAGGGAGGTTCTGTCAATTTACTCCATATAAACAATTAAAAATTAATGGAAAGAGAAACAACAGAAAGCTGCATATTTATCTCCTGGGTAGATGCTCTAATCATCAAGCAATAGCAGTACTTTCTCTCTTGGGTCCTTTAAGTATTTGAACAACTTCCCACATTGAGTAGAATGTCTGCGGCAAGACATACTGAATAAAATCCAAGTCTGAAACCATTAGATTCTAATATTTAGGAACCTGAACTGAAAAATGAAAAATAGTAATTTAAAGCTCCTAAGACACTGAATGGATCTTGCTCTCTCTTCCTTGTTGAAAGTTTAGCCCCTGAAATCTTGTGTAAAAGGACAGTCATAGCATCCTTTCCAGCTCAAGATAATTGCAAATAGTTCAACAAAAGTGGAAACACAAGTTTTGAGCATAATAATAATTGAAACAAACATCAGCTTCAGAGAAAGCAATCTGACAAAACACAAAGGAAAAGGAAAATCTTAGCTTCATCTCTTCAGTTATCCTGCAGCAGACATTGTATCGGTGATGGAATAAAGGTGAATTACAAGATATTTGGCTGGCTGTTGCATTTTCAGGTAGTGTAGCAATAGTATAGCTTGACTAGTTTTATCATGAAGGAATAGAGCATCATTGAGATCAGGCCTTTGACATGACTACTAATCAGATCAGGGTGTCCTCTAGTGCGTCTCCAATGTGCACCAATACTGGAGAAACAGCTACCCATCAGAAAGGTGGCCAAAGATCACAAAGGAGAGGAAACAGGTATACTCTGAATCTCACTTTCCCTCTAAACTGCACTTATCTCCACTGAAGTAAAGGGAAAATAAAAACAAACAGCATAATTGAGGAAATAGTAAATGTGGAAGACAACTATCCTCTAAAGTAATGGGGGAGATGGTATGTGTTTGGACCTTGTTTTTCTTTGTTTTTTAATTCCCTTAAAGATAAGAGAATTTTTTTATTTTAATATGGGATTCTTTGGATTTACTTCTTATTTATGAAAAATATTACAACAAAAGATTAAGTAGCTAAAGCTAAGTTTATCTTAGCAGCTACTGAACAGGCAACCTTAGAAACATATAGTCCAAAACTGGCCTAATACAAAACCTGCAGATTAGTTACAAATATCAAGTATTGTCTCTGATAAATACACTTACTAGTAGTATGTTATATCAGCTGCCAGTATACTATTCAGTCTTTTCTTATAAAACAGAGAATGTGGGCATCTAAATGATTACTGTATTAGACCAAACTGTGTAAACTCAGAATATCAGACAAAAAATTCACATCAATTTTAAGACATCCTGGCTAAGGTTAAGAGTAGATTTGAAGACAGAGTACATCCAGAAAAGCTGATTTAAAGCTGACAAAAAGATCAGGCCTACAATACTCACTATTATTTGAATTTTTGATTTTTTATACCTTTCTCTCTTCTCTCCATATCAGTCAAGCAATATCTTACCTTTCCTGAATGAAAGCAAAAGCATGATGAAAAAATGATATTTAAAAAAGGGTATTACATTGCTTGGATGACACCATAGATTATGCCCACTATAATCAGATGGGAAAGTCATGGTATTGCTAATCTGATACCACATAGTCACAACTATTGAACAGCGCTGATTTTTAAAATTATTGTAAGGGACTTTTTTTTCCTGATGGACTTTCTTCAAATCTTGCAATGGCAATAACCAAGCTAGTTGTTCTCCACATGATTCACAGTTCAGAGTTTTAAAACTTTTTGCTGTTTTTTCACTACTAACCCAGGAACTCAGTTTTTGTCTTTCTGATCTACTGCACAGGAAAATTTGAAAAGTTATAAAATTAGAAGAAAAGGGTACATTTGCACTTTAATCACTTGTCTGGATTTGCTACACATAAATCAGATCGTCAAACCCCATCAGCATATCAGAAATTATACTCCTAGACTCTCACTGATAGCACTTAACACTCTTATATATTTCACGTTTTATGTCACAGAAATTTATTGAATATGGTTCTGGGGGGTCTTTTTTCTTTTCTTTTTAAAGTTTGGAGTTAGAATAAAGTGAAGAAGAAAAAAAAAAGATTCTTTGACTTTGTGATTTGTTGGAAAAAAATTATAAACACAGACAATTATAAAAAAAATCCTTCAATGCAAAAATACTGTAAAATACTACTAAAGGAGCTTTAACTTTGTGATTTGTTGAGAAAAGAAATTATAAACACATACAATTAAAAAAAAAAATCCTTCCATGAGAAACTACTGTAAAATACAACTAGAGAAAAAACCCAAAACTAAGAAAATAAAGTTATGCACTGAAAATGCCAGATATGGTTATTTGACTGTAGATATGCACTGGATTTACTCAGTCCAAGACAGGACTGCTTCATGTCTACATGCCAGCACAGACTCCTACTAATCCTCAATAAAGCTTTTCTGACAAAACTCCTCCACAGAATTGGCTAACTTTCAGGAGATATGTGATTACTTAAAAGTTCTGCTGTGTAATTCTATGAATCCTGTACAACTTGTAATCAGTCCCAGAGTACTGTAAATTGGTGTTGGTGGGAGATTTAGTTGGTCATCCTCTTTACTTATCCAAATGCTGCAATTACTGGCTACTTCTTAGGGAGAGGAGGTGGGGATGGTCCTCAGGACAGGAAGTTGCCCTTCCTTGCTGGAGTATAAGCTAGTTAAACACTGGAATATACAGTGTTGAACTGTTCCCTGTTTTAAAATCATGTAGTTTTACTGCATCTTTATAATCAGTACATATATCTTTCTCATTTCTTAATGCTTACATGGAGCTTTTGTGGAATATTGAGTTTATGTGTACACACCAAGCTTTTTGTGTATCACGGATATCACATGATAGCAAAAAGCCTTCTCAGTGCAATCACCTTTTTGTATCATGACATTGATTAGAATTACTATATGGATAAACTAAAAGTAAAAAATTAAGTGTGTTCCAAAGTAGGACCAAAAAAATCCTATCACAAATTAGCTTCATTATCTTTGGAAAGCTCATAAGTATCTATCACCATAATCTAATATTTCTGACTAGTTTGTCATAAAAGAGTACCGAGAGACAGATTTGACAGCACAAGATTAGCAGAGAAGTGTCATCTAATACACATTAATTTTAAACAGTACTATTTTAGTCACTTATTTGATCTCATATACAAAAGCAGTAGAGATTCACCAAACAATCTCTTTTTTTCATATTTCTGTATATAAAATTACACACTGTCTTTAAATAAAATTCATTCCAATAACATTTCACAAGGAGTGGTTAATATTGCTTTTTGGCAAATTGTGCCTTTAGTTAAATAACTTCCTCTAAAAATGTGTTATTTAATTTTCCTTATAATTTTCTTTTTCTTAGAAGGATTTTAAAATGAAACAACTAATGGCAAAACCAAAGGAATAATCATTATCAACACTGAGACATTTGATATAAAAATACAGTAAATATAGTGAGTTCCGTAAAAACTAAATTTTTTTGAGAGTTCATTATATAGTTATTTTCATTAGATTATTTCTCAGAATCTAGCATGTATGTATCTAGCTTCAGCAGCTCATGTTTTTCCTAAAGAGGTCCCTCCATACTTCTTGTTTTTCAGGGCAAAAAAAGTCGCATTATTCCATATAATTTTTACAGCATAACTACTTTGAAACCACTATTTAAAAAGCCATTAACCCAGAACAGTGAGTACAAATAACACCTGTCTGAAAAAGATATGGCAGTCTACATTTGTCCCCCAGCACACTGAAACTACTCTGCCTGGCAGATAGCTTCTAAGACAGATCACCGCTCCCATTGAGAAAAAGGTATCTGCTTTTTTTTTTTACAAGCACATTCTTTAAACACCTCCACCATTTCCACAATCTGCTGGCTTCTGTAGCTAGGTAGGGATTAAAATCCACCTGGCAGTCACTCATATGAATTCCACCGAGGAGCGGCAAAGTCAAATGGTGCACCACTGCCAAGGCTTGAGTGGCACTGCTTCCGTGCAGCCAGCTTCCCCGGGGACTGATTGCTACCACAGCAGCAGAGAATCTCTCTGCTAATCTCCTCTAACTGTTGTTGACCTATCTCTGCCTTCCACTCCCAAGTATACAATAAATCAAGCACATTTTACATGAAAAATGAAGTAATTACTCAGTGAATCCAATGGCTAATTGCGCACGGAAGCCTCTGGGAGATGTGGGACAAATCCATGTCAGATTTCGAAAGGCAGAGAAAAACTAAACTAAGTTAATAACTCCTCAGATACTGACAGACTGAAAGGGATTGAAATGCACCATTTCTTCAAAGAAACCAATACCCTGCTTAAGGGAAATGGAAAATTCTAGCTATTCTAAATAGAATATAGTTTAACTTCACAGCAACAGCTGGAATGATTTAGAGGAAACACTGCACCAAAAGCAACCAGTTTCTGGAGAAAATTGTCATGGGGCAGCAGCTTCTTATGTCAGATACCATTATTACACTTTATTTAAAGTAACCTTCTCTTTTTCTGTATATCTTCCTTTCTTTCCACCTACTCTGCAGCTGTGTACTTTTGAGTCCCATAATTCCTAATTCAATTTAATTCAGTTCGCTTGCTGCCTCTCTCCCCAGCTTCTCTCTCAATTGCTCCTTATCCAGTGAAACCTTCCCCAAACTCCTATTTCCAGCGTAGCACTCCAGCTGCTCAAATGCCGTGTACCTGAGCCTGCCGGCTTTCTCAGACACATTGTGGAAGGAGAGGAGAAAAGGGACTGGGACAGGGACAAAGCAGGTGAAAGATAAATTCCCTTCCTCCCAACTGAGTTCCTAGCCAGCCTTTGCTCAGAGCAGATCACAGCAGGTGTGATTAGTTTCACCCTTGCAGCTCTGACCTAAATGAAGCACTTTTTGATGTATTTAAGCAGAGCACCTCATCATCTGGACAGCAATAAGAACTGTAAGAGATTAAAACGTGCTCAGTGACTTTTTTCAGAGGTAACAGTAGTGAGCTTCTGGTAAGTATCTACTGAACATATGTGCTTTTTCAACTTGGCTAAATTTGCTTGGATTGTCACAGGATAGCAAAAGAAACATTCATGACACAAATGCCACTCCTCTGCCAAGTTTCAAGGTCACTTACAATTTAGCTTTCAAAAGCAACACATTTTTCTGCAGCCTAGCTGCTGGAACAGCTGAACCATTTTGGCGGACTTTTTTCAAGTCGCTGTCCTGACACAACTAGCCAGAATGGAAAATTTCAGCCTAAATAGTTACAGAACCTGCCAAACCTAATATGTTTAATGTGAGATGTTACTTCCTAGATGCTCCCACAGAAGTTACCTTCATCTCACATAGCTACAAGGCTTTCCTGGGTCTCACCCACAGTTCAAGACACCATCAGCAGGATACAGCTGATCAGCTGATGAGCTCTTTTTAGTACAGGGGAAAAAGAAAAAACACAAAACCAAAGGGTTCAAAATCAAAAACTTTTCAGCTAGTTCCTTAAAAATACAACATTGAAAAAATTGCAGTGACTCTCAGAAATTAAATTTGGATGTCTGCACTTCTCTTTATTGGTAAGACATCTCAGTGGGGGCTACAGGCCTAGTTACATTAGGGGAGATAATACCGTGAGAGAGAAAAAGGGAAAGTGAAATCTCTTACCTACAGTTTCTTTAGCTACTTAAAATAGAGCACACTTAGATTCAAAAGGTTTGTACTCAAGATTTTAATTCAGTAGCAGAACTTCAAGACATGTGAAAAGTAGAGGAGACAGGAGATATTTGCCCAAGAGTTAAAATGTTTTAATACAGAGAAATATTTAAAAACAAAGAGCAAAAAGCTCTTGGGCATTGGGAGATCTGAGGTAATTGGATTTGATCAGATAAAGAGGAAGGCAATTATTTACATAACAACAAAAAAATCCACAGAGAAAAAATAATCTTCCTTTCATGATATCTTAGAAACAATCGGACATCAAACGTTACTTATATGCAGCCATGTTTTATTGTCTCCTTAGGCTTAATCAACATACACAGATGAGCTGGATATACTCAGAAATTAAAACTTCAGTCGTGCTATCTATGTTTCCCTAAATTGTCTTCAAAAAGTTTAACTTTGTTAGTCTAAAGTACTTCCTTATATAAAGCAAATACAATTTCCTTTGCTTTTAACACAGCAAAAGACTCATGTCACATGTTGACACATAATGGATGATACAGGTACTGTTACAGCTGTTGCAGCAAGATGTTAAACTTGGAAAATTTGCACCAATCAGTACTACAAGGGGCATAGACAGGCACATTCAGTGGACATTATACCACACATATGTGTGCTAGAAAGGAGAGTACTCCTTCCTCTTACCTCTTTTTAACAACTACTTTCTCAACATAGCACAAATTCAGTTCATTTGGCCTTTCAAACAAAAAATTCTGGCATCATTTCAGAGCACCTGAATGTCACTGTCTGCACCTCAAAGTTGATACGACAGGAAAGACAGGAGTAACCTACTTTGATGCATTTATACGCCTCATGGGTTGGAGGAAAAATTATGCTTTACTCTGGTATTAATTGGTTAGACAGAGGAAGGACACTCAAAAGAAGAAGGTAAATGAGTTTGCTGTGAGCTTTGTGCTGACATGGCTGGCACTTCAGTTAGCCTGATTACATATACACGAGCCAGAAACAGAGAAACAACACAGGGAGTCAACATGGCAATATATTAGTGTCACCAAAAGACACGGGGGGGGGGGGGGAGGCTTTGATTTCTAATTTATGCCAAACAACTTTAATGCTGTACAGAACAGCCCTTCTTTATCCCAAATACTCCAATTTAAAATTTCTGAGAATGAGTATTTATTCTCAATTACATTGTAGACGGACATCTACACAATTACATATATTTACATGATCAAAGCCCAGTAATGTCATATTAAGCCCTAGACAATTTTTTTTTTTACATATAGAAATAATTTTTCTGAGAAAATATCTTGCCACCAAGGAAATGAAAATGAATGCTGTAAATGTACTAGCTTCTTAAATACTACCACTTTGCAGAGAAAATGCACAATTTGGAATAAGATAAAGAAACTAAGAAATTTGTTTTTTTGGAAAAGTATATGTGTTCTAAACTGTACCAAGTGTCCTTTAAGTACAATTTTTTTATGTTACCTTTTTGTTATATTTACAAATATTTTAATTCTTATCTCAATAATAGCCCCCAAAAAAAGAATGTTGCATATTTTATGAAGTAAAATGGTACCATCTCAGTACAATATTCTTGCACTGTAATCCAAAAGAGTCATACACTGGGTGAAATGTTTCAAACATATTTATTTAAATATTTGGAATATAACCACTGTTTCTTTTGCACCATTTGTATAATTATTGTAGAAATTCTGATTTTCAGAAAAGGTTTTTTTTTCTCCTTGCTCACCTTCAGTATCTCCACACTGTGTTCCTAAAGGAAACACCAATTATCTTTCCAATGTCACATTTTTTTTCCTAAATAGTTATTACTATATCAATTGTCTTTTTTAAGCTGCTCTAAGGACAACCTTAAACCACTATGGGAAAAAACATATTGCTACATATTGAACCAAATATTAAACCCCTGAACCTCTTGCAACTCAGTTTTTGGGTTATCCCTGTTACAATGCTATGCAGTGATAAGACAGTGAGTTTGATGATAAAGTGCTGAATCTGACACACTAAAGATGAATGAGAATTACTGATAGAAAGCTGCTCTACTTTTGCTGCTCTGTATGGGAAAGTGGGTTCATTTCCATCTCCCTGTCAGGTACCTGAAAACAACAGGCCTTATGCCTTCTTAATCTCAATGGGTTACCTTCATAAGCTCTTTAAAAGTTATATATGGAAGCTCAAGTAAGCCGATTAGCAATGGTTGTTTGCAATCGGACATCACCAAAGTACATAATAATACTGCAACATAACTGAGAATACAGAATGAGGATGGTACCTGTTGGAAGATACTGCAATGTTATTTAAGACACAGAAGGGTCGCATAAAACTCAGAAAGCAGCCATGTACATTTCAAATGCCACCTCTTCCATCCTGGAACAGCCATTCAAAATTCCTGACTTTGAAGAAGACACCTTTGCTGACGCTACTCAACCTAAAAATTTCACGGTATGCTGCTTTCTAGATAGGTATTTACTCTTTATCAAATTTTGATTTTCTGAAGTTCTACAGCAATGATTGATAGCAGTTAGGTCTATTAGGTATATTTTTTTAATAAGGCTATCTGAATGCCTAACACTAACCAAGGTACATTTTATATTTTTACTGGATTAATGCAGCATTTAAAAAGTCACACTAGAATTTTGTACTGGAACATGACCTCACTAATATTTGTACGGTGACAATAGTTCAGTCATTACAGCATAGAATCATCACAGAACAATGGAATGGTTTGGAGAAGACCTTAAAGACCATCTAGTTCCAGGCCCCCCTGCCATGGGCAGGGACACCATCCACTAGACCAGGCTGCTCAATGCCCCATCCAATCCAGTCTTGAACACTTCTAGGAAGGGAGCATCCACAGCTTCTCTGCACAGCCTGTTGCAATGTCTCACCACCTTCACAGTAAATAATTTCTTTCTTATAGCTAATCCAAGTCTTTCATCCTTCAGTTAAAAATCTCTGCCCCTTGTTCTTTCACTATATGCCCTTGTCAAAAGTCCCTCTCCAGCTTTCTTGTAGGCCCTGTTAGGTACTGGAAGGCTGCATTCCTACTGGAAGGAGCCTTCCATTCTCCAGGCTTAACTACCCCAACTCTGTCAGCCTGTCTTCACAGGAAAGGTATTTTAGCCCTCTGGCCATCTTTTTGACTGTCCTCTGCACTCACTCCAAGAACACAAGGTCTTTTGCTGGATCCAGAACTGGATGCAGCACTTCTCATGGGGTCACACAAGAGCGGATCAGAGGGGCAGAATCACCTTCCTTGGCATGCTGGCCTCACTTCTTTTGATGTAATATGGTTGGCTTTCTGGGCTCCAAGCTCACACTGACAGGTTGCGTCAAGCTTTTCATCCTCCAACATCCCCAATTCTTTCTTCTCAGGACAGCTCTTAATCCCTTCTCTGCCCAGCCTGTATTTGTACTTGGGATTGCCCTGACTCACATGTGGTACTTTCTATCTGCCCTTGTTGAACTTCACGAGGCAGTTAAACCAAATTTGAACAAAATATGATGCCTAATAACCTTCTGAAAAGATTTTAGCCTGTCTTGCAACGTTTGAAATTGTATCTGTCATGTTTGCCCATTTGTCATTCCTGAATAACACTGAAAATTGAGAGCACAGAAAAAAAAGAGTTGATTAAAGTAAAAAATAAGGCAGAATAGCATATATGTTAGCTGAAGTTCTGTGTGACTCCTCTGAGATCAGACAACCTTTTGATTTAATTTTTCCTGACAGTTCAGTATAATATAATAATAGACAGAATGTCCTTGGTTATCACTTTTGCTTCCTCTCACTGTTGTCCTTGTCTACTGCAGATGCTCAGCCTGAACCAAACTACTTTTCAGACAAAGCAAGTAAGCCAGAAAGTTTTTTTACCAATTACTTTAGGTGAAAGTAGTATGAAGGGCCCATCTGTGATTTTTGTTGCAATTCTAAGTATTGATTGCCTTCCTTTTCTTCCTTATACAGCATTGTGGAAGGGAAACTAAGACATATGGTCCCTTGCCAATATTTTGATGAGCATACCTGCCGAATTTTAAGGCTAGACTTCCCACTACTTACATCAGAAACACTCAAGGGTATGTTCAGAAATGCCCCAAACCAAAATCTTTTAACATCCTGAGCATGTTAGCATGTTTCTGTAATTGTGTTGACCAAGGGCAACCACAGCCAAGCACAGAACAGCCCAGGCTGTACAGTAACTGCTAAGTATTACAGAGATGCTTTTCAGACTTTGCCACAACTGTGCTGTAGGAAACAATGTGGTCAAAAATAGTGGATGTCCACTCTGAAGTAAAATCAGAGACATAAAGCCCTCTCTTCACACTGGAACATACATGGCCAGAGATACTGGCATAGTCACTCAGAGGTATAAAGGTATCTAACCTTAGCATGGGGTTGATGAAACTTAATCTTAGAGGAGTAGATGACAGGAGGCTGATAACAATTAAATGCTAAAGCTAAGATCCTAAAAGAGGTTTTAATGACATATCCAGAGTAACACATAATATTTGGGGTGCATCAGGTCAACATATACAACATACTTATACAACTACTTCCCATGTTAGAACAGCAAACAGTGGTCACTTTTCCTTAACATATGAGAAAAGAGATGTCACTCATCATAGTCTTGTTTTCCCAGGGTAAAAAAGATTGTACTAACAAAACTATAGAGATTTGCAAATGAAAAGATAAGAATCTGGACATCCAGATAATCCATACACCTGGATATGGAAAAAGAAATATTTGTAAATTGATTTCTCTCTTGAATCCAAGTTTCAAAAGGAGAAACTGAGACAAATTTTTGGCTGCACACTTGAACATTGTAATCATAATGTTAGAATTGGTTATGTTTAACCCATGCAATTTAGTCCATGTGCAATGCTAAATATTTCCCAGAAACATCCTTAAAAGAATAAAAATTATGAGCATATTTTGAATGCTATATGTATGAGGCTATCACCCTATCCTTAAAACAGTGATATCTTTATATTTCAACTTGTAACAAATATGCTACAAAAATTTACTTTTTAAATAATAATGATTCTTTTCATTTGTAAATCTCTATAGTTTTGTTAGTACAATCTTTTTTACCCTGGGAAAACAAGACAATGATGAGTGACATCTCTTTTCTCATAATAATGATGGGAAAAAACACCTCATTTGGCATGACCCAAAATCTAGTCACCCTGTTTCCTTTTCATTCTTTGAATGTTCGTATTAGAGAGACAGATGGCAATGCAATACAGGAAAAAAGGTAGATGAACCATTTTGATTAAGCAGAAAGTGAGTACAATCTTTATAACAATATTCAATTATTCTTTTGCAGTTACTGTTCCACAACCTACTAAAAATATTTCTAGGCCTCCAAGCATATTCTAATTTCTCAAACTGGGAATTGAACTTCTCCCTAGGAAGGCTGAGTATCCTACTCTTCATGGTTCACATGCCTCATTACTTGCCGTTTCTTCATTGTAATGATTGCAGAGGTTTTTAAGGGACAACAGAGGTAATCTAGCCTCAAAAGGAGCTAGGGATGGATGGGAAATACTTGCTCTTCCCTTTTGTGCACTTAAGGTGTACAAGAAATGCTTTGAGAATCAGGAATTGATTGGCTGCAGTTTTAGCCACCAATATAAATCTCTCAAGAATACACACTGAAGATGTTTTTAAGTAGGATGATATCCAAATCCCTCCAAGAGTGCTGATTTTTAAACTGATTCCTTCACTGTTTTTATCCCATTAACTAATGCTTTTACCAGTTAGTTAGCCATACTGGAAAGCTCACAGTAAATGTACCAGGAAACCAAAGAATGCATAAAAATAGCTCTGTAGATTGTACAGAAAATAATTTTATTTGATTTAAACCAATGATAACTACTACAGAAGGTCATGCAACTAAGACCTCCCTAAGCTCTGATTGCAAATATGTTTCTGTAGCACTGAAAGGTAAGCGCAAGTTGGAAATGATTCAGAGTCCTTTTAAATCTATGACTACAATTTGCATATCCAAGAACAGGCTAATTACATTCTGTTTCCTACCCAATTCGGTACACTCACATTAAATCTTGAAAATGTGGATATGTACAAAAAGAATCTCTATAAAAGGTGATGGATGACTGCCTACTGGAGAGGCAAATCCCTGCTTTAGCTCTTAGTGCAAAAGGATAGCTTTGCATTGCTTACAAATATTGTCCTGGGCCTTTCTGGTCCCATCTGGCTTTCAGCACTGTGAGATAATCACCCATCCATATATTCAACACAGCCAGTTTCCTTTCACTTCAACAACAGCAATGGAATTAGTCTTGTGTCTTTTTAATTATGATAAAAACAGTTAATTAACTACGTAGACACGAAACAGACTAATACAGCCAAAGCCTGACCTGTTATCATTGCCAATAAAATATTTCAGTTCAAGTATCCAACTGCTACCCTTTGGATGGAGAACCACTGTGATGTTATCTTTAATTTATTTCACCCTTCACATTTATCTAAAATGTGATAAATAATGAAAACAAAAGGGATTGAAGTTGCTAAAATGATGTTCTTGAAAAGTGCTCAGACTGAATTTTATTAGGATCTTGTTCCCAGACACCCTTAATGGTTTTGTTCTAATTTTGGTTTTTAGAGGCAAAACATAAATATGGTTGTTTTGTATTATAAAATTAAGTGTAACAGTGAATCTACTAGATAGGAAACAAGAAATAAAATAGATTTTAAGAATCCCAAACAAACACATGCACAATCACACACCTGGTTCAGCAGCCCACTTTTCTGGTAGCTCCATTTGGGAACACAAGTGAACAAGAATGAGATAACACATTTTTAACATGATATTTGATTGAATGAACCAGCCCTTCAACCTGATATAAAAGAGGCACATAAACATTTTTCTTCTACAATCCTTTCTTTTTCTTTCCCCCTTTGGTTAAGTGTTTAAAAAGAAATAGATTTTTACCATATGTATTTTTATAGGCACTCACACAGTGGAGTGGCAACAGCATTTGAGCTTTCTGGTGCTTCTTGAATACAAATGAAGGAAAGGAAGGGACTTTATTTTCTGTTTGAATACTGTACATATACATTTAAAAGCTTTCAATCAGTGAATTAGAGCATCCCAAAAGAAAAACTGTATGAAATCTGATGCAAGGATACAGTGGTCTTTATCTTTACACACACATATATATACTCATATATATGTGTGTGTGTGTGTGTACATATGTGTGTATACATATATATATATAGGCCATGTGTGAGACAGTGTAATGTAGAGTAACCATAGCAACAATTTAGGAAGTTGAGTAAGTCAGCTTAAAAACTGTCGAGTGCATTAGATATGCAGGGCATAGATGGATTTTTTTATGCCCTTGTTGGATCAGGCCCATAGTAGTGCTTTATGTTAACCATTTCTATTATACATAAAAAGCCCCTAAACCTTCCCAAATTAAGCAAGAATCACTTCAGGATCTAAAAATGATTGCATACTCAAATACAGTTAGGAGAATACTTTGTTTGTAAAATGCTTTGAAGATAAGTCCTAAGCAGAGCTTTGAATCTACACAAGCAGTAAAACTAAGTGCAGACCTGCACATAGTTTTATCAGAGAAAACTGTGAGTGAATTTGAGGAAAAGTATTGTTTAATGCAGTGTTCTCAAAAGCAAATAACAAAAAAAAAGGAAGACAATAGAAGTTCTGAGTTCTAAACCCACAATTGTTTTCTATTCATGTTCCTTCAAACTACGACCTACACAACTTTTAATAGCTGAAAATATGCTGATCAGTAATATTTTTGAAATTAAATCCATAGAATTTAATCTAATTCCTAGTATTTTTTCACATGAGATTCTATTTTTCAATGACTTCATGAAAATCATAAGACCGCATCCATTAGTTTGTTGGTTTTTTTTTTTTATTTTATATGGTTCTTGGTGTATTTTGCATGATCAGAACATTATAAGAACAGAGGGCCATATATTTTCTCAGTTACAATTAAGTAAACAGGTAGTTAATTCAGATTTTGGGCAACCCTAAATTTATCACTATGATTTTGATTTTCATTCTGTTTACAAAAAGAAATTAAAACATTTTTTTAATGTACATATCTAAGTAGTAGATAATGCTCAGTAAATTAATTACATCAGGTGAGGCTCCAAAGTTTTTCCATTAAATCCAAAGAAAATCTCTTTGAGCTCTTGGCAGATTAGATCCTTCACACAAAAAACTTGCAGTCAGCCTCAGTGTTTTTCCAGTTGTCATATTTTATCCTCTCAAATTTAATCGTGATGGAGACCAGCCTTCTTGTATCCCTTAGTAAACACTGTTGGGTGAAAATAACTGGTTTTATGTGTTTTCCTTTCAGTTCTGTCTTCCATTTAGCTGTAGGCAGTGTTGTGGAACAGCAGCAGCAGCCAGAGCACTGTTGCAGAGATGGCAGCACACACAGACTCTGGGGTGCTTCTATGCATGTACCAAGGTAATCTCTTTTCAGGGTTATTGAAATGCACTACAAATTTTAAAGTGCCCTTTTCTGTAAGGAGTGACAAAAGATATAGTAATTAAAACACAGGATAATTTTTATTTCTGTTGTGGTTGCATAAGAGATGTTTAGAAGCTTTTTTCCTGCTCTTTCCTGTGGTGCCTTCTCTCCCTAAGACTTGCATAGGCCAGCTGTTTCAAATCATGGGTTTTTTTCTACTAAACCATGCCTATAATAAAAATCTTCAAATAAAAGATGGACCAGGTATGTCAAAAACCTGCAACTAAATTCAGGTTGCCCGTTAGGAAGCCTTCATGCTCCGTTAGCTGCTAGAAGGTATACGTGATGACTGAGAAAGCAACCTCTGACCCACTGGCTTTTTCATGCTCTAACTAGTAAGTAGGAAACAACAGGGGTTGAGAGGAGCTCTATGAAACAGTGCTCGTCAGAGCGAGACAAATTGGAAAATGGGCTCTTCTGTATTCTGTAATGACAAGAATATTTAATAGGCTGTGTAGGGGGTACATTAAAAAAAGATGTTAGCTAGCCTGAAAGTACACTCCCGGGGTGAAGTCCTAGTCCCTCTTGAAGTCGATTGCGAAAAGTTCCATCAGATTGAATGGGGCCATAATTTCACTCCTGGAGTATACCCAAGTGAAAACGTCTATTTTTTCTACAATGGACTGGAATTCCAATGAATACCTTTTGATTCTATATGAAACACTAAAAATACCTGTTTAGGTGAAATGGCATATGCCATTACAGCTCCTGAGGCTTGAAATAAACCAAACCAATTTAATTTTAACTTTCTACTTCACCACCCTTTAAATGAGATCTGCCTTTAGATGTAAGGTGGTGAATTATGTCAGTTGCACTTTTTTATCCCACAATTCAACAGGGTATAGAGGGTCATAAAGTGGATTATTGAAAATTGGCTTGCAAGAGTGCAAAATAAAATTTATCTAAGTCAGCTTTTCCCCACTCTTGGCTCGTAATTCCAATACCAGTAATTTTGCTCCCACTGACATTTATAAGAATTGTGACCACAGAAAAACTGAAAGGGTAAAGAAATGATCTAGGGGCTGGGGCATAAACCTAGGATCAGTGGTAAAGTCCTTTCTCTTCCAGTAATGTCTTGACGAAGTCACTTTGGACTCAATTTTTAAAGGTGTTAGGCTTCAAGAGATATAGATGGGCACAAGAATAGATTATCAAAAAGCATGTAGGGCATCTAATTTTTTTAAAATTCTATGCCGACTCTAGAGAATGGGAGAAAAAGTAGACAGTTCTAACAGAAATAGCCATAACAGAACTTTAATACTTTATACATGCCTTATAGACCCTGTGAAATATTTCTGTACAAATAATTCATGAACATCTGAACAGTCAGAAGAAGAGAAAGACAAGAATAAACTGGTCTGTAATTATGATATTGTTCCTTAGAATGAGCAGTATTTTATTAATCAATATTAATTAATTTTTGCATAACCACAAATATATGTGTTTGTATATATATACATAGATATGTTGGGTGGTGAAGTGATAAAGTAAGAATAAAGGTAGCAAACTTAGGCTGAAAATTATTTTGTTTTCATATGCAACATTAATTACCATTTGGATTAGACTGATGTACCACTTATCATTTGGAAGCAGTGTACAGGGAAAGGAGGAATGGAAGAAACCTTAGTGTAATTATTATTCTTTCTAAGTGACTCAGTATGCTTTACATGTCTGTTTTCTTTAATCTACTAGTGTAAAATTCCTTTTTCACAAACTGCTGAAGAGTTCATTTCATTAATCCTTTAGGAAGAGTTTCTGTCAGATGCTCTAACTAATGGCTCTTAGCCCCTGGATGAGTCTGAAAGGAAAATATTACTTGAATCAATAATTAAACACCTGAGTTTTAGGGTTACTTTTTAAAAAGGAATTATATATTATTATTCTTGTCAACCTTGCTTGGCATTGACTAGTGACTGTAGAAATACTGTTGCAAGCCAAATCTTTTATTTGCCACTGGCCATTTCCTTTAAGCTTAAATGTCCTAAACATTGTGCTTTGGAGAACATACCTTCAAAGTGCTCTTTAATCACCACTATATTAACATCTGTCAGTAACCAGACTTTTCCATGAATGTTTAACGTTGGGAGGACTGTTTTTTTGTAAAGTTTGTATTAACCACAGGTAAGTAAGCAATTACAGTCCAGACAACCTATGAATCTATGAATAAAAGCCATAAAGAACACATTGAAACAGCTTAAATTTTTCTTTTTTTTTTTTTTTCTTTTTTTTTTTTTTAGTATGACAAAAGCTCATATATTAATTCTGGTCTGCAAATGAGTCCATCAATTATGGATCCTGAACACTGTTTAAAATTTACTACTTTAAGATAGATTTAAATGTTCTCATTCATACTGGGTAGCACTTCACTTTGAAGCAGTGTCATTATTGGTTTTAATAGGTCTATTTATTAAGTGGTTTTCAATATTAGTCAAGATTAAACTATTAAGTATGTATTCATGCAGTCTAGTAAGGCATTTTAAGTAAGCAACATCTACACTAGCATTTTACTTTTGCTATGAATTGCATTTTTGAAGGGAATCTGTTGAATTTCCCATTTACTGCTCTTGGCTCACAGCACAGAGAATTACTAGAGCACACAGAGTTTTTCTTGGATTAAATTACAACACCAGTAATGGGTACTCGGTCCACAGGATCAAACCAGAGCTACTCTCAAGAGCACACATACACACCACAAAACATGTTCAATGAGGACACAGAGTCCTCAACGCCACCTGTTTCACTCTATGCCTCTGCTTCTACCAGGCCACTTCACTTATTACCACAGACATATTTCCAATGCACTGTAACCAATAACAGGCATTTAATCTAAAAGATTAAAATAAAACCAGCCCAGAATAAAACGTACACAATATGAGTGCTGTACCCTTTGAGAATTTATTTGCATTGACCCCCACTCTTTACTAGTTAGAACATAAAAAGTTCCTCATATGCTTAACAGAGATAGGGTGATGATTGAGTAGTGGCAAGTCAATGATATAAGGAAAACAGAGTTGATAATTTTCTGTGACTACATTACTCCTTTCTCTGACAGCTGGGTGGCTAATTTTAGGTCTTAAGAGTAACAGTGCAAAATAATGTAGAGAAAGTGCTAAAGCAAGACCTCAGGCTGGATGATTCTGAGGTGCACTGGTATAATATTTTCCAAGCAGAGAGCTGAACACCAAGGTGTCACCAGGAGCCGTAAAACCATAAGCATCTCCCAATTACAATTTCATGACTTATAAACAATTTCTAATTATCATTTTAAAAGATTGCTACTCTATTTCTATCTACTTATCTCTCAATGCCTAACCAGTGAGTTCCTAGTCACTGCTAAATTTTATTCTCTCACTAATGTTTATCTCCATCAACAGCTGACTCAGCTGTTGGCCTAACTGATGGGGTAGAAAGCTTATGCGGTGAAGAAGGAAGAGAAGAAAGGGAAAAGATAAAGAAGTCAGGGAAAAGTAAGACTGGTGTCCTCCTCAGAGAAAGAAACAGTGTTTTTAAAGTGTTCCTGTCCTTACTTAATATATTGTTCCTATTCCCATCATTCGTTCTTACTGTTCATTTATATCACAGTACATTATAAAAATAAATAACATTGCTATATTTTTATTCTGGCTTATTTTCAAGTCTTCAGGCTTTTCTTGTCTTTGAATATTTATTTGGTTGGGGTTTTTTTTCCACCACCTGTTGTGACAAAACTACAAGAGATAGACAAGCCACTGCAGGAGGAAATTGAATATAAATACTATTTCACAGCTATGTTCTATGCAGAAATATGGACAGAGAGATAATGTTTGAGAAACAAGAGTCTCTGTCAGAAAAAAAATATTTCTTGTTTGGCAATATTGCTAAAATAAGGAACTCAACTTATCTCTGCCATTGAAGTAAATCTGAGTTTTATATAGTTTGTCAGTCCTCAGTGGCACTTCATATACGTAATACAAGTATTATGTGCACTTTACTCTTAAGAAAAATAAGTATTCACTTAAGGTGATTATAAAACCATGTGGGGTTTGAGAGAGCAGGGAAGGGATAAATGAAAAATAATTGGGATATTCAGAAATATAGGGAAATTTACACTGTTAAGATTGTTAGACAGAATTTTTCCTACAAATACATCAAGCAGCTGTTTTGGCCTTGATTTTATAGATGTGTAAATGTAGTTTGGTATTTAGACAATTTGTTTTGAGGAAAGACACATAATCTCAGCAGAACAGTAACATATAAACCACCATTTTCCTCCTGATGAAAGGAGAAAAAATTATCAAATCTTTGTTCAAAAAAGAAAAAAAAGGTGCATTAACAAAGATCAATGAAACAACTCATACTTCAATTCAGTCACTGTGACACTCTTATTTTAGACAGCTATGGCAACAGTTATTGCTGAAATTATGACTGCTATTCATGGCTGGTTCTCAGATGCAGCCAAGGACAGGAAACAGGCCATGGCTTAGTATTTGTCGCAAGTCTGCACCCTAATTCACCAACTGAACATTTTAATTCCAGACGATAGATGTCATGTCTTGATATTCACTCAGCTTCCCAGGCTTAAAGAAAAGTCTCCTGAGTTCCAATACACCAAGTAGACAGATCAGGTTGCAGGCAGCAGCAGTCAGAAGTCTGCTTGTAGCTACCTCAGCTTGTAGTTGCTCCTTCGCAGCTGAGTCCAGAGCCCAAGTATATGATTATTCCAATGCTTCATGCATTGGAGATGGCAGATAAAAGTATGAATTCCCACCTGAGCATGATGCCCAGTTGCACATCCTAAGCAATGCATGCACCCACCTAGGTGAGATGCAGCCTCAGGTGTGAACCAACACTCTTAACTGATCATAAACACTACACTAGTGCTGCTTTCACTCCAAATTGGAAAGAATCCCATTGACTCTCTGAGGACACTTGGTCTGGTTCCTGTATAGTGAAAGCAAGAAAAGCAGAAAACTCACAGTGGTGGTGGTAGTTTCAGTTGCTGCGTTCCAGTGAAAGGATCACCACCATAATCCATCCTTTTCACTGTGCAGTAACTGCCATTTGGATACAGAAGATAAAACAGTAGTCTTGCCCAATCAAAAGTAAAGATTTAAGATTGAAACATTTACCAGTGCAAAACTTTAATCATGCAACTTAATTTAGGTTCATAAAGAAGGCAGACTGAATCACTTGTCATTCTCAAATCTAATTACAGTTTCTGAGGTTGATTCTGAGATGAGAGCAGTGTAAGAGCTGATATAAAATGGAAAAGAATATGCACATTCATCAGTTCTTTATTTTGAAGCAATTGGTTGAATATTTTGATCATGTTAAAACTGCTGAGCAAGCTGATGAGTTCAGTGCCAGCCCCTCTCTCACAGTAAGGAAGACAATTATTTTGCAATTCTAAAAGGTCAGGTAATTTAAATTAAATACAACTAATTTGCAGGACATGACACACAGCAAATAAAATGTACCAAGAATCAATATGGTGAATCACAGAATCTCAGAATGGCCGGTGTTAGAAAGGACAACTGGAGACCCTAGTTAGATTGGATAACTAGTTCAATTTCCCTGCTAAAGCAAGCTAACCTATATAATGTTCCAGAGGATTGTGTCCAATGGGGTTGTGAATATCTCCAGGGAAGGAGACTCCACAACATCACAGGGCAGGCTGTTCCAGTGCTCTGTCACCCTCACATAAAAGAAGTTTTTCCTTATATTTCAGTGGAGCTTCTTGTGTTTAAGTTTGGGCTCACTGGCCCTTGTCCAGTTGCTACGAAGAACTGAGAAGAGTATAGCCCCATCCTCTTGATATCTGCCCTAAAAATACTTGTATGTATGGATGAGATCATCATCAATATACCTCGGTCTTGTCTTGCCAAGCCTAAATGGCCCCAGCTCTCTTGGCCTTACCTCCTTAGAGAGATTCCCCATCCCCTAACTGTTCTCAGCCCTCCTTTGGACTTGCTCTAGTACTTCCTTGTCTTTCTTGAGCTGGGGATTCCAGAACTGAACACAGCACTCCAGATGTAGCCACACTAGGGCTGAATAGAGGGGCAAGATCACCTCCCCTGATGTGCTGGCCACACTCTTCCTAATGCAGGATACCATTTGCTTTCTTTTCAAGGATGATGGAGAGTGGCTCAGCAATTACATCCACCATCACCCTTAGCACTCGTGGGTGTATCCCATCAGGGCCCATGGATTTGGGGGTGTCAAGCTTGCCTAAGTTATCTCTAACCCAATACTCATCCACCATGAGAAAGTCTGTCTTTCTCCAGACTTTCTCTCATGCCTCCAAAATCTGGGAATCCTGAAGGGTGGTCTTAGCAGTAAAGACCAAAGCAGAGGAGGCATTAAGTAACTCCACCTACCAACTTCTCCAACTACCAGAGTTGTTTCTGATTTGAATAAATCAGTAAGGCTATCACATAAAGCCAGCCTTTGTACACATTTCTGAAATGAAATAAAGCTTAAAGTAGAAAATCAGTCCGCTTAGTGCCTTTTCTTATTGTCATATTTTCAACTGTAATACAAAATAACGTATCAAGATACCTTGACAGCTGCCAGGAGCCCACCCCGCAGTAAATGACCAACACTTTTAGTATAAGTGAGAGGAAGCAAAAAATGGACTGCTCTTTAAACACTGGTCCTTCTGCATCAAATCACAGTGCCCCTGGAGACAGAATGCACTATGCCATTTGCTGTAACATTTTAAGGTTACCAATTACTCTTTTACTAGATATACGCACTATAAGGATAAAACCTATAACAGATTGAAACACTTATCTTAATTAGAATAAATGAGTGGTTTAGCCTGCATATCTTTGATCACTGTCATGTTAACAAACCGAATAACAATGAACTCTTCTAACAGCAGGCTCTGCTGGGATTTCTGTAGCACACAATGTCCAACTACAGCTAAAACCCACTAAGCCAATGCTTTTGTTTCCTTATGAAGTTTCATCTTAAAGGTAAACGTTATCCAGTACGTTACACATTAAACACCATCAATGACTGTTAAGTCTTTTATAGAGAATTGTCACTGTCAAAGGCTAATCTTCTTTCCTTTTTATCATTATTTTTCTGCCTGACAAAAGGCATTGATAGGGTTTATACAGATACAAGCAATGTCTGCTCACACTCATTAGACTTATCCTACTTCTCTAGGTAAGAGACAAAGGTGCACTTAAATGAAGCTTTCCATCCCAATGACACGTGATAGAAATGCAGATATTCTCCTCTGCATGCTTTTCATTAATTTATCTCACTTTTATGTGCTTACTTTCCTATCTACCTTCAAAGAGACAGAAAAGAAAAAGGCAGTTATATAAACTCACATACATTTTAATGCTCCACTACTACTATCACTTTATTATGTCTTGAAGATGCTCATATTTTCATAGCAGACATTTCAGTTCACAAGATGAACTGTTTGTTCTTTCAGTCCCCAAGTACAGCTCATCTCTGTGTGTTCTATTTGATTTAGGAAAGCCAAAAACATGTGACAGCAGGACTTCTTATCAAATAAGGCCAGTAGTTTAAAGCAGCTTTAATAGCTTAAAAAAACTAAAAAAGGAAATCCTATCATCCTTCAAAACCCCTGTAGGTTTTACAAAGTGCTGGAAACAGAGTGACTTCCAGTGAGCAGGTGCTAGGCATCTGACAGAAGAGTTCACAAAATAGAATAAAACTTTCCAGCTAATGATTAAAAAAAAAGAAAATTCTCCTGCATCACTGTACAGAATGGTTAAAGAATCCCACAGTTTGACGTCACAAGCAGAGTCATCCAGAACTGAAAATTTGCAGAAAGATGTCCTTGACATTGCTTCAGCAGCATCATCATCATCATCATCATCTCCTTACCACTTCCATAAGCTCACTGGTTTTGACGCATTGCACTGCCTGGAGACACAGCCATGCCTTGGCACCACCCAGCATTACTGAGCACCTTGCTTTCAGTGTCCATTTTACACAAAGGGTTCCATGTCCCTAAATGCTCAGAAAGGTGACAGAGGTATCTGTCGCCAAACAAGTCCACTCACTGTGAACACAGCACAATATTTTACTGGAAACACAAAAGGAAGGAGAAAATCTTTCTTTTCTCCCCATAATTCTCTTGCTGCTAGTACTGGCCTACTGACTCATCACTTGTCATGGTCCTGCAGAGAGGATTTGTAAATCCAATACAATTTCTGTGCATTTTGCCAGTAGTTTACTGAATAAGTAGGTTTTTTTAGTAGTGAAGTTTACAGATGACATAAAGATTGGTGGAGTAACAAATACTAAGGACACCATACTTTTACAGAATTATGAGGATCATTGATATCAAAGGTGGTGTTGAACAAGATGTATTTTAATAGAGCAAATAAAAGCTCATATACCTGGGAATTAACATTGTACTTAAAAATTAGGTGCCTAGGAAAGCAGTGGCTTAGATAAAGGATTGTGAGGGCCCTGAGGATTCACTGTACCTGCCCAGGCCCCCAGGGACCTCCCTGTACCCTGCCTGTGGCCCAGGACCCCATGTCAGTCCCCTACTCCATCAACCCCAGAGCAGGGCTGGTCTCCAGCTCCCCACTCTCCTGCCCTGCCTGGTCATAGGCACCACTGAGTCTGTGGGCCCATAGCCTGGCCTCAGCCTGTTCCCATCCCTATGGAGGCATTCCCTGGCTGCCCTGCCCCTGGCTGGGACAATGGGATAAGCACTGTCAGACCCTGCCCTGATGGACCCCATGCAGAGTTCCAACTGCTCCATGCTCAGGGAGTTATTGGGTACCTCAACAAGTTTTTTGGGAATTAATACAAATAATTGCTCTTAGGGCTATAAGCAGAGAAAGTATTTTAAACGTTACAGACTTGACACTGGTTGAAATGATAAAAACTCAGCCAGGCAGGTACACTTCAGCAAACAGCAAGAAAACATAGGAATGAGGTCAGTGCTTTTCTACGTAAAAACTGAGTGTGAGACTTGGCCACTGTTTGTGAGTACTTGGACATCCAGAATGAGAGGTCAGATAGAAATAAGTTTCAGTCTTCCATCTGATAAACAGGATCAACTGGCTTGAAACTGAATTTAGCAAATTTGACCTTGAAAGACGATTTTTTTTTTCCGCCTGTGTGAATGAGTAGGCTCTGGATGACAGGATCACACCAAGGACTTCCATCACATCCCATACGTGTTGTCACCATAACTCACCATTATCCCTTAAAGATTTTTTGTCTTTTGAAAGGGTATCTTCCAGTCCAGAGGTAGGAAAGAATTATTATAGTTGGAATTCACCTAAAGTAACAGCGCAATCCCTGGATTTCTGCTGGATCACTGGAATGTTTTGACTTGCCTCACACACATCAGGTGCTTGCTCATGCAATTGGTAATTAATGCACACTGCCTGAAAAAAGGGGGCCTGAAATTCATTTAGATAAATACTCTACAATGAAACAATGAAAGGGGTTGCTTTGAACATTTTTTTTCTTTTGTATGCATAAGGGTATGCAGATCTTTTGATCTGTTTTAGCCTCATCATGCTTATCTGTGTTTAACTCTGTGCTGGTGCTATGCTTCTGCAGTCTTTCTGTAATGGGCTGAGACATAGCCTCATGTTTCTGTCCTTTTAAAGTAGGAAAACGTACTTTTCCTTTCTTTCTGGATTTAAATAATCTATGACCGTTAATATAATGACTTGGGAGAATAACTATACATAAAAACTAGAAAGTACCTGGATTCAAAGGTTCAGCTGGTGCAAGTGCTTCACCTTTCTACATCTGAAGACATATGAAAACTTGAAAATACAGGGAAAAAATGAAAAGGTTCACAAAAGATATAAACCTCCCTTCACTAAGCATATTATGGAGACTGATAATGAAAATCACACTGGCTTTGTGATTGAACTATATATTGCAATTGCTATATTTTTAAAAGCATAAATTACATTCATGTTGTGTTTTCAGAATATTTTAAATCACTCCGCTAAATCAGAAATGCTGTGTAACATCAATTGTATTCAAATAACTAAATTTGATATAAACATTAGCTGTTCACTTGTGGAGTATCTAAAAGAACTTGATCAAAGAGTACTGAACTCTTACACTTTATAAGTAATAAATCTAAGTCTCTTCAGGAACCACCTGCAGCTCTCAATACTGAGGCTAAGTCAATTCTAAAGCTGGTGTAAATTAAAGTGATTTCAGTTATGAGTGAAATTATGTTAATTTACATTGGCTGAATATCTGATATTTGAAGTCCACAAGACACAGAAGACTGAGCACATACTTCAATGATTTACAGAATTAGGATGATAATGGAATTTACTTATTGTTGAAATGCCTTCTCACTGTCAGACTTGGAAGAAAAAAAATCACCACACATAAAAATACAAACATCGCCACACATAAAAATACGCTTAGTTGATTTCAGACATGTAGACAAAAGCTCCTGTAGAGACTAAGCTGAAGATAAATATCTGAACAGCAAATCACATAAGCAGAAGGATACAGAAGAAGGTTAATGGCCACAGGTGCTTGGCAATGGTCATTCAGAAGTTGGGATTCTTTTCCTGGTAACTGCAAGTAGAGGTCCTTTCTCTAAAAAAGGTTTGTCTTCTACAAAAAAAAAAAAAAAAGAAAAACAAACCAACCAACCAACCAAAAAAACCCCACCAAAAAACCCCCTCTTTTTTCTAGCTCCCTTGCACTTTTTTCATGGAAACAGCAGCCCTTCAAAAGGTGGAACTGATTGCAGTAAAAGACAACTTTATCATATAAATGTATGTTACTCTGGAAAGGCTGCAGTCTAGTTAAACTATGTTCATTATACTTATCTTTCTCTGCAGCAATGAGGAGGAGAAGCGTTCTGTGAGCTTAGAATAGAAATTTCATTGGCAGTATGAAAGCCTATGAAAATCTGACAGGGCATATTGTTCCTTACAGGGATCTACAATGCTAAGAGAAACACATTTCTCTTTCCTAAAACTAAATAGAATCAAATAACTGAATAAATGTAAAAATGAACATAAAAAATGATGATCAAGCTACTCTTGCTCAGAGCAGGAGAAAACAACAAGATTGGCAACAAAATTGTTAATTCCCCTAAGATTATTAAAAAACATCTGTTAGATTTTTAAAGCACATTTGATATGGCTGTGCCAGTTGTCCCAACTTAGTAATTTCTGCAAGAAATTCAATTTGACCTGAAACATGTATCAAACTATCACTTTCATTCTCCCAAATTAAATGCAACCTATGCTGTTGGAACTCTTCAGATTATTCTTACATGTGATCCCACTGAGGACACAACTAAAAGTTTATGTGCACTTAACATGTCTGAGAATTATGAAGGGGAAAATAAAGGAAAAAAAAAAAAAGAAAGGGAAAAGACAAGCTCAGAAAATTTGCACTATTGTTTCTCCATAAGAGTAATTAACACATATTCCCAAAGGAACTACGGAAAGAAGGAAAGAAACTGAAGATTCCCTTTGGGCAGGATAGTAACTGTAGCAGGCATTAAATATGCAAGCAGCCATTAGGCATGATTAAAGATTAATTCGGTGTCATAGACAGGATTTGAGGTCATTACAGGTCATGACTCTCATCTTAATTATTTGGCTTACTGTTTTTATTTAATTAGCCTGACTTAATGAATCTTTGGTTATAGATGTCTGGCAACCTAGATTATTGTGCACCATTTATTAAGTTAAAGGCTCAGCTACATAACTTCCTCTTAGCAGGTAGCTTACACAGTTTCATCAATAAGATTCTGGGCAAAACCAAAGGGGGTTCTACGTAAGAGCATAATGTTACTACTTTATTTGCCAAAGTCAACATTAGAGGTTTGACTGGAATTGGTGAGATGTGTGAGCTCATAATTTGGTGATAGTACTTCAGTGCTGACTATTACATTAGTTGCATTGGTAAAATTCTCTCAAAAATCATAGTTCTTGACAGGTACCATGTATTGTATTGGCCATGTCAGGGTGATTCAAGCTTTTGTGTTCTGTTCACTGTTTTTTAACACAAATTATTCATTTAAACATGGAAGTATAAGTATGTCAAAACTTAAATATTTTTTTTTAAATCTAAAGTTCCAGTAAGTATTTCTGTAATGGAGATCTGACCAAGACCTTCAAGTACCTTCCAAATAGTAAACATTTTCCTTTGCATCTTTTTATTAAATATTTGCATTTTGCTTTATAGGCCTATCTTTTCTTCCCTTTAAAAACAAAAAGGCTACTTTTACCTAAACTTTGCACAGCAGTCAATTAAATAATAAGGATGACTGAATCTCAGTGCAATGTGTTTTTTCCCACCTGTTTCAATTTCAACGGGCAGTTAATCAAACAAATAATAATTAAATAGAGCACCTGTAAGAATGAAAGAACTGAGGAAAAAAACACTTGTGATGCAAGCATAGCTAGGGGAACAGTAGATTCTCTTTCATCTTCCTCTCAGATCCTCTGTCTTCCATACCATAATGAAAAGAAAATCACCCTGTCCTTAAAAGCCTTGAAAAAATAACTTCAAAAAAAAGTAAGTGAAGGGGCGTTCCCTTTCTCAATGCACCAGAAAACATTAACTTTCACAAGGCAAAAACTAACAAAGCCACGACATAAAGTTTCCTGTGAATTGAGTGCTTTTAAGGCACAACAAATCCTAGAGAATTAAGGTCATTGTGGCCCAGAATGAAATGAAGACAGGTAAGGCTTAAATCAGACTTAATGAAATTAACAAAATTTGTGTTAGAACAATTTGCAGCACATCTGGTATGCAAACTAGCCAGATATACTGGCAAGCTACTAGGTAGTCTGGTGCATAATGGTTTGGAATCTTTAAGGACAACAGGAATCCAAGTTAATCTACCAGTTACATTCAGGATTTGCTGAAGGATGAAGCTAAGGGACATGAAGAACAGGGATAAGATGCTAGTACTAAGCTCAGGTAAGTAATTTTTTTTAAAGATGCAACAAATTGTACTTAAGTAACATTTTTGTTACTTTCAGGCCTAGCAAGTTCCTGACAGAGGTATCAAGGATTCTTGTTTTAACACTTTGGAGAAGACAAATATTTTTCCTATGAAAAGAAAAATTTCTTAATATTTAAGGATTTGGAGATGGCTCAAAAGAACAACAGTCCTAGAAAAAAGAAGGTGGAAATGCATATCTTGGTCTCAGGTCTGCTATGAGTTTGGAAGACTCTACCCAGCAACTTCTAGCATAGATTTGTTTCAGTATTGGGATAGCCACAATAGGACAGATATTCTTGGCCACTGATCCTTGTAATCATGCTATTAAAAAAACTTATACCCAGAAAGAAAGTTAACGAATTAATGGACTCTCTATCCACTGAGCCCCAAAGGCAGCCAAGTCAGCTGCAAGTTCTTAACTGTGCATGAAGGATGAAGCTATCCTCTTGTTATGAAGGCAGTGACTGTTTAGCACACGCTGATGGCTGGGTAACAGGCAGCTAATCTCCTAATTGTTTACCTTGATAGTGACCAGAAAGCTTACAGCAGAACAATTATGAAAACTAAAATTCAGAGGACACCAAGTTCAATGGCAGCTATTAACAATGCAATTAGAGCGGTTGATTAGAAATGTGTATGAATGTTTTTGAGACTCCGAGTTTGTGCCAAACTCTGAAAAAGGAAGGCCTGGAACAGCCTGAACTATAAAGCTGCCAATACAGTATCTTCTGAAAAGATGTGAAATGCACATAGATCTATCTGCTATATCAGATAGAGGAACTATTTAGGGATGATAAATTCTACCCTCTGAACAATGTGACCTTGGGGATTGACTTTGGCAAAAATACTTAGAATAAGAAAAGAGTTCAAACAAGCTACTTTTCATGCATGGTAAATACTTGTGACAGGTACAACTAAGTGACTTTTGGGCCAGGAACTAGCTTTGTTCCTAAGCTCAGCTTTTTCACAAGCTGAGCCTTAAATTTAGTACCTTCTCCATGTAGAAGGAAGCAAACATGACTCATAGCTCAAACAGTCTTACTTTAGTTGTTAGGTATTTAACTGAAGATCAGATCAAATTAAATCAAAGCTGAACCTCCCATACTGTTCCTCTGCCTGGGCTTATACTGATAAATTCTACATATCTACCATCTACACAATTTCTTCTATAACCTATTTCCCTTCATCAATAATGTCCTTGGCTTCATTCCCACCTCTTTTTCCCTTCTCACTTTTGGAAATAAGGACTGTGCATCACTACAGGGAACCTGCATTTAGTTTAGTATTAATAGAGCCTTACTATAAACACATGGTGCACTGAGCAAAAAGAGAACTGATACTTTGGAATGTGTCCAAGAGCTATTTAGTTCAATATCCTGTCTCTGACAGAGGAAGATATAAGAAACCTACAACAGACAGATCTAGGGTTATTCAATCTAAAAGACAGAGCATACTTTAACCTTTAGATTGAAATATTCATTTAAAAAATGGTTTATAATTTGGAAAGTTAAATATATTCTCAATGTCACTATTTCTTTCTTTAAAAACCTCCTTAATATTTGATCTAAATAATGCCCTGCCTTAATGAGTTCCATAAACTATTTACATGTACATGAAAAACTGTACATTTATAGCCACTTCTGGATTTCACAACATTTAATTTCAATTTACTGTCCTTGTTTCCTTGTGTTCAGAATCATGTAGAATTTGGTATGTGGAAATACATAACTTATAACATAAATCAGAAAAACTACTATTATAATGTTCCTTATTTACCTTTTCTTTTGCATTAGTTCATGTTTCTTTCAACACAACTTTTTTACATACTTCATTATTGCATTACACATCATTGAATGTGTTTTTATGCCATGATAGCCTTTAAGATAAAGGACAGACAGTATTGAATAGCGTTCTAGAAGAGGTATTTAAAGCATTATCATATCTTTTCTATTCTTTGTTATCCCTTTTCTTATACATATTAAAAGCTTGCTTTTTTGTTTTAATACTGAAATGCTTCTTCAGTTCTATACCACCAGAAATTTGTACAAATAGAGTTGTGGGGTTTTTAAGTTGGTATATCCAATTTAAAACACTGGAAATTATATTACTGAATTCAATTCTAAACTATTTTTTACTAAAATTTTAGTTTATTGTATGGTGTTTCATTTATCATTTGTTTCAGCTCCCTTGGATAACAGCCTCCCCCACCTTCTCTGATCCTGAACGAACATCTCTTTGAAGTTAATTATGTCATCTGCAAATATACCTACCTCATCATTTTCTGTATTTTCAGGCTATTAATATGGATATTTAAAACAAAGGTTAAAAGACCAAATACAAAATCTGAACTCAGTCTCATTGCTGCAGTTTTCCCAAAAGAAAAAAAACAAACAACCACATGATTTTTTATCTGCATCATGCTTTATTGAATATTTGAACTATGACAATATTTTGCTTCACTATGTATAATTACTTCTTAAAAAAACGCATCAGAGAAACAATAATTTCTGTGTTATAAGGACATTAGCAACATTAAAATTGAACCAAATTTATTGATAACAGAATGCTGTTGAGTTATCAGAATATCCCTTCAGTTATAATATTATATTGTCAAAGTATTTGAATGTCTTTCAAAAATTTATTAATGCTCTGTTTTTCTCAAAACAATATCTTTTTTTCAGTTTTCACCACGTGATAAAGAGAAAAACAGGTAGAAGGAGAAAAATTCAGAATTGTGGCCATCAAAATCCTCATTAGCAAAAATGCATAGTCCAAGAAAAATGCCATCACAGCACAATACTGGGAATTGACTCTATTTTAGGCAGTAAACAAATAGGAGAAAAGTCACTGGCTGTTGGGTGGTGCATTTAGATATTTATTCAACACTCCGTTCCCAGAGTGTTGTATTGGTGGCTTATCTTGAAAACATTCCTGAACATAACCCATAGAGTCAATTTTACATGTCAAGTACTTTATTTATGAAGTGCTGTAAACGATTTATATGACAGAGTTTTGAGGGAAAAAACTTTCCTCCTTTCTATATTCTCATTTTACATAATACTTTTCCTAAGGGAATGGCATGAGGGAATGAGGAAATCAATTGTACATCAAATTGTAGAAATTATGACACATTCCTCCAGATCACTAAAGTGATCTGGCAGTTAGTGAAAAGTGCACATAATTTGTCCATCAGAATTTGTCAAAATATTATATGACAATTCATTAACTCACAACAATTCCAATCACACCAGGCATTAAACTTCTGTGTCTGTCTTGCTAACAGAACTTCACCAAGCCAGATTTCTAGAGGGATAAAAATAGTGCAATATAAGTAAAACTCTGGTTTCACTCAGGAGAAAAGTCTGCTTAGTCCTGTCATTCTTTTTTTCCCCATGAATTTCATGGTGGTTACTTGAGGTTAAATAAGGGAACAAAAAAAAGTCCCACAAAAGGATGGACCTAATGTTACAGATAGAAAAAAGATTATATGAAATAAAGTAATGGAGTGATAATAAGTGAATAAGGAATTGGTTCCTTGAAAGAAAATGTATCTACATAACTGCATAATCTGTGACACATCAAAAATACAGATTTGTTTATTTAGTAATGAATAAATTAAACTTGCTGTATTGCTAATTAGAAGGTTCATCTGTGTATTTTTAAGGAAACTATGTCATAACTGGTATCAATGGAAAGTGAGTATAAGCACACAACTTAGCATTATTTAATTATTCTTCCATCTATTTTTCTACTAGTTATTTGTAATACTTTATATTCCATGTAAGACTTTGGCTCTTTCTGTTCTGCAAAGTAAATACATTATCAATTTTAGAATTTGGTGCTGACTGTCATTGCTGTATGTATCAGAAATACAAATCAGAGAGGATTTCAGCAATCTTCCCCCTATTCAAAGAAAACTATATATACTTATTTTCTTTTTCTGAAGCAGCAGAATTTTTACAGATTCAATTGTCATACTATGATTAAAAATAAAACAAATCTGATAGCATTTCCAGAGTGTCCGTTTCTCCTCTTTCTATACTTTGGAATTTTTGGCTAGTCAAAACCATTTAATGAAAAAGTTTTGTCTTTGGATTTTAAACAGGTAAAGTCCATAGCACTTGTGGAAAGAAAGTAAAAAGAAAAGAAAAAAAAAACCAACAAAAACTAAACACACACCAACAAATACTTATATGCTTCAGTCAGTTTTGGGGTTTGCATTATCCATGAGGAATGAAACTTTCCTTGTGGTTCATATATGAAACTAGTATTGCCTGGACCTGTTTTATTCATGAGTACCAGATGAGGATCAAAGCATAAAATTTGAGATGGTAGCTCACAGGAGGAATATGTGAGGCCAAGGAAAGGGAAAAGCTATTGCCTATTGATGAGAAAAGCAGAGGTATTACTCACCCTCTGAAGCCCTTACTTTGTGTTTACATTCATCCTCAGGTTTCTTATATATATCCTAGAGCTCACGAATACAGACCTAATACGTGAGACTTGATGGGATTCAGAGGATATTAAAAGAGGTTGCTGATATGACTGACTGCAAGGCTGAGGATTTGGCTAACAGAAAGCACATGGAGTTCAGCAAAGTGCGGAACTATGTACCTAGGACAGAATAAACTCATGTGCTGATGCAGACTGGGAAGCAGCTGGCTGAGTACCAGACAGCCTGAAAATGATCTGGGTATTACTGTGAACAGCAGGTCAAGTAGGATCAACCTGTGGCAAGCCCCACACAGGACTACATGAGACAGACTGTGGTCAGCGGGTAGAGGTAACTTACTATTTTCAACTCAATCCCAGTGAGGCTGCACTTGGAATACATGTTCAGTTTTGTGTCTTAGTTCAAGGAAGATGCTGGGAAACTGTGAAGTACTTAGTGGAAGACAAGCAAAGTAGTGAGATACCTGCCTGACAGAGGAAACAGGGAGCACTGGGTTTTTTCAGCCTGTTGAAGAGAAGGCTAAGAGGACAATAAGCCTACAACTATTTGGATGTCCACAACCACTTGGATATCTACAGTCCCAACTGTCAAACTCTTGGCAATGGCATATTGTAAAACAAAGAGCAACTGCTGTAAGCTGTGACTTACGATGTCTACTCAGCATTAGGAAAAGCTTTTTGTACAGCACTGAATCAGTGAACAGAGGGGTTGCAAAATCCCCAACCTTGGCGATTTTCAAGACTCAGTTTCGGTAAACCATGGGTAACCTAAGGTTGTCACTATTCAAGAGTCCTGCTTCTTGACTTCATTGGAGAGGCTGAACTACACAACCTCCTGAGGACTCTCCCAGCCCATAGGTCTTTAACACGGAAAACAAACAGACAGAAAGATGAGTAATATTTCTTAGAGAATAGCAGGAATAAATACAAAATAGATGCTGAAGCTATCTGGCCACATAAGCTGCATTTTAAGTAAAGCAGGGACTCTATGTCCTGCACTGCTAAAATAAGAGCATTTGGCTGGCTTTCTGAAGCACTTTTCTCCAGCCTTACCAACAACTGGGAACAGCTCTCAAGAGATCCTAAACAATAGAATCCTAGGAACAAAACCAAAATCAGTTCAATTTTAGATTTGATCCAAAGTTGACATTAACACAAAAACGACCCTTTTTAGTTATTACACATAAGCCCAACTGTTATTTTTTGACAACACAGTACATTACTTTTGTGTGTAATTTTCTTAATAATTTTGATAAAATTATTAAGAAAATTAACAACTCCATGTTATTAATACATTATTTGGTTAAGCATAATATTTCTATTATGTTGCACAAAATAAAAATAAAAGATCCTAAGTTAGAAAAAAGAATGGATCCATGAGAAAGTGAAAAATTTGCATATTGTTACATGATCTGCATGACAGTTGCCAACTATGGTAATACAATGCCTATATATGAAAGAAAAGTACAAGGTCATATTACCAGATCTAACTGAATTTAACACTAAAGACGCAAGGCTTGATGACCTTCAGAGTTTTGAATCTTTTGGACACAAATTGTTCTGCTAATCTACTGTTACTTAAATAATGGAAAATGAAAATACATTAAAAGTACTTTTAAGGTTCACAAGCTTTGTTTGTGGCTGAAAAACCATCCAGTTTTTAAGCACACACACAAGAGAAGCCTAGATGATATAAAGTGGGGAAAAAGACCTATTTTTTTTTTTCCTCCAGAATTAAAATACCTTTACATCACTCAAATGTCAACAGACAAGTCTTTGAATGACTGATGTTACATAATAGACACAGCAATGTGTTTTAGGATGGCAGGGTAAGCTAAGGACACAGCTTTCTTCTGCACTCAAAATGTGTTTGGTACAGAGGGCTTAAGTCAAACCCTTAATGTGAGCAAAATGTGGCTTTTACATGTTAATGATGAGATAAGTAAGGATATACAAACATACAAATGCATCCTTGGTGTTTTTAAAACCCTTTTCCTGTCTTCATGTCTAATACTTGCATTCACATGCCTTCATGTCAAATCAGGTGCTATGGTGCTACATGATGGATATAATTTAAGGTGACAGGTTACAATGTAGCACATTATTTGGAAAATTGGTGAAAAAAAGACAGTTGTTATGAAACTTTTTCTTAAAGATGTTCAGGTTTGTTTGGCTGGTGGTTTTGTGGGGATTTTTTTATTTGTTTTGGGTTTGTTTCACTTTGTATGTGGTTTTTTCATTTGTTTTGTTCTGCTCTGGATTTGGTTTTTTTTGACCCATGCAAAAGAAAACGAAGATGACAGTTTCTATTTTAAAAAGCATATTTTATGTCTAATATAAGAAAGAGGGATTTCTCCACATGCACCAGATGTTTAAAAGGTGTAAACAATTAGAGACAGGATCATTGAGCACATATGATATTCCCTCTAATGAGCCAGCAGAAGGAAAACTTGTGCAAGTTGGAGTGATGGTGCTTTCTCCATTTTCCTCATAGCAAAACTCTAGCTAGGTTAAAGTATATCCCTGTAATTACAATATAGGAAATACCTAAATTAAAAAAAAAAACAAATTAAATCTATGTTCAACTACTTTGAATGTATAGAACTACAGCTCTCGCTCTTTTGATGGCAAAATGTGATGGGATGTTGTTTTAGTAAAAATATTTCCATAATTAATGCATGCCTGCGTTATCTGTTGGATAGGTCAAAGATAACAAAAAGAGGCTTAAATGGTAGTTTTCCAGATTCTCAGAAGTATTGATTTTCTGTTTACTAACCCACAAGTTGATGACATAACAGATACTGTCATGCATTTCTCCATGGAGTTGAAACGGTCAGAAATAAATTTCTATATTTCTACCATTTATATTTCCAGACATCAACGGGAGTGATGCTGTATGCAAATACACGGGCCCAGGGGAAGAGATTTACTCCTTCTCTAATAAGTCTTCATGAGCACTACTGTAGGAAGACAACTGGGCGTAAGACTGAGAAAACTGGGAAGTTATATTCACATTCTAACAGGATATACGAAATACAAAAATTATAGTGTGAAATGCAGTTGCTACTTCCTAGATGGAATGCAGCTGGCATGCATGGAATCTGTTCTATGCTAGTGTGGCTGTTCCCCACACAAGGGAGCCTGCATATTAAGCACATGCTAAGAGGGATGACATGGAGGGAGGAGTGGACTGAAGACACCATGGCCAGGCTCTGTGGTAATCCTTGCAGGGATGGGAAGTTGACAGCAACATGTAGTGGATAAACTCCAAGGCAGCTGTTAACGGAGGGAGAGAAGAGATCTCCATGTTGAACCAGTGACTGTGGTGCAATCCCTTACCTTGAATAAATCTGGTTCATTATAACCTCATTGTAATATTAATGCACACCTCCATCCCAAAGTTACCCACCTCCAAGGTATGACCAGCCCTCACTGAGAAACAGCTCCAGATTTTAATGACCATACCTTAAGAGCAAGGCAAAAAAATTTTACACCAATCAGTAACAAAAGCATGCGTGACTAGAATCACTAAAGTTTTACCTAAATGTAATGAAATAGGATAAAAGTAAGTTAGAGATGGGGAGAAGTTAGCGAAGACTCCATCATAATTTCTGCGATCAGTCAATGGACTGAACCTGTCTGCTACCCCATGGGGATGCCTATTGGTAAGAACTCTATGTGCACTCAATTATTATCTCAAGCTAGTTTTTGTTGGTGATTTGAGTTGGTCTCTATTTTGCTTCAGATTTGTTTTTGCAGTCAGTTGCTATCCCCAGCAATCTTTGAACCCTAATCTGCAATAATTTTCTATTATCAGTGTGCTTGTCAATAAAGTGTGCTACTCCCTAAATTGATTAGTGTTAGTACTTCAAGGACATTGTTATCCAACAGTGGATAACAAGGTTGGCAAAAGTGGGGAGATCCAGGAGTGGGGTTCCTCTTTCTAAATTATAATAAAGGATTCAGCTCCGGTATGTTGTTGGTGTGTGTCCCTCAACAACCCTCTGATCCACTGGACTGTCCGGTGGAGTTCCCACAATGGGATGCTGACAGACTGGTCAGGCACAAGGCTCTCAGCTTTCCTGGGGCATTGGCAAACTGATGAGCATAAAGGCTCCAAGGCACCCATTCTTTCATGTTATAACTATATTAAGGCTGTTCTAGTCCCTTGATGTCAGTGAGGATACAAGATATTTTTATTACACCAACCTGGTAAATAAAAAAGTGTGATATCAGGTTTGAGCAGCATAACTAAGGAAAAAATCTCATAAAGTGAAGAAAGGGTACTTGAAATTTCTGAAAAAAAACAGCAACTGCTAATACACAGAAAAAAGAGGAATCATTCTTTAAAGCAATGAAATGCAAAGTAAAGCAAAGAAAGGGATAGAGATTTTTGAGGAGTATGAAAGGTTTCTTTCACATCATAGTTTTACATTAATACAATCCCACCTCTGGAGGGGAAACCTCTTATTTTATTAATTATCATTTCTATGATTATTGCAAAATTATAAACAGCTTGCTCACTATGCATCTTACCATAATCTGTCCATTCTATCACAGTGTAGCATCCATTCAAGTATCACAGAAAAGAAAGTGTAATATTACAACCATGAATTGGAGGTGGCATTTTGCAAACATCTCGTTACCTTCCATTAACAGCCAAATAATATAGCATGTTCAGGTACGCATGTCTCCTTTGGAATTATTTAAATTTTCGTATTCTGGTATGATCTAAAGCGCTAGTAATTTGGATGGGAAAAAAAAAAAGACAAATGATGCATAAAAAAATGGTACCAGTGCTTATCTTGGACTCATGACTTTTCAAAATTTAGTATTTAATATAATTTTTAGAGATGATATTTCCCTAAAGCTAAGTTTCTTAAAATATACCAAAAAATCAAAGGACTGAAAAACTTTTGTATTTAATTGAAAAACTTTTGTATTTAATTGTATCAGGACTTTTTTGAAGCTCATGCACATACATGTTTAGGAAAGCACAGCTGAACTCTGTGAATGCAATACTTTCCACCTTCTACAAATTTAAAGCCTCCCAAAGGAAAAAAAATCAAAATAATATTATTTTAATTACAGTGTATTTTTAAGTTTTCCCATAACAAAACACTAGTTAGAGAATACCAGGCTTTATATTTAAAAAATCCTAATAATTGTAGCTGATTTTTAAGTAGATTTGGAGAGACCTGTTAGAAACAAATAGGGAAGAAATTATACCTAAGCATGAGCCTGACATTTCATAGCAGAATAATCTTTCTTTATATTTTAGGTCATTCACAAGCTCACTGCAAAGATGCCGAATAATGTAGCAGCATGAATGTTTATATCTCTGTGAAAGACACTCACTACTGCCTAACACCCCTGCATTTTCTATTACACGATGTCTAATTAAGCCCCATGATGCCACTCTCAAATCTGACAAAGCAGAGATAATTCTTGACATTTTCAAAAACTTGGCTTATGTTCCCCTTCTTTTTACAGTGACACAAGCTGGGGCTTCAAACTGATAATGACACTGCAGCAAGTTTCTGGTTTTTTAATCTTTTTCAAACAGTAGTTTACTCAGAAGGAATGAAATCACATGGACCCTTATTTGCCTTTGCAATCTTCAAGCACAGAACCACGGCAGCCAAAAGACAAAATTTTGCCCTTACTTGGCTCAGTTCAACTCCCACCAAAATCAATGGAAATTATGTTATACTACCCAGGGAGCGATTGGGTCCATAGCACACAGAGAGAACTATCACAGCACATAGGAGGTGATAGGTCACATCACTTCAATTGTCCCCGTCTTCTTTCAGCACTAGACAAACATCAAGAGGCAAACACAAAGCAATAAAATAGCAATAGTAATACTCAGTGCCCTGATACTGTCCCTGTCACTGCTGCTCCTCTAATCCAGCCATAATGCAGAATTTTCTCTACCACATGTGGTGCCTCACATCTACATTTCTTGGGCAGCAGCAGGAGGCAGACCAACAATATTTTAAGGCTGTCTTTAATTTTAGACCTATCTCTTTAAAATGAAAACTGCTTTTTAGATAGAAGAATAAGGACAAGGATGAAAAGGATTCTGCAAATACTTCTGAAATTATCAAAATTAACAGAGAGGAATAGGCTTTCCTTTAAAAAAAGAAATTGCTTTCTTTTTGTTTTATTGCTTTGTTTAAGGATATCAATTCCCTCTTCTCTGTCCATGTACCATCACTGTGTTCTTATTTATTTCATTCTCTTTGCTGTGACACTAGCCAAAGACTACAGAAGATCAATTTCTCCATTAAAAAGGCAAAATAAAAAGAACTGGTAATGACTTAGACAATTATTCCACAAATGACCTATGATGATTAAGAGCTGGCTTGCAGATCTCAGGGAGAAAAATAAAAAACCCTCAAATAAAAGTAGAGAAAGCTATAAAATCTCATTAGTATATGATTTAAGAAGTCACAGTTTGCCATTTCATTTCTCAGTCAAAAAGAACTTCATCTCCTGGAGTTAAGACTAATGCAAAAATCATCAATATTTTCAACTGTAAATTCCTGAGACCTGTGTACCAATAGGAAAACGTTTTGCTTTTTCCACAATTTTCTTCTAGATATTGCTTTAATACAGTTTTACAAGAAACATCATTTGTTCAGACTGTGTCCCAATTCACCCTGCAAACAACAGACAACAAAAACTAATTATTTTCAACCCCAACCTCTACCCAAATATATCTTTTGAAGGTATACACTAAATTGGTGGAAAATTACATCTTACATTGGATTTCATGCTTATCACATTTTCCCCCTATCTTTCTTTCTATCTATTCGATTAAATCATTTCACATCTTTCAGAAGTCATAAGTGACAAAGAAAAGAAAGAATTCGCCATAGAAAGATTTAATGTGTATAAAGAATATCAACATTACAATTGTGAACTTAGTATTTGAGCAGCCAAGCTAAAGAGCACACAGTAATCCAACCTACTCCTGAGCAAAAGCAGAGTTTCAACAGACATCTCTCTTCCAACACAAACTTATGGACTAGAAGATAAAGCTATTTGCAATGAGTTTGTTTGCATTGGTTTATTATTTTAATTATGGTAGCATTATGGTTCTAGTGAAACCAGGTGCTGGGTGCCCATGAAGTAAGAAAAGTCTCCTGATTTTATTAAATCTTGCAAAATTATCTGATCAGCTGTATAAATACAGTTCATTGAGATTTCATTTCAATATGGGGTTTTTTACTACTTTTAAGAAGCTGCATTTGGGTATTTCACTTTAAAAGAAAAAAAAAGGGTAAAAAAAGCTCTAAAGGAAAATGTAATAAATTCCTCTATTTAATGCAAATCAATAACGTGCAGTAGTTTGGTTTTAGTGTTTCCCCACTACTTTTATATTGTGTGCCTAATACTCTCACATTTAAATAGCCAAAGACATTCCTCACAGGTCATATATACTGACATGACAGTAACTTACATCCTTTTATAAAGACAATATGTGTACCCTTGATATCAGTTAAGTTTCAGGCAGTATAACAGCTTAATAATCATCTTGACCAGAACAGGGATATCTATTTGCATACATTTGTAGACTCTGTTAAATTCCCTGCTGTAACACAAAGCAAATCACTGCTCTTCACCTTACTGCAAACAGACAGCAGGAACTACAGACCTGAAAATCACCATTCACTAAGGAAAAGGCATAAAAGTAGTTTTATAAATACACTAATGTGGTATATTCTTCTTTCAACAAAAGTAACAGTAAAGGTTTTGAGAAATTTTACAGGACGATTTGCATAGCAATGAAAAAGGTGAATCTGGGATTGATTCATTTCTATTTATGTGTTTTTCAGATCAAATAATTGGCAGAAAAGATATTATTTATGTGAAAGAGATTCAAATTAACTGTTTTCTTGAGTCTTCCTTGAGTGAATCCTAACAATGACTAGCTTGATTTGACAGCATGTCTGTTCTTAGGTAAAGCTGGATGACAGTCATCCACAAAAGCATTTGATTAGTTTATCATTACCTGTGTCTATGTTTAGCAGATGTTTTTGAAGTACTTTGCCTCAGTACTCAGTGAGATTTGTCACCATAGAATGTGAAGTGTGGAACTCTGTTGTTCAAGTTACTCCTAAGTTCTTTCAACATTTTCCAGTAATTTCTTTCATCACTGAATGTATCTTTAGATCATCCGTAAAGTACAATATTTAGGTTGATTTTTTAAATAGAGGGAACTCTGGGAATATCTGGAAAAGTAGATTGCAATAAATTAATATTAGGTAGTCGAGTTGAAGAGAGGGGACTGGCAAAATAGCAGTAAACCAGTATGTAATGACCTGTCCCTGAAGAAGTGGGTAACTCAAAATATTGTCACTAGATCACTTGAGGCAGATTAAAGTGAAATGACACTGGACAATTGATGTTTATAAATTTTTATATATATGTAGGGCTTATTTTAGAACAATTTATTTGCAATGGAAAAGAGGTTTTTCCTGTGGAAATATAGAAGAATAAAAATAACACTTAAGAAATAATATAAGAAAAACAAAGAAAGAAAGGATGAGTAAATAGTGGGGAGAAAAAATAACACCGCCTGTGGATCCAACAACAAGACTTGATTGTTGCAATGTTTATGCCCATTGGTTGAAGTGATGGTTGCAATCCTGACCTGTCACGGGTTGGAGAGCCCATGAAAAACAAAGTTCAGTGGGTTAAGACACACTGAGATTCAGGTGGGAATGACCAGATTAATAACCCTGAGGGTGGTTAGTTTTTACAGTGTCTGATGCAACACTGTGAGGCTCTTAGGGGGTCTTTGATGATTTATGACACCTGCTAAAACATGACAGCTGCCTCTCACATCAGCCTCTCACATTAAGCCAGTTATGTTCTCTCAGAAGTGATGAAAACCCTCAGGCCTATGAGTGAATGTCCCAATACCTTCTCTGGGGGGAGCTGTGTAAGGTAGGACGCTGCATGATAAAAAGCACTATCCCACCTTGCAGGATCAGCTGCTTATTGGCCCCTTCCCTTACCTGGCTCAAAAGCCAGGTCATGCTAAACAAAGGTTGGGTTTTCCTGGTCACCCTCTGGTGCTCATGCCCTCTGCACTTGGGCTGTTACTTGCACATCATCAGCAAAACATTCCCTGTCTTTGCAAATGGCCAGTTGATTAAGCCACTAACCACTAACATTGCAGTCTCTCCCTTTCAGTATTTTCAAAAGATCCTTATGTGCATTACTCATACATTAGTCCCAGTGGACTGTGACTATCCAGCAATCATAGAATATGTTTTGTCATTTTGTATCCTAAAACCGAAGGGTAATACCATTGTGATAATGAAAATATTGTGGTATGTCACCACAAAATGTATGTTTGCAAGAAGAAAAACTAAGCAGGCAGTAGTAATAGCTTCAAGAGACAGAATAAGCATTGCTTTGCCAGTTGAATCAGAAACCACAGCACAATTTTGGAATAAGGTTTTGCAAATCACTATTACTTTTATACAGTAACTTGAAACTCAAGTGTATCCTCACAAAGCCACCAAAACACTTGGATTCCTGTGTTTGTGAAACTGTCTGTTTCATCATGGACAGCTTCATTTCTTCTCACTTATGGATGGCTAACTTGGACGGAGTTAATTCGAGATGATAGAGCTTTTCATTGTAGATTGGCTTTTTCAAAGTTTATCTCTCTAAAATTTTGGGGTAGGTGAACTAGTTGATCTTGGAAGCATGGTACTGTATTACAATACACAGACAAGTGACTCCCAAGATATCTCTCAAGAAGTAATTAAATTACTCAGTTACTCTGTGATGTACTTGTTACGAGGTAACACTCATCTAGAAAACTCAGTGTTCTGTCCTGTATCTCCAAAATAATACATTTACAAGTTTCAATCTGAAGGACAGTTCATTTAGGTTAAGCAAAGATTCTGTGATAGAGCTCCTTTATTTCCTTTGAACTAAATTAATATTTCAGATTTTTTTATATTAGCATTACTAATCAACAAAAGATATCCAGTTTCATCCTAATGAGAAAAATGCACTATTTTTACTAAGGGCAACAATGCACATATATGAACATAAATAGCATGGCTGCACATTCTATTGCTAAATTTTTTATCTATTTGTAAAAAGTATGTGTTGGACCATATTTTTCTAATCCCAACCACTCCATGCAGACTGGGTAACAATATACTGAAGTTAAAGAGAAATAGCAGAAGAAAAATGTGGGGCTTTGCCACAGCATATCTTTGTATGCTCAGCTTCTGCTAGAAAAGTCCGTTTTAGCATTTGCTTCTGTTAAATCCTGGAAACAATTTACTGAGGTTGGAACAAATGTATTTCTAGGGGATTACAATAGTTTATTACCAGAGAACTTGAATTAAAATAAAAAACAAATCAAACTACTAAACCTTTTAATGAAAATGCAGTTTATCTTTTAGCAATTGCAAATTTTCTAAACAAAGGTAATCCACGTGCAGAAGCTACAGGACTGGAATCTTACTTTGGGACCTCTGCATGGACCATGCAATGTCACCCTCAGACCACCCCCAGTTTCCTCCTTTATTGATTCTTGACCTGTCACAATCACCTGCCAGCACAGAAGGATCTCTTGAGTCAGACCCAGGCAAAAGACAGTTGAAACACACTATTTAGAAGTGTCTAAATAATGCCCTAAAGCACTTAACTGTGCTTAATGTTTTTATTGAACAACATGTTTTTTTGTTGAAAGAGTCAGAAAATGCCATGATGACTATTTTCAGTTTGATTTACAGAAAAAATGGATTAGCATCAATTGAAGTGAAAAGAGATTTAAGCTCATGATATATAATTTCTGTTCTAATTTTAGCACATATTTTCCTTGAGCTATTCTATATTTATCTTAATTTTAAAGAATTTCTTGACAAGCTATTCTCTTAAAATACAAGTGACAAATATGAGTAGATCATCTGCGATATGATTTATGCAAAGTCCAGTGTATTCTTGGCTCACTGTGAGGGTACATGGACCGAGAATATAAAATATCTGCACCAGGAAAGAAACATGCACTTCCCAGTCCCTTGCCATCACTTTGTTATTGCATACAGTGAAGCTGCATAAAAGATAGAGCTGAAAGATCCAATTCTTTAATGATTCCTTTCTTAATGAAATAGCTCTCAAATTTTGTTTGAGGAGAAAGACAGCCGCCTCTACATCTGGGTAATTCCCCTTCACCCTAGCCCCCATTTAACTAATTAAATGTTCTTTAGAATTTGAAATCACTGAGTATAACAAAGCTCCTGAGAATCATAAGCAAAGTCAGGAGGACATCTCAAACACAGGAATGGCTAGTATAGGACAGTCTAGGGAGTACATGATGCTTTCAGTATCATTTTGTACTGTACTTTAGGGCTTTAATAGCCCTTCCAGCAATGTTGCACCAACTGCTAATCAATACCAATTATTTTTCTCACCATAGAAACGAGGTTTAGTTAACCCCTGGAGTGCCTCATCCTGAAATAAATAGAGGATGGTTTTTTTTACATGGATGAAGAAAACATCCACTACAGTGAAATTATTCCTGCAACAAAAGTGCTGCTACACCCAAATGTTGGATGAACATATAGTCATTCAAAAAATTACTCTGGCCCATCAGTTTAGGGCCACAGTCCCAAAGCATTAACTTATATAAACAAACCCCACATTGTATGCTGCTATCACACTAATCCTTACAAGGAGCAAAGTGGGAAAGGCTGCTACCCTTGAGTGTCTAGCACTGTTTCAGTCACAAGGGTCTTCACAATGAAGTTTTTGTTGAATAAGCAAGAGACCCTAATATAACTAATTAAAAAATCTGGTGTTTTAATTTCTTTTTTTTTTTTTTTTTGCTAAATATATTTTTTGCATTTCATTCAGCTCAAACATGAGTTAAAACAGTATGAGAACAGCTGTTTTACTGCCAATTTATGTTATTAAAAACATTCCAATTTTCCATTTAGGTCAGGAGAGAATTTATATTGTAAAAACTTTTCATTACCAAAACGGCGGGGAGAAAACCCAAACAAAACAGATCTCCACACACTAAAACAACCTTTTGTGCAACACTCCCATATGCATCTACGTATTTTATGGTAAATAACTACCAACGTAAGTAAATGCCTTGCTTTGGTTTTCTGTTCAGCTTACTACAAGTTTTAGACCAAACATCCAATTAAATCAGTCAAGAATTCTTTTTTCTGTAAGTAGGCAGGCAGACAGTTGAACCAGCGAACTACCTGAATACATCAAAGCTCTTAAATATTAGTGTTAAAATTATTTCCAAGTAGCTAACATAAAGACAACATAAAAATAAGAGTGTTGGAAATAAAAAGTATTAGGGAAACACCTATTTGGCAGCCTTATTGTGCTACATATTCTCAGCGTCCCTGTGGTAATGGAAATCTAGGTTCTCCTGAAGTAAATGCAAATTTCTGCTAAGATTCCAATAACGTTTTATCTTTGTCTATCTATCTGTGAGTACACATGAAATGTTTAATTCTTAAACACCTGGGAGGTTCTGTATACTTTATTCAGTAAGATACACCATCAAACAGGAATAAATTAGAACACAAAACAGTTTAATTTGATTGAAGAAAAAACTTGTGAGTCTTCAAGACAGAGAAGTTTCTCCCATAGCAACTCACAGAGGACAATTTCAGTAGGTCTGAGAGATTGAGAAAAAATAGCCAATACTGTTGAATACACTTCTGCAATGGATCTATCAATGGTCTAGGTAATTGGCTTTATGCTGCTTTGTTAAACTACCTAAGCTAATATAACATTTAAGTGGTCATTTTAGAAAGTGAAGCTGTCTATAATCATGCAGAATTATGCAATTGCTCACAATATGGTGCAATATTCTTTCACTCTCAGCCACCATATGGATATATCTGAAACATTTTTTTCAAACCAATTTAACCAAAAGCAGAGGAACAGAGGTTCTAATAAGCCATTGCCCCTCTGGAGCTGCTGCTGTTCTCTGCATAAGCTTGAAACACTGTTTCCTTCATCAATCTTTTTTGGCTTTTACACCAAACGGGCCCACATTATTACTATTGTTTGTCATATCCTCTGACTCATTGCAGGCTATAAGCTGTTGCAATGAGGTATATTTCAAAACCATGTGAAACTTTGTTCCAGGCATTCTAGAAAAATTTTCCAAAGGAGCATGATGGGCTTCTTTATGATAGAAGGAATATCTTCTGTACCTTCTTGACAGCAATGCTTTGCCAAAAAATCAAACAAACAAACAAAAAAACCCCCACACAAAATTAGGGACTGATGACAAGAAGAGGTGAATCTTGCTGGATGTTTTTAGTAAAACTTCCTGAGGATTTTTTCTTTCTTAATGTGTTAATTTCTCCACTGCTTTTCCTATGTAGTACTTGAAGCAAGACAGAACAAAGGACTTGGAATACCATAGATTTTGGAAACATAGAAAATAATAATTCTAACAGAGGATGGAACTTCCTTTCATCATTGCTCAATCCACTGCAACCAGACCCAGTAACATAAAACATAACTCCTTAAAAGGAAAAAAGCAAAAAAAGGCCAAACCCAACTGCACACCATTCGTCTTTGCTTTCATCCCTATAGTGGCCCATTGCTTTACTAAAGTAGTGTTAATTCTGATGCCATACCAAAAAAAGACAAAAAAACCCAAAAAAACCCCAAACAAACAAAACAAAACTATGTACTTAAAAATGTGATGTATTCCTGTATTTGAGAACACAAAAGTATCAACAAATGTGGCCAGTTTCTCTTTAAATGCTTATTTGGCAAGACAGCCAGCACCTGAGGTTTTCTTTTTGTGCACTTAGTGTTCAAGCTGATGTAACTTCTTCCACTAGCATGCAGTTTAATTATCAGCCTGGCACTACTATGCCCTAACTAAAGTATCAACACTTCCCTTTTTCACTAATAATATCAAAATCCTGGTGGATATTTATAATAGGAATTTTGTGACTATCTGCATAAGTTATTTGATGTATTTAAAATGGTACTGAGCAGTGCTGAGTAGAGGGGGGAGAAGGAAACAAATGACTACTTTTCAAGGAAAAGTTCTTAATCCAAAACTTGAGGCTGAGAGATAAATGGACACAAATTACAGGCAACTCAGTGAAAGCCCTTGCTTTGTTCAGCGTATCGTTACACATCTATCTGTATGAGAAACCCAGATGCTGAGAGGAAATAAAAACCACACCAAAACATAAAAATTGGGTAGGATTTTACACTGGGAAAATGAGTATTTAGAATCTATAGATAACTTTTAAAAATACTTTATGTGAGTTTTAAAGGCTCAACTTTTTTCTCAAGACAAAACATAAAATATTGAAAGACCCTTTCCTCAGGAAAAAATAAGGTCTTTTTAGGTGGTTTACTGAATTAAACTCCCCATAGTATTCTCAACATCTTTTGTAAATTGAAATTGCTATAAAGATTTGGTAACATAGCAGAGGGAACAGGAGAAAATTCCAATGAGACAAAAAGCTTCCATCTGGATTTCATTAAACAGTCATTTTCGCATAATTTACTCTATCATTTTAAGGCATGAAAGTCACTAGATGTATTACTGCATAATGATAAATCTCAGGGATTATATAAAAAAATCTGGTTTTACTCAAGCACTTATTCTCTAGTTGCATGGGCTAGTATTTCATAAGTTAATTATCTGATCAAAAACAATAATAAAAAAAGCTATTCTCTAATGGTGCTCTTCCTTGGATCTGTCACAAGTTTCACCATGACTGGAAGCAACCATTGATCTAAAAGCCAATATTCTCCAAAATGTAAATGACCATTATTTTATATACTTTTCTATGTAAAACCACAATATGTTATCCACCCACTGATAAATATACGGTATGTGTTGAAAGACAGTCTTTTTTTTCTTTTAAGGAGCTATGAAAAATAAATTTAAGTATTTAAAATTATAATTATTATTCAAATTTGCAAATATTTATTAGAACTTCAAAATCACATATCTAATCTGATTAAAAAATGCCACAGGCAGGAAGCTTTTTATATTTGTTTTTCATTTTAATGGAGACTAAAACAAAAATCATATCGTTAGCCAAAATATTATCCTATTACATCAAATTTCTTAGAGAAATAAAACAATTTAAAATAACCTGTACTCCTATGTCTCGTCCCTATGCTAGATCACCATCTCCCCATGGCAACCGTGCCTCTACTGAATTGCTCAACCACATTCCTATTCCCGAAGCTTGGATGCCACAAACTTACCTCCTCTTGAGAGAGCATTCTTTGCAAAGCAGTAATGACTGCCACAATTTTATATTTGCGAATCTCTCTGCACCCTAGGTTTGTCTCACTTTTCAGTGCTTCCACAGCAGCATCTAGCATTGAATTACCCTTTTATTAATTCCTGGCATGATTCTCTCATTCTTCCTTTTTTTTTTTTTGTGTTTTTTTTTTTTTTGGTTTTTTTGTTGTTGTTGTTGGTTTTTTTTTAGCAGAGTACCAATATGGATATAAAGAGGTTAATCAGGGAGCAGGAAAGATCTAGAACTTAAACAGGGCCATCATAATGATAAGCAGTGAGTGTGGTACTGGAAAGAAGCATCTAGCTCTGTAATCTTTGCTTCCACTACTGCTGTAAAAATGAAAAGGGAAGGGAAGGGAAGGGAAGGGAAGGGAAGGGAAAGGAAGGGAAGGGAAGAAGGAAGGAAGGAAGGGAAGGGAAAGGGAAAGGGAAGGGAAGGAAGGAAGGAAGGAAAGGGAAGGGAAGGAAGGGAAGGAAGGAGGGAAGGGAAGGGAAGGGAAGGGAAGGGAAGGGAAGGGAAGGGAAGGGAAGGGAAGGGAAGGGAAGGGAAGGGAAGGGAAGGGAAGGGAAGGGAAGGGAAGGGAAGTTTTAAAGGAATGAAGCAACAGTTTAAAGCTGCTTATAAAATGAGAGCTATATGAAAAGTGAGCTACATGGCACTTTGATCATGGGCTACAGTATTTGTGTGGGGAGATTTCTGAAAGAATTCAGGCTGTACTTAACAGAAGTTATGGTGTGGCAGCAGAGATGATACTGTTGCAATTTATGAATGTTATATATTGCAGCTCTTACAGAAGCAGAAGCCTATAACAGTGCTGAAAATCAACAGCTCTCTCTCTCTCTACTGCTGAGTTAAATGTAAGGGTAGAGGTTACCTAAATTATAAAGTAACCCATCTTTACATTCTAACGTTGATGAATTTTATAATTGCACTGAAGTATTTAGGAAGGGGTATTTGCGTCCTAAAAAAGGATAGGGAGAAAAAAATACTGTTAGTAAGGGGTGAATTGAGCTCTTAACACTTGTTTCAGTTTACAGGTCGATTTTAATTTTGTGTTAAGGATTACAGAGAAATCTGTCAATAAGACAATGGTACAGAAAATACCTGAAGGCAGTAGAGAAACCACTCTTAGTATCTAATGGGAAATTTCCTATGTAAATTATAAAATTGAAAGCAAAATTAACCTATATTTTGTTCAAACACACTATCTAGATTTTAAAACCCTGAGAGGCATCAAATCTCTGGTTGGTTCAAACATCTAGATATTTTACAGAAAAGACAATTCCAGGTGAACAGAACACTACATAAGATCAGACATTTGACTGCAAAAGCACAAGCTTTTTCTCAAAAAAACCCAAAAAAACCCAGTGTCAACAGAAGCACTTGGAATTAATATAACTTTATAATGCTTCCTGAACTACTATAAAATCACCTTCACCAAAGCAGCTCTCATAAAACATTTCCAATAGATAAACACTGACAGAAATAGTTGCTTAGTAGCTGTTGTGCCTCTGTGCCTGTTCTGCAGCCTCTGAATTCTGAGGAGGATCACTTCTGAGCACAGCCTGAAACCTCTCACCTCACTAAGCATCCTGTCACTCACATTCCCTCTGTGTGCCCCCCAGCAAGAGGACAGGAGTAGTAATGGTCTCTTCTAAGTCCCTGTGAGTAATTGTTCCCAAATAAATTAACTGCAGTGCACATTACTAGATTTCTTAAACAAATTAGGTATTCAATATCTACTGGTGCCCCAAGGAACTGTAGATAAAGTAAAAGATGGTATCAAGCAGAGGTCATTAGGATTTATTTTACCAACTATGCGTATATATTTTGCATTTTTTGCCACACGGCAAGAACACAAAGATCTAAACTACAATTCTAGAACTCTGACAACTATGGATCAGTGACTTAATCAAAATGTATTTCTGTTGTAATTTAGAGAGCAGACAGCAGGAGGAATTATATGAAAACACAAAGCGTGATACAAACTCCAGAAAAGGATCATTGTGGAAGAGGCGATACTGGTAGAGATCCCTAGCAAGCCAGTATTAAAATTCTGAGAACAAAAGAACTCAGAACTCCCATACAAGAAAAGTCTGATAGCTTTCTGGTCAAAAATTAAGAATTTTAAAAGAAGCTAATCCAACTAAATATAACATATTTAAATCCAGAATACCATTGAAATATAAATTTCTTATGAGTTTATTTCTTTAAAAAAAAATCCTAAAACTTTAACGTAAATATCCATATTGTGATGAAACAGTTATTTGAATAGCAATACTTATTCCCTCTTTGAAAAGACTGAAAATTGTAGATGAAAACCCTGTTCAGGTAACATTTTCTTCACAGATTCTGAAAATTTCCTTTGTATCTTCTCCAAAAATAATAAGAATTTCCATGAAGTATGGTTCTGTTCAATCTAATATTAGATTTCAAAATTTATTAGTATTACCATTGCATTTGAAGCCATTGTTAAGACACAGTCAGTTTGCTTAAAAACCATAATAGCAACAAAACAAGAAAGATGATGACAACTGAGGGAATAAACCTTAATTCTAAATGTCTATTTTTCTCCAAATAGCCCTAATAAAAGAAAGAAAAATATTAGTATATGTCATCTCTTTCTAAAACCTAGGCAAGTGAAGGTAGCAAACATAGAGAAAATGTACAAGAGGTAAACAGAAATGCAGTATTTTTAAAGAACTTGAGAAGGAGGTAGAGCAGATTTTATTAAAGCAAATTTATAATTTATATCTGAAGATTTACTATCATGCACTTCCTGGCAAGTTTCATAGCTTCCAAGTAACCAAACTACGTGTTTTGATATGCTGCAGGAATAAAGCTATTACCAAGGCAACAAAACACAATGCAGTGTTTGCTATACTTTGTCTATTAAACTTAAGCATTTGCTTTAAAAAAAATCACATTTACCAACCTATTATGAGACTTGTATATTAAAAAGGATATTTTCCTTCCTGTTTCCTTGACTCTTGAAATCATTCTGGCTTCAGTGCACATATAATTATGTTTGTTTAAATGAAAACTATTGAGCTGTATGCTCAGGGAAAAAATGCAACAACTTAAACACAGTATGAAATTTTTAAAAAGTAAATGCTTACGGAATATCAATAAATAGAAAGCTTTTCCATTCAAGCAAAGAACACAGCAATATCTGGTTAAACTGAATTGTTTGCATAATTCTCTTAATTAGTAGAAAGCCACTAAAAAAATCTTTGGTCCTGGTTCTAATGTTTTTACTTACATAAAACCAATCTAGTCCTTAAGTAAAAGCAATTATTTAATACTATTCACCATATCATTTTTTTGCCTTCACGCTGATTTAGTCCATTAAAAAGGAGCGGAGATGCTCGTCATCTCTGTAATTTAATGAATGCCTTAGTTGGTTATATATTATTACTGCTTAATATAAGTGGCAGCAGGACTGAAATTGTCCTCTACCAATTTCAGTATCACAGGGCTTTGTAGGGTAGGTAAAAACCATGAGACTTTCAGGTAAAACAGAATGTGGAAATGAAAACCAGAAACACTTCAGCACTTATTAATTGTGAATTTATGGACCTAGAAGATGATGGTTTGATTGGTTTTAATGAAAATTGGTCAGAACAGGGTTGGATATGCCTGGCACAATTCCCTTTACATTCTACCTGCTCTGACAGATAGTCCTTGAGCTTATTCTGCTAACCAGCCATTTGCAAGCTGAAGCTGTTGCTTGTCAAGATGCCTGAAGACAACTTCTCATGAGTCAATCTCAGCAATGGCAATGACACAATTATAATTTTAATGACATACATTCTTGATTTCTGAAGTGTATGACTGATGCTTGTCATTGGTATTCACGTTGGTGGGTAATAGCAGGAATTCTCCACCTATCAGAAGCTCCTGGATTCCTCAGGATTTAAAGCTGTAGTTTAGTTGGCAGAGACAGGAGGAGGGAGTACAGTTGCCTTGAGCCACCAGTCTTCCCAGCTGAATTTAAATTAACCTAATAATAATTGCATCTATAGATACTGCAAAGGAAAAAATGTGCATATGTAATTGCCTTTCACTGTTGTGGTTCTCCTTTGTTACAACAGACTGGTTTAATAGAAGGCCCACAGACTCATGTCATCCATCAAAGTAGAGTAAACAGAAGCTCTTAACAACTTCACTATTTTAATAACACATTTCAGCAATCCCTCTTTGCTGGGATTAAAGAGCTCCACTTGCCAAACTGGAGGTGAGGATGAACAGCTGACAGAGCAATAGGAACTGAGAAAGCATGAACATTGTCCACGTTGTTTGCTGAGTTGCCAAAAATATATTAATAGAAGAGGTGTTACCTTAACTGATCCCCTTTTCTTTGTGAGGAAAATTGCACTGCTACTGATAATCCATACTAATGTTAAGCCATCATAAAACTGTTTTTAAAAAATCAATTACAATCTGTAACAGAAAATGGTTTGGTGTGACAAAAAATGTTATCTGTAGAGAGTTATTTAGGCAGTCTGCCTGGGAAAATATTTCCAACAACTGTTAAAGAACAATAAACAGTAAGTATGTAAAAAATGTGCCACTGCTTTTGAAAAATTATATAATCAAAATTAAAGTTCCAGTCCTTTTAGATCATCTAGGGGATCAGAACAGGATTCTTCTTTCAGATAGCTGAACTGATAAACACAAGTATAGTCCCAGTCCCCTGAGGTCATTATTTAAGAAACAACTAATGGGACAAACCCTTTTACCAGCCTTGGGCGTTTCCACTCTATTCTGAAACCACATTAAAACTGAGAAATAATCTGTTTTGTTTTGGAACAATAATTACATATTGACAAGTTAAACTGTAAGACCTAAATCAAGGGGATTTGGGTTATTATGTGAGCATTCTCATGGGGCAAACCTAAAGGGACATAAATTAGTTTGCCACAGCCTAACTCCTTTTCAATTTTACTATCCTGAGTGGCATTAAATACAGGGTGAAAAGGAACTATTGAAATAAAAAATGCGAGGAAAATGTAGAACAGTTGTCACAAAGAGTTGCTGCATAAAATTAAAATAAAAATAGCTTTGCTTTACAAGGAAAATGTTCAATGAAAAACATTTTATTATTACAAAATACCTCCTCTTGCTTCTTAATTATTTTTCTTTGTTTAGTTTTTTTTCCCCATCTTAAATAGCTTTGATATTTTCTCTAAATTCTTACCAAAAACCTTTGAGAATGATCTAATTTACTGAACAATTACTATTGTAAAATTATTGGTCAGAGTGTTTTCCAATCATTCACTAGTTGATAAAATGGAGTTTATAAATAAGATATAGGGAAGAAAGGCACCGTTCAAAAAAATTCTGTAAGCTCATAAGATGGCAAAATTGCAATGTGTTTTACATGTAAAAATATAATGCACATGTTTAGGAACAACTAAATTATTCCATTTTGTGACACTATTAACCTACTTTTTATGAGCTAATTTTTAGTTTTCAAATTATGCATATCCTCCCTGTGCTCATATTTCATTTAGTCTTTACCTATATCTAATTTCAACAACATATCTAGAAAGAAGAAATAAATGCCATCTATATTATACCTACTATATACATGAGTAAAAAAGAAGAAACTACTACCAATATTTTGACTTACATTTCTAGGCAAAAGTCAAAGAAAATTTTCAAATAGAACAGATTCATCAAAAGAAAAGAAAACAGAAAAATATACAGCTAGCTAAGTACAACAAAAATCTTTAACTTTCTGAGAAAAAGAGAAAACTTCAGTAGAAACCTGCTGTTATATAAAGAACATGAGGAAGTACAGCAATAACTTGGTGAAATTACATCCAATCATATGATTATCACAAAAGTGTATCATTACATATGTTTGCATCATTTATTCTTCTGCAATATTTGACCTTCTGCAACTAAATCTCACTGAGGAGAAAACACTGCAAGCAGAGTTGGGATTGGTTTTACTGAACTCTATTAAATTTACTTTACAAGCATAAAAGTATATTGCCCATAGTATGAAAATTCAATGCAACTACTTTTTTAAGATTATCTTTAATCCTTGCTTGAAGGTTAAGGTTTGGCTCTGTGGCAATATGACATTCCTGTACAGATGTTTCAGTGACTTAGGTCCCCCAGCAGCTATCAATGGGACATGTCAGGTGCGGGGTGTCATTGCTCATGTCTGCACTTTGATTGCTTGTAGAGCTCCATAGCAACTGAAATAGAAGCAACCTGTTCTAGCAACAGGAGATTGCTTTCATATTTTACTAAGATTGGGTGTTCTGCTTGAGTTGTATAGTAGTGGATGACTTACTGGTTTAAAAAAAAATAAAAATGTTTACAGAGTAAAAGTTTTGTCTCTTTACAAACTTGGATTTATGAAGTTCAGCAAGCTTTGCTGATTCCCAGTTAGGTATCTGATTCATAGCCAATAATCCAAAGATTACATGATTGCATATTAAATTAACAAGATTTAGGGATTAAATTTAAGTGAAACAAGAAGAATGAGCATGAATCTACACCAGAGAAGGGGAACACAAAAACCAAATAACCAAACCAAACGAAAAACTGAAATGAAACAAACAAATAAACAAAACCCCCAAACAAACTCCCCCTACATTAAACAGAAAAAAAAAAAAACAAGGAGAAATAAAATTACACAACTATAAAATTACACAACTGTAATCTGATGGCATAATAATTCTGACCTTTCCCAAGGGAAACTATGCAAAATCAAGAGGAACAATGAAAACATTAAGAATTTCCATATGGCATTTTTATATAATTCCTTAATTAGGCTGCAGTTTGATGACAAAACCCTCTTCTCTCCCCAACTGTAAATAGCAAAAAACCAGAGTTTTGGATGATTTTGAGTTCTATTTCTGACCTTCTTGGCAGGTTTCTACACTGCAAAGCTCTCTTTTATCCTAAAAGAGATATTTACAAAGGGAATAGTGAACATCCACAGTTTCTTTCATCCTCCCTGTTCCACTTCACTGTAGTGAAGCCCACGGAGAAGTTTGGTGTGTTTAGAACTGATACAGTTGAAACAGCCAAAAAAAAAGTTTCAGTGCTGTTTACCTAAACTATTTAATGTGTGACTACCTAAAAAATCATTGCCTCCCTGCAGATGGAAGGCTAGAGGAGACAGTCGTTCCCCAAGCAGTACCTGGATGCTATACATGTTCACAATTCTGGTCCACTCATGCCTGCTATGCCTCATAACCAGTTGGGTGCCTCCGAGTAAGAGCTACATGAGCATCTCTTGAAAGCTGAAGAGTGCTTTGCAATTTTCTGCCTATTGTGTTCTTATTCTTGATTTGGACTCATTCCTCTTCACTCTGCCTCCTTGAAACCTTGTTTCCTTTATCACTCTCTCTGGCCCACAAAATCAACCCACAGCTTGTTTTCAGACCAAGACTAATAACTAGGCTTTACCACATGTCTGTCATGAAACTATGGAACTGCTGTCAGTGAGCTGTCCCATCTATGTTCAATGAAGGCGCACTATAAAGAAATCTTTTTTCACAATTGCTGCATCTTTTCTGTACTCAGGGAAGATTGCACTGGCTGTCCTCATTTACCTTGTTGAAAGCATTTGTTCTTTACTATACATTGCCAGCTCCTTCCATTTTTCTTCTTCTCTACTTTGCTTTCCAGATTTTTGCACAGAGTGAAAAATGGTAGCCCAGGAAAACACCCCAGAAGCAGGAATAGGGTAGGCTGGTACTTCTCTTACAGCTTTTCTTTATACACTAAATCATTACAGCTATAATGTGTCCAATGGTCTCTGTATGAACACAGAAGGCACACGCAGTTTCCCGTGGTAGGACAAGACTCCAGCATCCCACATATTTCAAGGGAATCTTTCACTTTTCATCTGCAATGAATTTTGCATTCCTCCCTCAAAGCAATCCTGTGTGCAATCTCCTACACTCTTGGGTGATGCTCCATTTAATAGCTTATTATGTAAAACCAAGCATTTCTTATTTTCTTTCTCCAGTATTATTAATGTCGCAGCTACAAATTCAGGTACAGAAGCTATTTACATTTAATCTTAGAGCTTGAATTTTTAATTGTGAATCACAGCCTCATTGAGGAAATGTAATCTGAATCACAAATGGACAATTAAGTTTAGTGACACACAAAATCTTTGTTCTGACTCTTTCCAACTGCTGATCTTAAGACTATTTTTCCCCAGTATAATGACTTCTTGAATACTGTTCTTTTGTAGTGAGACTTACACAAAGATTGCAGAAAATAATTTTCTAAATTTTCAGCTTCCTGGAATGAGGTATATGCCTCACCTGTCTCTTAACTCCTCGCAGGGTATCAGCTATGTTAACTAGTGGTTAGGCACATAAGGGAAATTGTGATTATGATTACAAGATAAGAGAGAATAAAGGAGCTGTGGAACACTAATAAGTGTCTGTATCTATACCTGGGAAAACTATACTGTAAATGGTATAATCATGCACTCTCACATCAAATATAGGTGCCTAAATTCTCTTTCTTTCTTCATAAATCAAGTAACTAAAAATTGATCTCAGTGTAACTGTTCAAAAAGATGTAGTGTCTGATTTTGGTACGCATGCTCTATGATTTAAACTCTATTCATAAGAATAACATCTTTATTCAAAACATGAATCATGTGAAACTTTTAAATTGAGAGTTTCATTTTGCTGTTAATGAGCATGTCCAACTCCAGAGAACTTCAATACTGTAAATGAGGACAAAATGTATCCCTTAATTACTGCAAGTCACATTCATAATAAATACTGTAATTTAAAGTTTGCTGTACAGCTATTCCTTGTCAATCAATATCACACTTGCTCAGGAGAAACAAATATTATGTTATTATTAATAACAATGTCTTGATACTGCTATTCTTTACATTGAATAATCACAGTTAAGCAAAATCCTATAACAGGCAATGGCTTCAATTGGTTTCAGCAGGCATTTTTATTCAAACTCGAAACGACAAGGCAAATATCTATGGTGCTGATACACAGATACTGCAATCAGACAATTTATTCTGGGTTTAATGTAAACTTTTGACTGAAGCACAAATCTTCCATAGGATTTCAGCGTACTAATCTATGGTTTTAAATTAGGCAGAAATTATTTTGAGTGATGGCTCCTCTTAACATCAGGGGAGTGCTTACCTCTCTCACTTTACTTTATACATGGCAGGCCTCCAAAACTCCTGCTGTTAAATCTGAATTAAGTAGCCTTAATATGTATGATATTTAACATTTTCAGAAACGATGCATTAAATCTGTAGACTAAAACTTCTAGTTAAGGAATGAACCCAATACTTCAGGGCTTTACATGCATTTCTTTAATTCCTCTTGCCAAGTGGATGTTTCAGTGCAAACCATATAGAAGTTCACATCACCTGGATCTGTTTCTGCAAGATTAGTGGAGTAACATCTTAGTCTGAAATGGATCTTTTTCTTTCTCAGTGTTTTAGTCCCTGAACTCTAAGGCTTGTATTAAATGTGAAATAGGTATAATGAGTTTTAATTTTTAAAGACATTAAATACCCTGAACAAGATGGTTAAGAATTGTAGAGCGACTTTGTCACTAAAAAGAGCTTAGCAAATCCAGTAAAGTACCACATTAGTTTTCTACATGCATGATTATATATATTTGCTATGTTATCAGTTTCTGAAAATGTGTTCATTCCTTGAAGCTGAATTTCTTCTGAAAAATGTTAGATGAAATATGAATAAATGAAGTATTTTTTTAAAAATTCAGTTATTCACATTTCTCAATATGAATTTACATTAATTTCTACAGCAAACAAAATTACAGAAACTAAACCTCTCAATAACAACTATCATTAATAAGGTGTTTATTTAGGCAGAGAAAGTATCAAGATATGTATAGTTGCACCTCATCTTCGAAAACTGACAATTTGTGATAACTAGGTCACAGTCCGGCACTTTACCTCCTTTACCCATAACCTCCTTCAGGCCTGATGTTTTCACTGTTGACTTTGAAACTACTATGTCAGTGCTTTACAATAGCTCATACTTCAATTGGTGTAGCAGTGTCATTTTGTTTCTTTAATATCTCACTTTTTTGTCCAATGGCGTTATCACTGGAGAAAAAACTAATGAGACACAACACTTGGTATGAATACGTACTTAGGAAAGCCTTCACAAAGTAAATGGTAATCTCAGAAACCATGCCTAAAATTGTGCGTATAATCTGGTCGAAAGTAACTGTCATTTGTATAAGTGGACCAAACACAAAAAACCAGGAAGAACTTTCTATTCTGCTTTAGATTAAAAATTATGGAGAACGATAGATGAAAATTCAGTGGACTGATGAAATCTTCTGTCCCATGGATCATTTAAAGGGATCAAACATAGCCCAGAACACAATAAAGGGGACCAAAACTGCATTTTAATAGGTCCAAAGTAAGGATGCTGAATATCTTTTTAAAAAAGTAAAATCCCAGTGTTCCATAACAGCAGGATAAATAAGACGCTGTAATCTGTGGGCTGCACAGCTGTTACTGGCAGTTCAAAGGAAACTGAAAGGTCAGTGGTTGTCAACTCTCCTATAATTTTAGTAGTGTGGTGGGCTGACCTTGGCTGGCCACCAGGTGCCCTCCAAGCCACTCTATCACTCTCCCTCCTCAACAGAACAGAGAGAAAAAGTACAATGGAGAGCTCATGGGTCAAGATAAGGACAGGAAGATTACTTACCAATTACCATAACAGGCAAACCAGACTCAACTTATGGAAATTAATTTAATTTACTGCCATTTAAACATAGTAGGGTAATTACAAGTAAGAACAAATCTAAAACCACCTTTCCTCCTCCCCTCTCTTCTTCTCAGGCACAGCTTCACTCCCTATTTTCTCTACCTCCTCCCCTCCAGCAGTGCAGGGGGATGGGAAATGGGGGCTGAGGTCAGCTCATCACACATTGTCTTTGCCACTCCTTCCCATACAGGAGGATGACTGCTTACACTCTTTTCTTGCTCCAGTGTGGGATCCCTCCCATGGGATACAGTAGTCTTTCATTAACTCCAGCATGGTTCCTTCCCTTGGGTTGCATTTCTTCAAAAAATGCTCCATCATGGGTCCTTTGCATGGGGTGAAGTCCTCCAGGAATTAACTGAAGGGTACCACACAGGATCACAGGTCCTGCCTGGAACTTGTTCCAGCAAAGGCTCTTCCCAGGCTGCAGCTTCTTTCAGAGTATATCCACTTACTCTGGCACAGGGTCCTCCACGGACTGCAGTGCACATAGCTGCTCCACCACAGACCTCCATGGGCTGCAGGGGCATCTCTGCTCTTGTGCCTGAGGTCCCTCCTCTCCCTCCTATTCACTGATCTGTGGTTCTCTCACATATTATCACTACTCTCCTCAGGTGCTGCTGCACAGTATTTTTTACACTTTCCTAAATATTTTCATAGAGGTGCTCCTAATGGACAGACTGGCTCAGATTTAGCCAGCGGCAGATCTCTCTTGGAGCCAAGGGAAACTGGCTTTGCCTCACATGGGGACAGCCTCTGGCATCTTCCCACAAAAGACATCCCTGCAGTCCCCCCGCTAGAAAACCTTTCCACATAAACCCAGTGCAAGTAGCTGCAAGGGTATTACATGATAACACATAATATAGGAAGTGATGAACATATGGAAGTGTATTTCTGAATTAAACTAAAGATCAGTCCGTGAGCAAAATATTAAGGTCCTCCCACAGTACAATTTATTGTCCCACAGTACAATTCATTGTTCTGCAGTACAATTTATTGTACTTTATACATTAGTAGATGAATTTATGCTATTTCTCACGATTTAGTCTCAAATAGGATTACAGCAGAGACCACACAATCTGCTATTCTCTCTAAGCAATACCTTAAGGAAAAATATTCTTGATGCTGAAGACTATCTTAATACCCATTTTCCATGTAGCTTCTGTCATCCTAACAACATATTTCCAACAGTGAGAACGCAGATAGCTTCCCGCAGAGTTTCTAATCTCAGGGCCATTTCACAGAGCAGCCAGGAGGATGTGCTAGCGTAATAAGAAATCTGGTAACTACTGCCTAGAGATATAACACTTCATGTCTGCTCACTTTTCAAACTCTGTTGGCTTAAAACAGGGATCCTAGCTTGGCTCCTAAATCTTTCCTTCCCTAGATAGCAACACATTATTCTCACACCAGATAGCTTAACTTGCTGGCTGCCTACAGAACCCCTGAGATCCCTTTTAATTATATACAAAACTAACACACAAGGTCCATAAAACACTTCCAAGTCAGTCAAGACTGCTAACTACTTGGATTTGAAGTGAACATGCTTATGTTTTGATTAAGTTGGTACTTCTGTTTACACTGCAAGTGAAGACAAAATACGCCAAAGATCAAGGGGGACTGGTTGTACACTGGACTTTGAAATTAGTATCCCAGACTTACTTCACTTGAAAGACAACACAGGGTTATTTTGGGCAAAAGATTCTAAAGCACATAAAGAAAGAATGCTATTTCAGTAAGATTTTTCCCACAATATGTTTAAAAAAATTTTCTTTTTGCTTGACAATTTCCCTGTGGCATTGTGCCACCTCCACACAGCCATCCATAACTCTTCTCCTGCTTGAAACAATCTTCCACATGCCACTCTTGTTAATGACTGAGATACCCCCTGATGGTGCTTAACATTTAATAGTGCTAGAGCTCCACGTTTGCCCAAACAACCTTTTCCATTTACCTTACCTCAAAGGCGTTCTAATTTTTCTTCAGAGACAGAAATCCTTTAAGCCCATTGTATCCTTAGGCTACAGATTTACTGAGATTTAGGTTTCCAATAAGAGCTCCAAGATGAATGCCACCTTCTCATTTATGAATCAATTTTTGCCCATCGGCTTTTCAGTGTTATTACTTTTTATTTTATTTTACACTCAAAGGAGAGAACATCAGAAATACATACATACATACACACACAATGTTGGAGTGAGGAGGGAAGGAGGAAAAGCTTAAATCAGAACCAAATAAAATATATTCCATTCTCCTCAACATATTATGAATACAGAAATCTCAAATAATGTGTAGCCACATAGTAACTTTTTCATCTTCAAGATGCTTGTGTTGATTATCAGCACTCACCACAAAGACAAGCATGCTACTTCTTAGTGTCATGAGCTATGTTTTCATATAACAGTTGCCAGTGGCTAAATAGGCACTTTTCTTTTCATGCACCACAATTCAACTGATGCTATCATCTGTCTACAGTGGTTAGCATGTGTTTGGTCTCAATGAAGACAATAATGTACTTTGGAAAATTCTGTAAAGGAGCAGCACATGAAAAAGCTTTTTTCGCCTGAACTAAGTAAAAATCCAGTGCCATTTATCTGGAGTTAAAATCCAAACAGTGAAGCAATAAACTGAATGGCTTAAAAAACTTAGTTGCAAGAATCATGATTTTCAAATCACTGACTAGTAAATTCAGATTTATTTTAATGGTTTTTTTACTGAAATGATTGTTGAACTTCATATAAAGCCCAACACACTAAGAAATTCTAATTGGGGAATTATGTGGTTATGGTCACGTATCAAGTCTAGATCAACTATAACCCCATTTTAATTGCTTGTTGGGAGTCAGATACTATTTTTGCTCTATGGCTTAGAATTCACCCCATTTCAGGAATACAATGAAAATCAAAAGCTGGAATCAATCTTCTATCAGAAGTTAGTCTGCCATGGCAGAACTCTTCTTGACTTCAGAAACATTCCCTGCAAAATGAGAATTGCCATGCTAACCAGGCAACATGTTTGCCAAATCCTGTTGGTATGAGGTGATTAGAATTTTATCTCCATTTATGACAGCTGTAATATTACCTTTAGTTACACCATTATATTATTAGCAATAATTTAAAAACAAGAACAGGTTTATTTGATGGGAAGGGAGGTATTTTCAGAGTTCAAAATTTATCTAGAAAGCTCAAAAACCTGAGCAGAATCTTTCTGTAAGTGGTACATTCAGGAATCCACCTCTGAAGATTTTTTGAAGAGACAGAAAGCATCTTCCAGTATAGCCAAACTATGATAGCAATGAAAACAATTAGATGGAGTTCAGTGTCATCCACATGAATGCTTAAAGGATGACAACTGATCAATGTGTGACTTGGGCCCAAGAGACTCTGCATAACAATTGAGACACTGACCCATGGGATGTACTACAATGAGTCAAGGCTCTTTTAACACCGCAGAACCTGGCACACTGACCAAATTGTTCCATTTATCTCTTATTCACTTACTAGGGGTTTTTTCCCACTGTATTCCACATCTGAATTTCCCATTGCACAGACAGGTAGAAGGGATGTAAGCAATTGTGGGCTTACACTCCTACACCTGCCTTGTAGTCAGATTAGGAAACAAGAAAGGTGAAAAATAATCAAAGAAAACCAAAATAAAGCAAACCAAAACACCTCAAGAGTGTTGTTGCTTGCACTTGCAGAACAGATCTTGCATACCAAACATCAGGAAAAGCCATTTTCAAAGGTTATCTGAACTCAAGTTAAATAGTTGACTATTCAGCCAAGTGAAAAATAGATCCAAAGGATGAAATAATAAAGCACCAGGGACAAAAGATCCACACACTATTTAGCAGAGAATGAGGTTTTCTATAATGGAAACATAAGCAGAGACTCTTACAGTACTTTCAAAAAACGATTGCAAGCAAAGCCTTGTGAACATCAACATATTCTGTGACAGCTGTTTACAGGTTTTCCTTTTAAGCTGTTCGCAGTTGTATGTCAGAGCAGTAATTTGAGGAAAAAAATAGAGATGTGAATGCTTTTCCAGATACAGGCATGCAATAAAAATACACTCATCTGAAAATAAATGATAATGGTATTTTCTGGTTAAAAAAACGGTTTGTGCACTGCAAATTGAAACACTCTAACCTTTGAGTTTTCTAAAATGCATTTTTCAGGTTTAGTTATACATTATTTAATACTAAGAATTCATTTTCATAGTTTCTGGATAAGTCATTCAGAATGACAATGCTTTATATTTAAGAAGGGAAGGAGGGAAATATAACATAATAGAAAGAGCCTACAATGTCTCCTGCTCCACTTCCAGAAAAAAAAAATCTGTAATTATGAAAATCTATTTTTTGTTATGATAAAACAAGGAAATAAAATTCTTTCCGGACTGTGTTTAAGACAAAACTAGATTCAATTCAAAAAGTGGTACTGCTTCAGATAGCATTTGGCTTCTTCTTAATTTTAGCTTATCTTATGACAGTAATGAAGGGCTTTATTTTTATTTATAGCTGCTGTTTTGTAAGAACTAAAAGGAAAAACATGCTTTAAAGAATTAACATGAATATTTCAAAGCACTGTTATTATACTGTATCACTGTGCAAAGCAGTCTTCAAAAACTCTGGGAAGCAGTGTAAATGAGGTGAGCGATGGCACAGCACGGGCCATTTGGCACCTGAAAGAGCTTCTGCTGCACAAAGTGGATTGGCAAATTTTGTGCTTTTTCTTCCAAGGCTTCCTTTTACTTGTATGAAAAGCAAAACCTTATAATATGGAAGTGTTCCATTTGAATGGTATATTTACAACCCTTGTAAGCAGCTGAAATAGCAAACTGACTTAGACTCTCCATAGCTCCTTCACGAAAGAAAACAGGAAAACAATGTGTGTTTAACAGATTTTAGTTTCTTGCTGCTGCCTCTTCCCGCTGACCATAATATAGAATAGACACAGCTTATTATCTTTGGCTTTATGACTACAATAATATTCTCTTGCCACTAAGGAAGCTTGTCTTCCTGGGTGGGAAACACAGAACAGTACAGCTATTTTAGGAGAAAGCTTGCTGTTCCATGCAGGAAGATTTTGTTCAGAAGCAAAGGCTTGAACAAAACGTCAGGCAGAAGCAGGGGGAGAACAGTACTTCTGTCAGCATAAGTCCTGTTCTGAAATCTTCCACTTATGAAAGTTGCCTCATGTTGACATAACAGAATCCTCTGAAATGCAAATATATATACATTCAAAACATCATTAGTTTCTTGAAACTTCATTATGTATAATCAAGAAGAGTTATGACATCTTCTGCCAAAATTCCTCACATATATCTGTATGGTAATGTCACAGAGTTAGTATCTGACAAATTTCTCTTATAGGTAAACATGGCCTAAATACACTAGGGAAGATTCAGGAAGAAAAAGCCGAAGTTGAGACACTGGAAATAGAGAAAGCAAAAAAGTATAGGATTGATTAAAATTGGCCATAATGTTTTAACTGGAGTCTTCACCAGTAAAGATGAGCATCTGTTGAATACTATTTTTCTGTAAAGTCTGAGGCTATTTTCCTAGGCAACTGGTTTAAACTACCACTTGTGGTGTGTTGGCTCTGCCTGGCTACTAGATGACCAACCAGGCCCTCTCTTACTGCTTCTCCTCAGCAGGACAGGAGAGAAAGTAAGATAAAACACTTCTGGGTCTGGTATGAGAAGACTGATTAACAATTACCAGCATGGGCACAACTTCAGGAAAATTTAATTTGTTGTCAATTTAAAGAGAGCTGGCTGGTGACAAACAAAGAAAAAAGAGAGAAGTAATATCTTCCACTCACTCCCCCCTTTTCTGAGGCTCAACTTCATTCTCTCATTCCTGACCTGTGAATGCACTTGCTCTGGTGACTCCTTCTTTGGAGCGGTAGAGGAATCTCTGCTCCAGTTCCTGGAGCATCTCCTTTCCCCTCCTTCAGTGACCTGGGTAGCTTGCAGGGATGTTTCTCATATTTTTTCCTCATTTCTTGCTGCCAGGCAACATTTTTACCATTTCTTAATAATAATTTCTGCAAGATGCCACCCCCTTGGCTGTGGAGCTCAGCTGTGCCCTGAGGTGGATGGGCTGGAGACAGCTGGAACTGACTGTGTCCAACACAGGGCAGTCCCAGCTGCTTCTCTGCTTCTAGCAGGTGATCCCTTTTTTTTTTTTCTTTATCTATCTATCTATCTATCTATCTATCTATCTATCTACCTATCTAGACAGATAAATAGATAGATGATAAATAGATAGATGGATAGATAGATAGATAGATACATACATACATACATACATACATACATACATACATAAAAAAGAAAAAAAAGAGGTGGGCAGTAAAAAAATATTAGGTGAATGATGTTGAAAAGTATGAGTATTTAGCAAAATAGAAGTGTACACTCTTGTTTCCCTGCATAGAGCCAGCCTGAGTAATGGGGCAGAGACTCTTATGTATAGTCATAGAGAATTTTTCATATATTGCTCTAATTTACAGTCAAGATTAAATGTAAAAAATGAAGTATTTATCTTTCTAAAATCAAGTTGAAACACTTGAGCCAGAAAGGTTAAAACAAGTTCATGGAACAATCACACAAACAATTTAAGGCCATGATTTATTTAGCAGGTTCAGAGTGATAATGAGCAAAACCGCTAATCAGTGCCCACAGATATTAGATAATAAATTCAATAGGTTGAAATGGGTATTTGTAGAGCAGCAAACATTAGTCTAATGATTGAATTAATCTTAATGCAGAGAAATTCTTGCATGCCAAATTTGTTTACCACATAACATGCTAATGAAGATAAAACTGGTGGGTCTTCTTTACCCTTATAAATTAAGTGTTACTTGGGAAAAGTTGAAAGGGCATGAAGTGGCAAAGTTTTGTAAGAGGCACATGAAAAGACTGAGAAAACAAGAGATGGCAAGAGATAAGGTACTTTTTCTGCATTACACTTTGAATGACTGACTATAAATTACTGGATTTATACAGTTTATCAAAGAACCTACTATGTAAAACAGAGCCAGAAACAACCATGGGCTTCATAATTAGCTGATCATTCTGGTGCTTCCTGAACCCGCTTTTGTTGGCTAAGGAGGCAAATCTGTGTATGTGTGTGCTCACAGGCTGGAAGTTCAGATCTCTATGCTAATTAACTTTTTTTTTTCTGATCATCAAACAAATGTGCTTACAATTATAATTAAGGACAACTTTAGTCAAATGTCTTGCCTGAAAAGAACCTTGGATAAAAAAGCAGACAAACAAACAAAATTCTAACAACAAAAATCAGTAATTTTTTTTCTCCTTTAAAAATGTTCAGTATCTATTATGGGGTACAACCAACTGTTACAGTAGAAAGTGCTATTTTCAAATTGTCTGCAGTTTGGTATTTTGATACACAGATGAATGGCCCAGTTTGACAAACCTTTCACAAGGCAGATTATCAGCAAAGTCGATCCTCAACTTCAGAAAGAAGTTTATTTCCAATTATTTATTTGGGGGAGGGTATGTTTTGGTTTATGGGGGGTTTTGTTGGTTTTATTTTTTTTCTGAGTGGTCATCTCTCTATTTTAAACTGAGACTTTACTGACATGTCATCTAGATATATACACTTGGCTACACTGATTGACTCTTTTTGACTGTGAGTGGCTAATTCAAATGATCCAAGCTGTGGAATACACTCCATCAAAACAAAACCAGTGCTAATGAGGTAGGCACTATACCCAAGTTTAAAGCCACTAATGTGTTCCAGTGAAAAAGAGATTTGAATTTTTTAATGTAGTAAAATAATTTAAATAATTAAATGAAATTATTACTGGTGAAAGGTCTAGAACGTAAGTCCTATGAGGAGCAGCTGAGGGAACTGGGGCTGTTTAAGCTGGAGAGGAGGAGGCTCAGGAGAGACCTTATTACTCTACATCTGGAGGTTGTGGCCTGATGGGGGTTGGTCTCTTCTCCCAGGCAACCAGCAACAGGACACAACAGCACAGTCTTGAGCTGCACCAGGGGAGCTTTAGGTTGGACATTAGGAGGAATTTCTTCACAGAAAGGGTAACTGGGCACTGGAATGGGCTGCCCAGAGAGGTGGTAGAGTCACAGTCCCTGGAAGTGTTCAAGAAAAGACTGGATGTGGCACTCAGTGCCATGGTGTAGTTGACAAGGTGGTGTTAGGTCATAGTTTGGATTCAATGACATCAAAGGTCTTTTCAAACCTATTTAATTTTGTGATTCTGTAAAATGATCTAAGTATTTAATCTGGATACAGTACAAGATTTTCCAAATTTACTTGAAAAAATCCCCACAACAAAACAGTATTTTGTCATCTTTTTACTAAGACTAAATACACTATTCTAGGCCTGAAATGTTAAAGAGATTCGTTTGCACATCACATACTTTAATTTCAGATTCACTGAACAGACTGTATAGGAATTATACACATTTGAAGAGGTAGTACCACACATGATATAAAACAGAAAATAAAAAGCACCAAAAACCTGTGCAATATGCAAATATTATCTCAATAGCTTTCAGAGGTCAGTGTTAAGTGCTCTTAAGCATTACATCTGGCACAACAACAGTTTAACACCCTTGGCTAGTCTAGACATGCTACTCCAATTTCAAAGCCTCAATCTAATTATACAGATTCTAATGGGCAGCCAGGGTAAAAAAGTAGAAGACTGCTGTCAGTGTACTGCCAGATTTGTGAGATGCCACATATCCTGTGGCAGAATACAACACTGAGTAGGCTGGCATCTTGTAATAGGCAAACATTTGACAAGACCAGAAAGGAAGGAGGCTGAATTAAGCAATATGGCACTCATCTTGTCCCCCAGTTAAGCACACTCTTTCTCAGTTTGGGTTGTTTTCCAGATTGTTCTGGAACTTCACAGTCTTCTGAGGACAGGCGTTCTTTCCTTCAAGTTTGCTCAGTTGACAGAATGATTCATGGACATTTCTGAGCCATAAATAAAAGAGCTTTCTAACTTTTGAGCAGCACAGAGCTGTTCTAAAATGTTTCAATGTACATGGAAGCATTACCTATACCAATGTCAGTTCCACAGCACTCCGTTTCTTCATTCACAATACCTATGCTGTCGTGCATAATCTATCCAGCTGGCAGTTTACCTGACACCTTCCAAGCCATTCCTTTCTCTGCTGCTCCAATAACACTCGTCTGATTTCTCTCCTTTTCTTTCCCTACACTTGTGAAACAGAGTAGGCAATATCAGCAGTCACTTCTGGACCTGACCCATTGAAAAATGCATTCTGTTTTGTCACTGACCTAAACATATTGATTTCTAAACAAAGGACATGAGATATGGACAGACATCAACATACAGCGCTACCAGGATTTATTCTTTCAATGTAAATAAATAAATAAATAAACAAATAAACAAACACCTACAGCAGTTGAACTAAATTGGACAAAAGAGTAGAATATACTTTTTGTCAAACAAGCAAGCAAGGCAGAAATACATGCTTTCAAAAGGTCACAGAAAATGTTCCTCCAAAAATGAAAGACTGTAGATTCTGAGTCTTTTTTGTCCCAATATCCCTTACAAAGGATTAAATTGCTAAGTTTTTCATGCTTCTTTAAATTTTTTTCTCTTATAGAGTTTCTTTTTTTTACTCATGCCTGTTTTTGTGGATCACCCTTCAGCTCCAAAGAGAATAAAGCATGCAAAGCAACTTACTGTTTGGATTCCAGGATTCTTCACTATTTTTTGCTTAACCAGACTTCATTCAATGCGTAATTTTTTTTCATAATAATGTTGCAATTGTTTGCAAAATAACATGGATAAACTCACAAGTGTCTCTAAAACTGTCTTTTTTTAGCCTGTTACCCTCCTCTGGCACGACATCTTCTGTCATTTACACAGAGCAGTGTAGCAGCGTGTCTGATTGGCACTGCATATCTGCCTTCCCTTATCCCATACCTAGTTAATAGCTAGAAAGTTCTTTACCCGCAGTGTTATTATTGGTTTTCAAAAGCTCTGTATCTTCCCTCCTTGTACCCCCATTCCCTGAAGCCCTTGTCAATCTGTATCCCCTGTGTCCCGGTTGGCTATCCTCTAAACACCCCTCCCATCTTTCCATCCCCCTTAACCCGGTGCTCGCTTCCGTTCCGGGCTCTTAGCCCTTTGGAATCCCGCTGCATCCTGCCTTCCTTGCTCCGTCCCAGTCCCATCTGCCTTCTCCTCCCCGTCATCCCTACCAATAAACCCTGGATTCCCAAGGCTGAGAGACTGCATTTCCTTTATTCGCCAAGGCTCCTGTTATCCTGCCTTCGAGAAGCCAGCCCTAGCACGGGTTCGGGTCCCGCAGGTCCCGTCTCCGCCACGCCCACGGCAGCGCGGTAAGCACACGGGGGAAACCTCTTTTGTGGGGTTTTGGGGTTCCCCTGCCTCCCCAGAGCGAGAAAACCTCAGAGCAGCTCAAAAATGCTGTCTCACTTTCATGACTGAAAGTATTAACCTTTTTTCTTTAGCAGCAAAGTATTTTGTTTTATTGGGAGGCATGACTCATATTATAGGCTAGGGACTGAAGTGTGCATAGTGTATAATTGGGGTTAAAAAATCACAGAATCACAGAACCATATAATAGAATATTCTGAGTTGGAAGGGACCCACAAGGCCCATTCAAGTCTAACATCTGTCCCTTCACACAACAACCCCGAGTCACACCATGTGCCTGAGAGGATTGTCCAAATGTTTCTTGAACTCAGACAGGCTTGGTGCTGTGACCATTCCCTGGGGAGCCTGTTCCAGCTTTCCTTCAAGTCCTGTCACTGGTCACGAGAGTGATGAGATTGGTACCTGCCCCTCTTCCTCTTGGTACCTCTCCCCTCAGAATCCTCCACGCTGAACAAACCAAGTGACTTCAGCCACTCCTCATACAGATTTCCCTCTAGACATTACCCCATCTTCATGTCCCTAAAGAGACTATTTTAGTTAGTTTTCTCAAAAACAAACTGGGCAAGCATCCTATACCTAATACAGCAGTCCAGATATGCAGAAATAGAGTATGTGAGCATAGCTAGAATTCCTTGAGAATGTGGCCATGAGAGTCTGGTAAAATGGCAGAGAGTATTAACAGAACATAATCACTGATGTGTCAGCTTATTTTTAACAATCTCCCTCTTTAAAATCAGTCATGCTGTCTCTTTAAATGCTGAAGGAAGGTCAGATAGACAAAGGTCAGTATCATTAACATCTAGATTATCTGAATATCTCTGTACCCTATTGGAATGTGTTACATCTCTGCATGTCTGTATGCATAGATATGCATATATTTATCTATTACAGCTGTCACAGTGACCTATATTCATCTATAACATATGTTAGATATTTTCAGTCTTCCGCAAAATGTATAATTAATATGTCTCCAAACAGTGTAGCTGCTCATGCAAGAGGGATTTATATTACTAAGTGCCTATTTACAACTGGAAATATATGATTTCCGTTCATATTGAAGTAATAATGAAGCACAAGTATGTGAAGTATATTATAAATAAATAAATATTAAGACCTGAAGTAATGACACAAAGCAACTACCATATAAAATCCTTTTCATTTCTCATGAAAAGAAATATATAAACTCTGAAACTATAACTCAAACAACTAATCCACTGTGGTGTGGGTAACCATTTTTAAGTCATTTAGTTTCTCTTCTGAATGATCCATGGAATCTTGCACTTAAATCAGCTGAAAAAGGCAGCAGTGCAGGGTAAATTTTGATTACGCTTTTAATTTCACAAACTAACCTACAAATGACTTTAAAATTGCTGGTAACACTACAGTACTACTAACCACCTACATGTTTTTATTGAAAGAGTGTAGCTACAATCCATTAGTTAATGACTATGCTGCGCTTGCCAGATCACATTCACACTCACAACAACTGTAAGTGCCTGGGTTTCAAGGGCCTTGAAATAACACTACCAATTAAAACCAGTCTCTTTTGTTACATTTTTGCGAAAGCAATACATTTAGACAAAGAACAAAACCCTAAAACACTCAAAATGTATTGGCTGGTCTACAGAAAATAAAATCAATTTTGTATGCTTTGCTGTGTTACAGTGTAAGTCTTTGGCAATATTGAAATATGTGCTTGCATATTTTAATACATTTTAAATTACAACAACTTAACGTGTTTTGACTAATAAATTGCTTTCCCTTAAATTCAGTAATTGACTGCTGATATTTAACAGAAAAAAGATTTTTTAAGATTCAGTAAAAGCCAAACATCAAAAGTGGCCAATTTTTCCACCACACTCTCATGTCAGTCATATATATTTTACACTGGCAAAAATGAAGGATGTGTAAAGTGATAAACATCATGCCATTAGGCTCTTGGATTATAAAATATGCAATTATTATAAAGTTGAGAAGGTTTTTATTTTTCCCACTTATTTTAGATGAATGACTCATTTATAACTGATGCTTTTACTTGATATGAGTGTATCTTCAATAGTTATCTCCATTATTCTATTTTAAAAATGCAGCTATGGAATAGAATAGTTCAGTACAGTAAGGATAAAGTAAAACAAGGAAGTTATTCAATCTTTCTCAATGAACTTAAACACTTTCTTTAGATCTTGAAGCCAACACAGATCTAATCTAAAAGAGTAGTCGAGCATATCGTCAAGTGAGCAAAAAGAATCCTTCTCCTAAATGGCTGGGACATAGAATTTCATTTCAAGTTTTTATTGAAAATTACACTTTTGTGTGGTTTTCAGAGTGAAGAACTTTAAAATCACTATAAATATGCTGGGAATATTTGAGCATAAAGTATTTAGATGACAGTTCAGTAATGCAGATTTCTTTAAAATAATAGGTGAGTTGTTCCATACAGAAAAAAATGTATGTTACTAAATAGTATGTCTACATTAACTTGCAGCAGTGTTCTTCTTACATGAATCTCCTAGTCAACTTCCACTTGGCATTCTTGTGATGAATGTGCTCTTCTGGAGCACAAGAATAGGATTCCTTTGGAATGGAATGAAACCAGAATTATTCTTCAGCAACTAGTGGACATTCAGTCCATGGGACCACAAAAATCCAGAGCAACTACCACAGAAGTGTACACAGTAAACTCTGTGTTCTCAGTACCATTTGCTTCAAATCTGGATCTGTTCCTACTGTGCTGGGTAGTACTTCATTGTGGAGCTATTAAGACTGATATATATATATATATAAAAATTATATATGGGTATACACAATAATATATTTTTCTACTTTCTCACAAAGGTGTCCAGATATTACTAAATAAACTTTTGTGTGGGGTTTTTTTTTGTTTGTTTGTTTGTTTGTTTTGTTGGGGTTTTCTAGCTTGTTTGTTCTTTGGAGGGTTCTTTTAGGGGTTTTTTTTGGTGCTGATGTAGCATGGGGTTTATATTGAAAAACTTTTTGCCTAAGCTGCAAAATTTTCAAACTATCCTGAAGAGTTAAAGATTGATTTATGTCTTTATCTAGTTGTTTGTTTCAAGATGGGAAAAACTCCAAAGCTTTTGAATGTTTTTGAGAATATTTTGTATATATTTTTCTTTCCTTGCAACAGTAAATATGTCCTAAGTTTGGTTGCTTATGTTGCTACCATGTCTAGATGGATTCTGTGTAGAAGACATGCCTTCATCGTGCAACCATAGAATAAACACATTTAACATGCAATTCACAATGAAAAAAGGTAAGTATTCTATTATTATTTTCCTTCTCCCTATTCATATTAACATGTATTTACCAGGATTAGTATGAAAGGGGATGAAGCTTTACACTAAGAAATCATTCAACTCTTACACCTATTACTAGAAAGTTTACTTACGTGGGTTTTAAACTGCAAATATAATTCCTTATTTGTTTCCCATCTACTTAATTCATCTTTCCTCCCCCTTCTCCTCCTTTTAAAGACAAACAGAGTAAGTGTATGCATGAAAATATAAAGCATTCCTTGGGAAGGCAAATATTTGAAAGAAAACAGAATATTCATTACCTATATAATATAATTTTCAAATTTTATTCAGAGAACCTCCCTTCTTATGCATGGATTTCTCCTTAGGAAAAAAAAGCAAACATAAAATCTGAGAAAAATAAAATGATAAAGCCATAAGATAGGGATAATAAAATGAACACCTAGTCTCTGGACAAGTCTAGGTCAAACCTGAAGACACTTGTGTATAAGGTTATTTCTTTCCTTTTTTCTTCACATCTGTATTGCACAGACAATTTGTCTATACAAGACAAATTAATTTATAGGACTGAAATATCATAGAATTGTTAAGCAAGTCTGGAGATTGTTTAGTCCAGCCTCCCTGCTCAACTCAGGGAGCTACCATGACTCAGCCAGAGTCATGTCCTGTTTGATTTTCAAAATATCCATGGAGACTTTACAGTCTCTGTGGGAAACTAGGTGCAGAGTTCTGTTGTTCTGATAGCAAGAAAATGTGGTGGTCTTTTTTTCCTCATGTTTAAAGAAAATTTCTCTGTATTTCAGTTTGCGCCCAGTCTCCCTTCTTTAGTTTGGTATACTACTGAGAAAAGTCTGGCACTCTCTCTGCTCGTCTTCCCCCACCACATCAGGCACCTGCACACATTAATTAGATCCTTCCTAAGCCCTCCTTTCTCCAGGATGAACAGTCACAGCTCTCTCAGCAGCTCCCCATGCAACAGATGCTCCAATACCTTAATAATCTTTGTGGCCCTTTGCTGGACTCAGTCCCTATTTCCATTTCCCTTCCACACTGGTAAATCAGCGCTGGACTTGGCACTTCGGATGTCTCTCACCAGTGCTGAGTAGAGAGAAAGGATCCTTCCCATCAGCTTGCTGGCAACATCTTTCTTAATGCAGTTCAGGGGGTTGCTTTCAAGGGTGTCTTTCTGGCTCATGCCTGATTTGCTATCCACCAGAACTCTCAGTTCTCTCACTGCAAAGCTGTTTTCTACTTGTCAGGCCCAAGTCTCCGTGAGTGCAGTTCTTACTGCATGAAGTTATTCCTCTCACTGCAGCCATTAACAACTCTAATTCTGCTTAAAACTATAATCTTTACTCTAGTCAACCTGCTGTTGTGAATAGGAGTTGTACTGCTAAGACTCCATTAGTAAAAGAATATGAAGCATTGGGAAATTAATTGTGGTATCAAGGTAACAAGCAGTTATAGCTGACAACACTAACTTTCACTGAATTTCAGTAAAAGCAACCTCAAAAACATCAAACAAATACTTCTGCCAGAATCACACTATCATACCTTTAAAAGTGAATTGTCTCAAATACAGTTAAGGTGATAGAGCACCTAGCATGCTAATAAAATCTTTCTAATATATTTTATGATGAATAAAGATATGTGTTCAGTTGCGTTTTTTACTTTAATTTCCCATGGAAAGTTTTTAAATAATAGAAAAATCTGTTGCTGTTCTATTGCTAAAAAGTACTGTTAAACAGCATGTTCATGAGGCAGGAAAAGAACACACTCAGAACAATGACTCATAAAGAGAAAAACTGATTTTAAAAGTCTGCAATTTATAATACTTATGTTTTATTTTTCTTATTCTGAATATTTAAACTGAAACTTTTGACTGTCATTTATCTGTAAGTGTTAGAAAGGACTGAGGATTTACTACTCTCTCTCTCTTTTTTTTTTTTTTCTGGACAGATACTGGACCAGTATTAAAATACAGAGAGGAAAAGGGTGCTTAAAAACAGAATGTTTCAACATTCAAAATACTACTACAAATGAACCAATTTATTACAGATTCCACAAGACTTGAACACTGTATCTGAACTATGGACACCAAACACCCTGTTTATAAAATAAAAGGCTGATTCAGTTGAAGTCAGTAAGCAATGCAGTACTATTTCCTCTGTCACCAAAGATCATTAAACCAAGGAATCATTCTGTAACATATGCTGTAGATACCAGCAGAAGATACATGCTTTTTTAATGTTATTGGCTAGGATCTGTATTATACTAGTCAAAACTGTCCCTTGGGCCTTAAACTTACCTTGCACTTTTGGAACTCACAGACCTCCCGCTGACAAAGGGTGGTACAGTCACACAGACAGGAACTAGAAACTGAAAATAAATGCTTTCAGACTGAGAATACAATACCAGCTTTAATATTCTGGTGGGTTAACCTTGGCTGCTGCCAGGTGCTTGCCAAGCTGCTCTATCACTCCCCCTTCTCAGCAAGATAGCAAGAAAATGAGATGAAAAAGCTCATGGGTTGAGATAAGGACAGGGAGATCACTCACCAGTTACCATCACTGGCAGAACTGACTTAGCCTGGGGAAGATTAATTTAGTTTATCATCAATAAAAAACAGAGTAGGATTGTTAGAAACTGGAAAAACAAAACTAAAAACACCTTTCCCACTCCCCACTCATCCCTTCTTCCCAGGCTCAAATTCACTCTTTCATACTCTCCTTTTCTGATTCCTCCCCACCTTGCCCCTGCCCCTAAGTGGTGAAAGGGATCTGGAGTGGGAGTTGCAATCAGCCAGTAAAACTTCTTAGTTCCTGCTGCTCTTTCCTCATCATACTCTTTCCCTGCTCCAACATGAGGTCCTTTCCAAGCAAGACAGTCCTTCATTAACTGCTCCAGCATTGAGTCCCTTCCACAGGGTGTGAGCCCTCAAGAACAGAGTGCTCCAGAGTGTGTTCCCCAGAGGCCACAGTTCCTCTCCTGTCTGGGCACACCTACCTGCTCCATGGGGTTCTCCATTGGCTGCTGGGGGCACACCTACCTGCTCCATGGGGTCCTCCATGGGCTGCTGGGGGCACAAGCTGAGAGGGAATCTGTTTGGTGCCTGAGCCATGCTGTCTACCTCCTTCTTCATGGACCTTAGTGTCTGCAGGTTTGTTCCTCTCACATTTTTCTTACTCCTTCCCCCCAGCTGCCGTGCAGCTTTGGGCAGCAAAGGGTCTGTTTTAGAGCCACTGGGAACTGGCTGTCAAACACGGGGGGCAGCCTCTGGAATCTTCTTGAAGAAGCACCCTCTGCAGCCCCCCTCCCCACAACCTTGCCATGTAAACCCATATAAAACATGTAATCAAACACCAGTGAAAACAAATCACTGGACTATTTTAAAACATCAGCACGATTTAAGAAAAGTTGTGTGAAATACTAAGCATTGTGCTATGGTAGAGGTTTGACTAGATAATGATATCACTTTGAAACTTAAAGTCTGTCAATGTCTGAAGTAGATCTGGGCTTGCTGTGATATGAAGAAAAGCCTTGTGAGTAGAAAAATACTTACAAGAGGAAAATAACTCTTAATTCCTTAAATCAGTCTCTTCTTTTAACCTGCACCACTGGCAAAAGTATCTGTGGTTTTAAGCTGTCCCAGGTACCATCAGTGAAGGCAGCCAAAGGCACCAGCTTTCGTCTCATGTGCAAGCTTCCCCTTCCTTTAATCCTCTAACCTTTCTCATAGCCCCTGTGCCCCATGTAGCCTTTTCAGCTCACTGCTGAGAACCTGCAAGTTCTCATTGAAGATGGCAGCAACAGCCAGGAAATTTTGACAAGTTAGGTGCTCCTCTTGGAGAAGCAATGGGAGAAGTTCACCTCCCACTGCTCATTCCATGGCTGTGGCCTCCTGGTTTACATTACAATTAGCTTTGGTGTGTGAAGGAAAAGAGAGTAAAATAGGAACAGATGTAGCACAGTGGCTTTTCTAAACCAAGACAATTGAAAAATCCTCAGTGCAATGAGGCAGCAAAGAGATGTACAGAGATGGCAATACTTCTTATGCCTTTCAGATTTTATTTATCTTTTTAAAGAAATAAGTGCATGGGCTAAAATTGAACTCAGACTTCAGACTATTTTATAGCTCTTCTGTAGGCTAATTCACCAACCTGACTCCAGTTCTTCTTACTCCTGCTTGCCTGTAGCTAAATGTGACAATGTTAGATTCTGTGTGAGGTATGAACTTGTGTTTAATGAAATGGAGGATATGACTCAAAGGCAAATGTTCCTATTTTAGTTCTCATAGTCGCATATTATGAAAACACAAGAATGACTATGGACAGCAAATTATCTAGATCTAGGCATTAAGACTAGCATTTCTTTCTACACCTTAGGCTGTTCAGCTATGGACTATCCAAGTATTGCCAAATAAGAAACTTTTGAGGCAGCAAAATGAAAGACAGGATTAAGCAGAGGAAATGCCCGCAAGGTTAAACCATCATCACCCACTGGGTGTAATGATAGTGACACCGTAAAACCAAAGCTCTTTGCAGGAGAGGCTTAGCTTCTCCACATGGGACACTATCATATGACCAAGTGTAATACAAGGCAGTCTTGCCATTACACTGAACTTTAATCATAATTAAACCACTGCCACAGAGATATTCCTACTTATTACTGGAATTAGAGTATCATTTAGCACCCCTGACATTATTTGACTAAATTGCCATAGTATTAGGTTTATTACAATGTGTGAATTCAGGTATTTATCAGCCAAATTTAACCACGCAGTTTTTATTGTACCAGAAATAAAAAAGCTATCTACCAACATTATTATTGAAAGACATCATTATAACATTAATTCAAAGAATATGGAATTTCTTTGGAAGTAACATAGAACATAATTCTATTTAATTTTACGAAATAAAAGCATGATCTTCAAACCAGTGGGTTTGTTACCATTTTTGCTACAGCTTCACATTTTTATAAAGCTATTACTTTGTGTTATGCAACATATATTGATACTACTTATTAATGAGATGTAGAAATTAGGCAAGCATTTACTTAGCTTCATAAACATGTATCAGAAGGCATAAATATTATATTTCTGTCTGGTTTTAAACCACTGGAATTATTGCATAGATTTGTCCACAGTCTGTAGTAGGCTTCCTCCCTAGAGCAGTTCTAACACTCCACTAAATATATGCTATTCCTCTTTATCTCTTTGAAGAAAAATGAATCACATCCACAGCTTGCAGCTATCAAAATGTGATTTATCAAGCACTTTCATGAAAATGCATTTTTCCCCTTCTTTACACTAGGAGGCACATTTTTACTTCATACAGTTCTATTGCACAGCTCTGCTGTATGCAACCCTTAGACACATTAACAATCCCAGTCCAAATTTAAGTCCCTGACAACCTTTACTAAACCACAGTGAAAGAAGAATGCTTCACTAATAAGGTGGGTTGTTTTTTCACACTGATGAAAACCACACTTATAGTAATAAAAAATAATACTCTGCACCCAACTGCTGGCAAACAAAAACACAGGGGTTTTCTGAGTGATACCTGAAGAAGAAATTCACATTAAAATACGTCAGAGAGCTGTACAGTTTTAATGGAACTGATGATAACGATGTTTGTGTTAAAAGTACACTTCCTGACATGCACATTTAAAACCATTAGAAAGCGGGAATTTTGGTAATAGAAGACACTATAGCGTAGTATAAGTAAATAAAATTTTACATTGACTTTTTTTTTTTTTTTTTTAAGATCCTAAAGAAACTGGAATGTTTCCTAAATTCTTTTCTGATATACTAAAAGGTAAAGAACTTGAATCAGGTGATAGCTCTTCGGAATATCTTCCTTTTTCTAGGAATCAAGTGTATCAAGCTGCAAATGAGACAAAGGTGAACTATAAGAGAGTTGCAATTGACAGGTTAACATGAAACTCCTCTGACCATCGATAAATACTGATCAATTAACAACACTGAACTGGAAAATATATTTTAGCTAAATGAATACAACCCTCAAAATAAAAGACTCTGAATAAAGAAGACGGGTTTCAGAGATGCAAACCAAACTTGGGCTTACATATTATTATAAAAGACTTCATATTTCTATCTTGTTGCCGTTTGTTCTCTCATACCCACAGTGACAGCGTGTGGCTGACAATGCTAATGTTTGGCTTCTCTCTTCATTGCAGTTTCACCCAGTGTGAGAGATTTCTGTTTTCATATTAGCTAGATGAATGTACTCTCACTGTGTATGTTTATTTCATTAAATCATGTAATTGTAGTTCTTGTGTCTCTGTAGAAGCTATGACGGCAAGCAAATATGGCAATAAGGTTTCTCATGCCTTTGTGTAAAAAGTTTGCAAGACTTTTAGCACATCTTTTTCCCCAAATTTCAGATTTTGAAGACCGGGACCTTGGTCACTCTTCAAATATAATTAAAATAGCAACATAATATTGAGAAACAATGGCTGTATTTTTATTCACATAAGTTCGAAGTGTACAGTAATAACCCACACAATTCACTGAGCATTAAAGTCATTAACCAAAATTGCTCTCAGCATGAGGCAAGGACTTTACTACCAAGATTAACATCACATTCTCATGAGCTGCAGCAAACTTTCACTTTGAATGAACTTTCATAAAAATACCATGGAACAAATCTGTATTTTTAGTGTAGAGGTCATTTGCAAACATTCCTGTAAATACTGTTCTTTCTCTTTAGTTGAATCATTTAAAATAAAAATATAGTTATGCAACACTTATCATCCAAAACTGGTAGCAGTACATGTACATGATAATACTACAACTGTCCACTAGGGCATTTTTCCATTCTTTATAGTTGTATCTTTTACCTTAGCAGGTCCCAAGTATTTTCATAACCAGCAATCCCTTAAACAGCCACTGAAATGAAACTACCTCTACAGTTAAATACAACTACGGAACATTTCACTACAGTGGAACTGGAAATTCAGCTTAGCAGTGTCAAAGAATACAATGTTCAAATGATACTACATCAGTTATTTTAACCATGAACACATGTAAATATCCACAAAGTAAGATTGCTCAGTACCAGATAGCATTTTTCTTTTCTAAGAATTTCCACAGGATCTTCAATAACCATAAACTGCTTTAAACCTCATTTCATGTCCCATCCAAAAACTTGGGCCTACAGTAGCAAAATAACTTTTGACAGAGTGCCTAGGCTTGATACTGAATACAATATAAAAGTTAAAGCCATCTAATGTGCAGTATCACTCCCATCCTGGCCTGGAATTTCATAGGAAAATTTCTGTCCCAGTACTGACCATATCATTCCCTTCTTAATTTGTGAGATTTGGTGACATATGGAATGTACTGTTTCAATATCTGATAAAAAGCAAGAAACCCTATACTTCAAAAATTCACTGATCATCAGTAGAGCTTGATGGTTGGATTTTCATTTTTTTTCTCGTAACTTTGACATCCCTAAGGTTAAATCAGACATTTCCACAAACATATTAAAACTTATAGCTTTTAAGAACACTTACTCATTCTCTCTAATCTTCTATTAGTGTCCGTATTAGGCATGAGTAGATGATCATGATTAATAGAATAAGTTTGTACAATTTGTTTAACACAAAATTTCCAAAACTACACTTCTAGTGACTTGCTGTGAAGTTTAGTAAGCTTTTTTTCCTAACTCTCCTGGAGGATTTTTATGCCTCATTTTGAAGAGATGTACAATTCAAAGTCTGTGAAGCCAAAGCAACAGTGCCAACATGCAAGGCTGCCTTAAAAACTCCTCTCTGATGTTGTTAAATCTTTCACAAGTCTCATACGTGGTCAGAGAATTAACCGGATAATTCCACTTAAGCTCCACACTTGCTTAAGCAGACACACATTCTTGCTCCAAAGTCAATCCATTCATAGTTGCTATTCTTTTCTCATTCTTTGTATTTCTACAGATTAAGGGTTTAACATCATAGTTCCAAAAAAATTTCTGTTTTGGTAAAGAAAATAAAATGCAGGTGTCATATCCAGGGGGAAAAAAATGAGAAAAGGAAAACAGAGGAAAAGAAACCAGAATGCAACTCTCACACAGTAAAACATTTCAAATTGTTTCTTTGTAGAGTTTCATCCAACAGAACCTCTTGGTCTTCCCATAAAAATATGAGAAAAATATTTCCAAAGTCAATATTCCACAGTTCATGTTGTCATCTGCCATGATGTAAATGTCATCATTCAGATCCAGCTCTGCCCAAATGAGAAGATGGACCTTAATATTGTTCATCAGATCCCAAGGCCACCTTCTTTCCTGGTTTGTACAGGCCCAGTGACAACTTAATCATCTATACAAAAGGGAGAAATGCCAAAGACAAAAACTAATTCTTATTTCTATACTCCTGGGATGCAAGAGAGCTCACGTTCAATTACCTTCCAAGAGCACAGATGAGACTTTTAACCTTTGTCTCCACATTCTAGACAGAAAACAAGAAGTTTAAGAGCAATGCTACTTCCCCCTCCCTGTTTTCAGTAGGTCTAAGTCTCTGCATTCCACATTCCAATGCCAAGATACTAGTCACAGTATTGGTTATGACCTAGTTTCAATTCCTCGTGCTCTCACAAAAACACAGCAATAATGTAAACGTATTATAAAGACGGAAAGAAGAGAAAGGCAGAAGTTCCCAAATCAAATAGTGTATTCTTAATATTTGTATGAAAACCTGTATCTGACAGCTCCAAAACATCATGCCATTCCAACCTAACAAGGAAACCCTGTGATTCTTGATGTCAGAAGGGGGAATTGTAAGAATGTTACGAAATGTGGGTTCTTTCAAATTTTCAGGGCTTCACTGATTTACTGATTTCTATGTTTATCTAAAAGACAGTGCAACCTCCATGTCCTTGAACTTTAAATTTAACTCTCAATTCTAAATTTAGAATGACTTTCCTAAAACAAAGTCTAAAGCTAAATAGCTACAGCACTACAAGCATCAAGAAAAACTTGCTGCCTTGAAGGACATCCTTCTCCCCAGGTATTCTTACTTACTGTGCAATTAGTATGAAGCCATTTATTCTGCTGGATATACTTTTGTTTCCACAGCCAAATTAAAACACAATGCACATTATTTCCTAACAATCCTTATGAACTAATATGACCAAATAATCATGCACATGCTTAAAAACATTTCCATCATTGCAAAGCTCAAAGGGATGAAAAAGAAAGTAACCAAGTCAGCAAAGCAACTAGATTAGCAGAGCAGTTATTGTGACTCACCCGAGTTGGGGTCAGAATTGCCATCAGCTTCAGTCCTCTTGTCCGGTGAAGCCTGGTCGTAGAATTCGTCCTGCGGCTGAACCAGAGGGAGAGGGTGTGAGATCAGGGTTCCACCACCCACTGGCTCGTGGTCTCCCAGACCACTGTCACTGCAGCTTTCCTGGGAGCCATCGGGGAGGTGAAATGTAACACGGCGCTGGGACTACAAAGAAGAGCACAGGACACACTGATTAGTGCTCTTCTTTTCTGTTCTCTTGCCTATTTTTTTTTTTTTTTTAAACTTTTGACATAGAAATAGATACCTGGCAATGCTTATGAAGCAATTGCTATTATATTTGCTCATTTGTTTGTTAACTCATTTGTCTTTTTTTTTGGCTTGCTTTTATATGGGAAGTTGGCAGATGGGAGAGCCAAATTTCAGAGGTCTATATGTGCTCATCTGTGAAGTAAGCTTCTTATAAGAAATTGATCAGTGGAAAATTAGGTATATTTCTCATAACTTTCAAAACATCATCTATTAAAAAAACCCTCTCTCTGAGAAGCAGAAACTGTTGCAAACTATGTTATGAAACACAAATGACATCTGAAAATGTAATAACTATGTATTTCTGAGGTTAAAATCTGTACTATTACTGTTCAAACTGGGAAAAAAAAGACATCCACCAAGGTAAACAAACCCATAAAAATGCTTGTCATCTTTCAGGAATAGTAGCATGAATAAATTGCTATCTATAAGGATATTTAACTGATATAGGTTATGTACCTAAAATGGATAATTAGCATTGATAATATATCTGTGAAATCACAGTGGTCAGCAGAGAATCATAGAATGCAATGACAGAATAAACAATTATCATTTTGGTAAAAGAAATAAAAATAAAACAGCAGAGAGTTTGTACAAAAGAACACAGGAACTGAGAGGCAGAATTACACATTTTCCTGAACTTCTTAAAACAAGAAACCTGTAGCCATCTCAAAAGGGGAAAAAAAACCCAAAACCCTTCAGTGTACACTTAGATTAGTTAACCATTATTGATTTTGAACCTCTCTCATCTGGAGAAATAATCTAACTTTTGAATTGTGGCCACAGAATGATACAGTGATTCCCCAAGAGCTTCAGAGCAGATAGCACCGCTGCAAATTGTTTAGAAACCATGACTGTTGGATTCATGAAAGGAATATTACAGGTCTTCATGGATCAAAATACTGCATCTTTGGAGGATCAGAAACAACTAGTTTAAGAGTATCTCAAGAGAGTGGTTAAATTAAGTTAAGTACATCTTCCCACAAAAACAAGTTTCAGCAGCTTCAGTGGTCTGGTTTGCTAGATTAGTTTAGGATGAAGTAGAGATCCACAAAGTTTCTCTTAAGCTTAATAACTGTTTAGTTTAGTGGTTACTTCTTATCAATATTAGTCATCTGAAATTTATGGGGTATATCTAAGCTAATAATTCAAGATTTCTACAGAGCCAGAAAAGAAAGAAACATCAGGAAAATACTACAACACATATCTTCCACTAGTTAACACTTTTTAAAGTAGTTAAAATAGGTGCCCTGTATCCATCCTGAAAAAGCATCAGGCCCCAACTTTCCTTCCCACCCCACCACCCCTTTTTCACTTTTCTTTTAATGAGAAAAAACTTCAAGTTAATAGTACTAACTGTATGTTTGCTTATTAAAGACTATTTGTTAATGGTAATTGCTACCATTTTATATGAAGATCAATATAATCTACCAGGTTTCTTTTTATTCATCTCCCTTGGGTGGACATAGTTGATTAAGTCAACTTTAGATTACTGTGTTATTCAGTATAGAAATAAATGTAATACTATTTGCTCTTGGCTGTGATTTTATAATTAGTATTTTGCTTTTAAGTTCCTTTTCTAGCTTTAGGATTAGAATCCAGCTGCAGAAAACTAAATAGATCCTCTGAGTCGTTGCACTGTATTCATTACATCAACAGAGAACCTAACTCTATATATGCCACTAAGAAAAACTTTTACCTCACACTCGGTTACTTTTTCTTACAAATTTTTTGGTTCTCGAACTACCACACTCATGAATTTTTAATCACTAGCAGGTTATTTCCCTTCAATATCAGCAAAACAGAAATGCAGTTAACTACACAACTTTAATTCTTCTCTTTCTGCATCTAATTTCAGAAATATAAATTTGGAGATCTGTTTTTCCAAGCAAAGAATTTCTGTCACTAGTAAAGTCAGCAAGAGGCAAACTGTGGTGATGCATCTTCCCCACCCCACCCCCCTCCCCAGGTCCACCATGATCTGAGGAAAGGAGATTGCTTTCATTTCTTTTAAACCTAGAAGACTCTATGAGAAGACATGAATGAGTGAGAAAATTAAGCCCTAAAATAGGGGAGGAGATGACAAATTCAGTTTTAGGTGCCACAAAATAATTAAACTCCTATAATTAATTAACTGCCTAAATAAACAGAAAAATACATAACTACAAAAATGTCCTATTTCATGAGTTATATAGTAAAAATACTGATCTTGGGTAACAAAAATTGCTCATACTAGCTGAAATCTGCTCTGACTCTATACAGACAGTGACAGGGACAAGTCAGCCAGTAAAATGACACAGGCCTAACACTAATACTGGCAACTTCTTAGCTGATAGTACTAGCAATTTTTAAATTAATTCTTTAAATGATAAGAGAAAAGTATATTTTCTTGCCTTTCTGAGCCACTTTAGCAGGGTGATTTGCCTTGGAACATAGTGAAACTCAAATAATGCCCTATTTTGCAAGCTATCAGTGGTGGGCTGAGAGGCGCTGTCATGTGCTGGTTTTGGCATTGAATTCTGCAGTTTGGCTGAGCAACTCCAAATTAAGATCCTGATAGTGAGGCAAAGATTTGTCAGATAAGTTGCTAAAGAGACCTGGAGACATATCACTGACAGTCAGTCACTACACACTGTAAAAGTCCAGCCCATTTTCCTACAGTTCAGTTCCTCTCACATATTCCTTCTTGGAGTGTGTGTATGAAGTTTTCCCCCTTGAAGTGGAGAAGGCCCTTCAAGGATACTCCTCGAGGCTGAAAGAGATCTGGTGTGGTGTGTTACATCTGTCTCTACTTAACCATGATTTCTTTTTGCTAGCGTTATGTAATTGCTTTGATACAGTGCACTATAATTACACTATACACTGCTAGTCATTTTAGCTTTTATACTCTGTAGTAAGTAATTCTGATTAAGATCTTTTGTCTAATCATTTGTCAGATAATTAATAAATTAATTCACCTTTATATAAATTAATAAATTAATTCACCTTTAATTCACCTTTATATAAATTTATCTGATTGCCATCATTAATCCTGCGGGACAAAGTTACTTCAACAATTGACAAAGTCTGGGGTTAAAACTGCATCCAGTCACACCTAAATTCCTCTCTGGGAAGGAGTTTAGAAAGCAAGGAGGCCTTTCTGCACCCCCTGACTCAACAGCAGAGCTTCTCTAATAAACTTTCTCTGAAGTTCCCGCTCTCACCCATGACAGCCACCCACCAAGGAATCCACATATTATTTTAAATTATGTAAACAGTGATCCAGTTCCAGAGATGACGGATGATCAACATGCAGTCCCTCGAGAAACTTTAGATTAAGTTGTGCTGTCAAAACAATGAGGGGAACCAGCCTTCTGCAAAAGGAGATTCAAAGCAAATGCTTAATCTTAAGCATGTCAGTAATTGCAAGGAAAGAGTGTCCTCAATATACTGAGAGCTTATGGAAAGTGTTAAGTAATGTGATATGTGGCCACTACATCCACTGCCTGGTCCAGAACCCTCCTGCCTGGCTGCTGGAGTCCAGCCTGGGATCTCTGCACCTCACTGAGTGTACACTGAATTTCTTGTCTCCACAACAGTAGAAACAGAGACTCTTCTTTCAGAAGGAAATCCAACATGCTTAGACCATGTTTGTGTTTATCTACTCCCTTGTGCAGCCAGCTGCAGAATTAAATTCTTTTTACCTAAAGACAGAATCAAGTTATTCAGAGTAATGAGGTTTATGGTTGGTACAACACTGGGACTAATGATAACAAGTAATTCCAATTTTAATTATGCTACAACATACGTGGGATTCTATACAGCATGAGGTAAGGTTATGGTTCAGGTCCCAACACTTGGCAAAATTCACATCTAAAATTTATGACATACTCAATTATGAACAAACATTTGGTGGGGGGAATAGAGGTTTTCTTCAGGTCCTGAAAAAAATCAAGTCCTTATTTTTAATCAGAAAATATCACATCATTGTTATGTGAAAGCCAAACTGAAAGAAGAATTCAGTCAAAGAAATACAATTTTAAACTGTGTCAAAGTAATTTCAATGTATAAATCAGAACAATTTGACTCAATGGATTTTTGAACTTGGGCTGAGATTAAAATTCAGGAAAACAATTAGTATCAGTTATATGGAATCGTTCTCCTTTAATCACCTATTGCAGCTGAGTCTATAAAGCTCATCTAGGTGAAGCATGACTTCACACCCACAAGACATACACCATCTCAGATGATGATAATGGATAGCAAACCCCTGTGCTGCAAAGAGGACAGTTCAAGCGTAACAGCAACACATTTTTTTCCCTGGTTTTGGATTAGGTGGTCAGCCAGCCAACACCTTTTTAACATAGTAATAACCAAAATTACATCAAATCAAAGACACATGAAACTGGTCTGGCTCCTTTTTCCCTGCTACACCAAAGTCAAATAGGTACCCAGTACTATCTAACAACTGTAATTTGTGAAATTACTGAATATAAGTAATAACTGTGGTACTTGAAAATGCTAATAAAAACAGCAACAAAAACTCTTGTGTGGAGATGTGGAATGGATGGCAGAGGGTGGGGTTACTCTAATCTTACTGATCAAGTACAGAAAAGCAGAACCTTTGGAGATACCAAAAACTCTTAAAAATATATTTGTGTTGTAGCTTATCATTTTTCCTTCCACATATGCTCCTGTTCAGTTTTTCTCACTCCTTCTTAATATGAGGAATTCAACAGTGCCCAACAACAGGGCAGGTAATTGGCACAAAGTGAAACATGGGAGGTTCTGAACATCAGGAAGCTTTTTTTCCTGGGAGGGTGGCTGAGCACTGACACAAGACATCTAGATAGGCTGTGCTGTCTCCCTCCTTGGGGATATTCACAAGCCATCTGGACACAGTTCTGGACAAGCAGCTGCAATTATCCCTGCTTGATCAGGGGGTTGACTAGACACCCTCCAGAGGCCTTGTCCAAGCTCAGCCATTCTGTGATTCTGTGACTCAGTCAATTCTAACTGAAAATAAAAGAAAATCTGGAAGCATTTGGAGCAATTTCATATTTTACCAGAGCTGAAACTATAATTTTCTACTGAAGTACTTCATTTTTGACAATCTTAGCTTTATAAAATGTATTCTGATACCTCAATTTGTAATTTCATTCTATATAAATCTGTGGCTTTGGAAAAGTTGCATAGAGCATTATATTTACAATCTTGAAATCCTTACTTAACCAAAAGTATGGGCAGAAGTTGTAACTCAGCACTGATTTCTAGAAAAAGGTGGGCCAATACTAGTGAGATTTGGGCACCACTTATGAGACTAAGCTTTTTTGCTGCTGCCCTATTTTCCCAGACACACTCACACAAGGGTAGAAAGTGGGCTGCAAATAATGTAAGGTGTTTTGTTGACCTGAGTGCTAAAAGCCTGAAGTACAGGAAAAATCACAGCATGTGATATCAAGTGTTTGAAATGTCCTGTAGCAGGTGAGTTATGAGCTGTGTTGGAAACAGAACTTTAATGCAGGAAGTATAAGCACTGGGTTTCAAAATCACTCCTTTTTTTCCATAGTACACTAGCTTCTAAAATGCATTTTATTTCCAATTACGTGTTTGAATCATACAGCAAGTTACAGAAATCAGAATTAAGAGGAGATTTTGCTTCTTTTTCATTCCAAAAACCAAACCTTCAAGCTTTGTATGACTATTGTATTGTTTTTGCTAATCAGGGATCCCAGAAATAATTATACTATTGTTCCACTGCTGAATGTCTCACAGGGACAAATTTGGCTACAGATCCTATCCATTGTTATAAACCAAGCTGTAATTAAAAAAACATTTCTACACTGGGTAGTTGGAAATAAAACCTGCTGAATTTAGACAGCCAAGTTGCATTTTGAGTTTACAAATCAGGTACTTTAAACTTTTTTGCTCAATACAGTTGTGAATTAAAAGCCTTGATTTCTCTCCTTGATTTTCCAGACAGGGAGAAGCCACTAAAAAATCCAGTTCACAGTAAGCCAAATTAAATTTTGCAGAATGAGATGCAGGTTTGCATATCAGAATATATATTCAAGCATGACATGTTTTTAATAGCTGTTGAAATATTTTATTTCAGATATGGAGATTTTGCATCAACAAAAACTATTTCACTTTCTTTTCTGAACTATTATGGTATACTTTCTGTTAAGATGACAAAGGAATATCATGAAGGAAAAACAACTTCAAAGAAAACATTCTGGGAATATTTTCCTTATGGAAAGATTTTTGATAAGGAGGCTTAAAAGAGAAACTTGAAAAAACAATTTACCTTTTTTAATGGAAAATAAACAGAGGAATCTATACATGACATAATTTACTGAAACCCCACTCATGAATAAAGAAGTCAGAGGAGAAACATATTAAAATAAAATGAAGTGTAAACAGTAGACAAATACCTTAAAAAGCCCATGGGCGATTGATGAATACTGTTGGTTAAATGATGATTATGCACAAGATATTGTTTGTGCACTAGTTTTAGAAAACATTTTAAGAAAAATCTATGCTTAATTCCAAATGTCTTTGTGTTTCATAAAGTTTGTTCCTTCCAGGATCAAACCAAAGATTCCTAGTTCATGCACTAAAATATGGATTTAATTTTTTTATGAGATCAAGCCTGTAAATGGAGGTCAAGTCACAAAAACAGATTAGTAACAGTTTTGACAAAACATATCTAAGTTGGTATTTGCTCCACAGAAAGAACTGGCAAGGTCTTTGAATTAACATATGGTTTCTGTATTAGTTTGTTTTATAAATAAAAAATGATTTGTTATGTTTTTGCAGTACTGATTGACTTAGTGAGAGGCCCCTAAAATACACAATCTACAAACTTTTCCAGTTTGGAAAGATGAATCAAAGTATAGTTCTGGCCTATGACCTTCTTTGAAAGTTGCAGTGTATCTCCCAAGAAGGCCACAAAGCACCTCAAACAGGGCTTTGTATTACTCAGCTCAGTGATACACACTTTCTTATTTCATGTTTCACTGAACCTAGCAAAAGAATTTAAATCTGAGATAAAATCCATCTACTTTCTTAGTAAAAGCCACTCTTTCTTTTCCCTGATAATCTTGCCTTAACTCTGTGTTATGAACAAATTGTGCAGTAGATTCCTACAATATGCTAAGAGAAATAAGGTTATTTTTTCTTGGCTGCATCTAACCTAAACTTCCTCATGCAGTTCCCATGGCACTCCTTATTCAAGGATCCTGTTTGCATCACAGGATAATCCATTCTCCGTGCCTATCTTGATATCCACAGAGCCAAGATAATGGAGATAGATAAGGTTTTGGCCAATCTTTCAAGCTAAACTAAGAATGAAAAAAAGAAAGAGCAATTGATACAGCCTCTTCATGCTACTTCTTCATACCATGCTACCCACATAAATAGCTGGAGTGCCTCAGTATTTAATTATTTTTCCCCTTAAGGTAACAATGTTGGTATTGATTTCAGAATGTAAATTGTTCTTATACCAGAAAATCATTTGATCTCTCCTGCTCAATTTCTCAGCACTAAAATTTCATAGAAATCTGTAAATTACACCGCAATGTATTAAAAGGAAACATAAATATAATCACCTGTTTTATTGCTATTGCAACTTAGGCTGCACAGAACTGGCCTTTTCATAAGGGTGAACAATATTATTAATTACAGTCTGATGAATGACTGGGAAGGAAATGACAGCTTGATGGTCCCAAGCACATTTAAATATGGAGAGTGAAGAGTCTGTCTGGTTGGAGACTTGTTTTAGTTTCACAAAGACAGTGAATGAAACAAAACCTGCAGTCATATCCTGTGGTTTTCATCATCTTTTGGGGCAGTATCACATTCTTCCTGTGTTTATGTAGTGATGTTCCTTCACTTTATTTCACGGAACTATAGTCTTTATTCCATAAATTCTTCCTGGGTTTTGTTGGATTTTTTTTTTTTAATTGAACATTCAAAAGACCGACAAACCCTTAACTAAAGACACCAAACACAGGACTATCAATATGTTTTAAGTTTTGCCTTCCTAAGATCCACCTAAAAGGCAAATAGTCCTTTTCTTAATAAGCATTGCTATCTACCTAAAATCATCTTGACTGCAAGGCAAATTTGACATAACAGGAAAGCTAAGTGTTACAATTTAATCTAGTCTAAATCAGAGTATTACATGGTTCAACTTCAGAATCTGGTAAAACACTAACAAATTTTCAACATTTTAAATATTAGCCTCCATCCTCCTGAACTAATTGTCTGACACTCATAAAAACAGTTCTAAGCCTACGATTACTAAAATTAATATCTCAGATCCATGGAGAAAAAAAATGGAAACTTCTGTACGCAATAAAACATGAAAGGAAATAGCTGTGTGTGTTAGCAGTAGAAAACTAAGCTCATGCTCAGAAACATTATTCAGCCAAATGGCTAGATGTTAGTAAACCATGTTAGCTGGATACATTTATTACGTGTTTGTTACCAGAAACTCTGTGGAAAAAGAACTTGAGAAAGGACTCATTAAAAATGGAACAAATTTGTATATACCTATTAAAAATTTAAAATTATTGGAGGAAGAAAGGCAGCTCTAATGAACATCCATGCCATCCTAAAAATACACAATTGTAAAATGCCAGTAACATGCCTTTTTGAAATGCCTGTACTCAATCACAGACTATAGATGACAAGGTAAACTTAGGGCATGCATTAGATGTAATGCAGATTAATTCCTTTGACAACTCTGTTGTTACAACCCTTGACATTAGAAAGACATGAAGTTCAGAGTTTTTAAATTTAAATGCCCCAAATTAACCTATCTGGAGCTTGCACAATGTTCATAACTATTTAGGCACCTAACTTTAAATATTCACTACTTAAAATTTTAGCTGTGTTTGAGAAAAGTATTTAAGATGGAAGACCCTTAAGAAACAGATTTTGTTGACAAAAAGATTCTAGACTGACTTGCTCACGTATATACAATTTAGTTGCAGTGGAATTGTATTTTATGTGATCTTTAGTAATTTGAAGACTTCAGTGATCTTCAATTTATTTGTTTAGTTTGATTTTGGTGATGAGATACTCCTAGCATGACAGATAATGCACATTACAAGTGCACTCAGTTGAAGAAGCAGTTCAGAAGCACTGTACCAATTACAACAATAACCAGAATAACTTCTCTACACTCTGAGAAGTTTTACGTTAGTAAAAGCATGTGTTGATCAATAATGCATATGAAGTACTAAATGTAGAAACAGCTGTTGCTGAGATTTAACAAGTTGAATTATAATAATTTATTTACCCTGATTTACATTCTGTCAAACTCATCCAGCTTCCATGTTGTGAACAGGGTAATAAAGTTTTGGGGACTTACTTTTACCTATAAATCATATTTTCAAATGTGAGAAGAAACAACTGAGAATATTTCCTATCTTGGGACTGTACATTATCTACAGGCTATTTATGAAAGTAACCTTATTATTGTCGTATATGAAAATATTGACTACTATATTTGCATTTACATGTATAATGTTAACATAAATTATGTTTATAGTATTTAATGAGTTACAGAAGTGTTCCCTTAACTAAGGCTTATTAATTATATCGAGCAAACTGATACATGTAGTCTGATGTCAACAATCATTACTGACACTGCATCTTACTGTTGAAGCCTAAAATTGCAGTGTTACAGAAGTACTGTGTATTTATGCTTTCATCACTGTCAGTAGGTACAGCAGATATGCAGAGTTCTGCAGTGCCAGGAAGCAGGAAACTTTACCGTGATCTTCAGGAAAACGAAAGATGCGATAAAAACCCCTTTAGTATTCTGTTCCATTAGCATTCTTTAGTACCACACATAACCTTGGAAATCAAGCAGGCCATGGATCTTGTGTGAAGGTAGCAATCTTTTGTCTGGGGTGATGCAGCCCTTGCTCTACATTAGAATTAATCTCAGGATTTGATTTTTTTTTTTTTTAATAATGCATACAAAAGGAAGAAAAACATACTTCAAAAACCACAGATTTAGCAGCAAATGATCAGTGTCCAGTAGGAAGTTTGTGCCAAAGAGCTTTAAAGGTTTTAAGTGGAAAAAAAACCTGTTTTAATTGGAAAAAAAAGGGGGGGAAGAAAATCTGAAGGCCTTTAAATGATCACAGTCTAACTAACCAGCATTCATAGTGACATCATGATGGCAATCTTCACTTTTATTTATCTGAGTTTGAGGAAATTCAATTAAGAAGATTATATTGATCCTCAATAAAGCAAGGATTAACAAATGCAGAAAAAAGCAGAATTCTCATAACAATTCTAAGGATATCTCATATTAGCATGGGGACAGGAGGAGGGCAAGAAAGGAGCTCTAAATTTAGGGCTGTTGGAGACTAGAACATTAGGACATTGCTTCCTGCACTCGCAGTGGCGTATATGGGCATCTGTCACTGTCAGCTCACTGGGTTACAATTAATTCTGAGTCAGCAGTCGTGTCTCCTCCTACAAGCACAGAAAGTAGAAACGGCAGCAGCATTGCTCTTTGAGGACAAGAACATTTACATGCTATGATTCCAGAAAGCAGCTGCACATCTATTAACACAAGGAACACTAGAGCTGTCACATTAGATAAATGGATCCACCCTGGAAAAACTGAAAGTGGACATGATTGTCAAGGATAATATGGTTAAGCTCGAGCATCCTGGGAGAGATGCAATTTCTAGAATATTTTAATTTTGAAACTAATTTTATTATCCCAATTGACTGCACACACTATGAGCTAATTAAAACACCTCTGTTAAAATATCTGCATCTCTAATAGAAGAAGAACTAGACAATAACATATTTCTACCGTAAAAGCATATGTTTTGTTACTTGGGACATGATGTCCTTAAAAAACTGCTTTCCCTAAAACAGTTTTCTGGATTTATTTTAGGATTTTTTTAATTTCAGCTCCCAAAGCCTTGGAGTGTTCATCTTGCATATGCAAACGTGAAACAGAAAAAAAAAAAAAAATCCACAGCTTTTCACTTAGGATTCTTCAGGGAACAATGTATATTACAAATACTGACTACAAACTTCTCTTCCACCACACATAACATACATGTATATCTGCCTTATGATGTCAAATCTTAGAAAACTAAATCCCCAGAGAATGATAGTATTTTCTGTGGCTGACAGTCTTCTGAGGGGTTTTTTGTGTTGTTTTGATAATGTGTCTTTCATTCCCATACCATGTTAACAGTTGGAGCAAGTCTTTGCTACATGAAATTATAATCCCAAATAAAACACAAAATTAAGAATAAACCTATGAAGGTGTTTCCACACAGTGGTTTCTATAAAAAAAAATACGTATCAGAAGCTTAGCCAGAAGGAAAGCTAAAATCTCATTAACAAACAGTGAAAAAGGAAAGAGGGGAAAAAAAGACTTTTGCACGGAAATCAGCTATGTGACAGTGGCATTACTGTACTATCAAAACAGCAGATACCCTCAGTGGTATCTTACTGTGAGAAAAAACAGTTAGGATGCATTTTCTGCTGGCCTCAAGCAGAAGTCAAATGAGACCTGACAAAAATCACTATTATTGTTAGACTCTATCCAATTTTCCGTATTTTCCACAAATTACATATGGCATGCTCTTGACACATTAAAAGTTATAGGGAAAACAAGAACTCTGACAATCACTTGGACGGTTTTAGGTAGTGCTGCCAACGCCATGGGTCCCCTTAGAATAAACAGAAAATGTTTGATAATCCACATTTATGTTCTTATGTTGACGAACTAACCTACTTTGTGCTGCCTGAGATTACCATTAGTAAAGTGAATTTATACATTAATTTCTTTCAGTGGCCTAGAAGAATAACTTTGTGGAAGTCTTTGAAGTTACATCAACTGATGCTAATAGCCACCTACTTTTACTTGGCTTCTGTTGGAAAGAGACTCACTACATGACATTCTGAAAACTACAGAATTTATATTACCTTGGCCTCTCACTTCTCCATTTTCTACAAAACTGGAGAAAGCAGGATGCAGGACACTGCTTTGAATATAAAACAATTTAGTGATTGGTGCGTATATTTCTCTCATGAACATACTAGCAAGTTTCTCATTTCACAGAATTTGTTTGATGCCATTCCCTTTGATCCCAGTGTTTAAATCAGATGGATTTATTTGTGCACTGTTCACCTAGTACACATGACCATGTTAATTCATACAGATAGCCAAGGACTGCTGACTTTTGAGCCCAACATTTACTTATGTTTCAAGGGTAATATGTACCCTTTTGCAAACTCTAGCTTTACATGAGGGAAACAGACAAGCACAAAACTTACGTCTCACATTTTATTTTGCGCAACAATACTAATTTAAATAAAAGTGTGAAAAACACAGAGCCAAAAAGGGATGAAACTGCACTTCACAAAAAATATTGTAAAAGCATATGCACATGCCCTATGTGTCTTCCTCTTCCAGAAAATGTTAAAAAAAAGAAGTCCATAGAGGTTGTATCTAAACTAAACCTAAACCTAAACCTAAACATAAACCTAAACCAATTGTTGACAAGTGTTGCTGTTATGTCATAACAAATCCTACATTTCATTACTAGCTATCTACTGAACAGATTGGCCACATTTCTGAGTACAATTTTAGCATTAGAAAAATTATTAAATTATTTCTATACATGAAAATACTTAACTGACTTGTTTTAATATCAATTTCTCACGAACAGTAGATCAGGATCCTTTCTGATATGATCCTTTCTATGACAGATGGATGAAAATGCATGGTGGCACTTTGAGATTTAAGGTGTTATCCATAGTAGAATAAATCACAGAGCTCAATGCCTGTGGAAGCCACCTTATCTCAGTCTTCACAGGTTGACAAGGCATGTAAAGAATGCATCCAAACTCCCTGATTTGATCTCTATTGTTGACAGATCACAGATAGAGAAGTCTAAGATATTTCCACAGGAACTACAAGTAGGATGATAACTAGTCAAAAATGGCAGACAACCACACCCACTTCTTCAAAAAACATGAAAGTGGAAAGATGTTTATATTCTTTAGAGAGGGTGAACAGAGGAAGGAGATGTCATTACATCACAGTTGCTAGTAATATAAAAAAGCAGTAAAAAGAGCAGGCAAAACAAGGTTCAGAAAATTCTCTGAAATGGAGACTTTACTACTTCATCACACACTTATGAATTTCCTTTGTAGAAGGAATAAACATGGGCCTAACTTAGAACCTAGTAAAGTCACTGGAAAGTTTTCCACTGAGCTCAATGGGATTAGGATTGTTTTATCAGCATTTTTTCTACTACTAAATTTCATAAAATTCCAAGTTTTTCCTCTCATCTAATGGTCATTGTTATGAATGTTTCTAACCTTACCAACCTTTTAAATCTAAATTACATTACTCGCAGATATTATCTTTTGTACTGGAGACACTCATTATACATAATCCACTTTTTTGCCTTGGAGTGTTGGATTTTCTTTTCTAATGTGTGTTAATAAGTATTCCTTGGATATAAAAATTTAAATCTGATTATGGCTTCTTAAACAAGCTTTAAGTATATTAAATAATCACTTAGGTTTGACATTAAGTGTTTTGTGTGTCAGTGTTTTGTCTGTGTGTGCAAATTCCTGTGCCTGAACTTCCTACAATCAATTAAATATATAGTATTTTAATAGCTTATCTCTCTAGTTTCTAAATGGAGATCAAATTCTTATGTGTAATTAATGAACTATATATGAAGCCTGCCTTTCACTTCTGAATTATAAAATGTCCAAAAAAAAAAAGTAGTAAAAAATTATGTGGCAGTCAAAGCAAGATCGACATTTCAGTATGAAATGACAGGCATGCTTCATTAAAGGCAAAATCCTGCAGTTATTCCTCAGAAGGTAATGGAGGCCTTGCATTGCAATAAGGAATGCTGATTTCATTGACAGGTAATTACTCCATTAATGCCTCCATTATGCAAAGACAGACTAGCCAAACTACTAAGGTGTCAGGCATCCATCACTTTTGGTCAGACCAAGCCTCCCATATATGCAGGTTTTAGGACAGCCAAGTGCCACTTGGCACAGATGTATTCACTTTGGTCCTTGAAACAGCACATGCTCTGCACTGAGGCAGTCACAACTGCTGAAACAATTTATTGGAGGAAAACAGCAGCTAGGGGAATTAGATCTGTCTTTTTGGTATCGAGTATTTCTCTGCAAGAGTTCCTGGAATTAGGGAAAAAAGCAGGTATGACTACATTGGGGTAAGTGCTTATCACAAAATTATCCTTTTCCACGGGAATAGTTTTAGGTAATATTAGTTGCAACTGGTTTTATTGAAAGAATACAATCACAATTATTAAATAGCTCATTCTACATCATATGCAACCAAAGGCTAAAATATCTATTAGATAAATGCCTAGTGTGCACTTTGAAAAAAACCAGAGGGTATAAGCTCTGTAGAGGCAAGGTTATTTACAATCATTTCTTAGAAAAATGCATAGTTCAAAATCCCTAGAATTGAAATTAGAAGCCCTCTGGAATAATGTATTTTGAGTAGCAGTCCTAGTAAGAACAATAAAAGTAACAATCCAAAATCAAGCTCTACATGGTTAACTTCATAATGAGGAAGCCAAATGTTTCCCACACTAGGAAAAAATTGATATGGTACATGCCCTGGGTTGACAGATGGAAGAAAAAGAAAGACAGATGTGTTCTAATTTCTTGGGTAGGGTTTTTCTTTCCTTTAGTCCTTTTTTTCCCTAAGATGATGATCAGGCATGGATGGAACTGCTTACTCAATAACACTGGCTACAGATATTCACCAGAGCAGTAATGCCAAATATCCTTTAGGACTTTGCCCACTCATATAATCTCGAATGATATTCAGTAACAAGAAAAATGAGTAACAGCTGCCACTTTCCTTAGAAATGGCAAAATACCAACCAGGTCCAGTTTGTGCAGCCCTGGTAGAGGGGACCATCTGGAATGTTAGCCTGAATCTTAACAATTAAAATCAGGGGCCAGGTCAGACAAGTGGCATCTTAAAGAATTCATGATACTGAGTTTCTAAGCTAAACTGAAAATGACAGAGAAGCCAACATGTGAGGGAATATAAGTAGTCATTCTCACCCAGGGGATGGAGAGTGATCATGTGCTTAAGGTACAGGACATGGAGTTAGAAGACAGACTCTGTGACACATTTCATGCATAATAAAATGTAAGTCACTATAATCAATAGGAAGTTTCCAATTAAACTCTGAATAAGGTACCTGGGGTCTATCTTTCAGGTATTGAGAACCTCCTGATGGTGGCCAGCTGCTGTCAGCTGCCAGTGATGTGAAACACTTAACATTTTTGCTTATTGGTAAGTGGGAAAGATCATCGTCTTTTTTTTTTTCAGCTAGGCACAATGTTTTCAAAAGCTAACGTGGTATTTGCAAATGAATTTAAGATGCTCAGATGGCAAATGCTATCCAAAGAATAAATATTTAATTATTTTATAATTTGAAGTAGAAGAAATATGCTTATAATTTCAATTCACTTGATTATAAAAGGCTTAACACTGAGAAGAAAAAGTATAGGAGAGAGAACAGAACAGTAGCACTGTGAGAAGAAATACTCAAATAACACAGGAAATAACACTCTTCCCTTACAAAATTTACAATCTGATTGAAGACTGGATGAGGTAAAGACAACAAGAGAGCCATGGGGAAATAACACAGGTAGTAGTAACAGCTCCACATGATTACTGTGGTTAGTGATGTGTCCTGCTTGATGGATCTAAATTATTATGCTTTCTGGTTGTTTCTGGGGATATACTTTCCTTCTTAAAAAAAAAAAAAGAGAGAGACAGAAGAAACAATCAGCAGATAGTCCTTTGCCTCTTTTCCCATGTTCATAATGTACTGCTATTTTCTTTAATCTCCTAATTGCTGTTCTATAATTATGAATTTTAATGCTTTGATTTTTAAAACAATAACAAATAGTAATTATATTTATTCCTCCCCATTCCCCTCCCCACACACACACATTTCTACATGTGAACATCAAGGGATATCTTTAATAAAATAAATATGGGAAGACCCATTATCAAGTGATAGCAAGAACAGGATATACGTGATAGAATTAAATTTATCCAGGGACCACAGTTTACAAAAAAAACTTCAATATGTATGGCAGAGATAAAAGGAAGAACATTGAAACATGAGCCCTCTGCAGAAGAAAATAGGATACTTGGTTATGTGGGATATGGAGAAGGCTGAGGTATATAATTTTTTTTGTGTTGGTCTTCTCCAGCAAGTGCTCCAGCCACAGCATCCAAGTCACAGAAGACAGAGGCGGGGACTGAGAATGAAAAACTTCCTGCACCAGGAAAAGACCAGAGTCAAGACCATCTAAGGAATCTGAAGGTACTCAAATCCTTGGAACACGATGAAATATATTTGTGGGTCCTGAGAAAAGTGCCAGGTGAACTGGCTGAGCCACTATCCGTCATATTTCAGAAGACATGGGAGTCCAGTGAAGTTTGTTCCCACTGGCTGGAAAAGGGGAAACATAATCTCAACTTTTAAAAGAGGGAGATAAAGAAGACCTGATGAACTACAGACCAGTCACTCTCACCTCATTGCCTGGCAAGATCATGGAGCAGAACCTACTGGGAAGTATGCTGAGGCACATGGAAAAGAAGGAGGCAATTGGTCACAGACAACCTGGCTTTACTAAGGGCAAATCATGCCTGCAAAACTTGTTGGCTTTCTACAATGTGATTACAGTGTTTGTGGACAAGGGAACAGCACCTGGACTTATGAAAAGCATTTGGACCTATCCTACATGACATCCTGGTCTCTCAACTGGAGAGACAGGGATTTTACAGATGGACCACTCAGTGGACAAGAAATTTGGCTGCGCTCAAAGAACTGCAGTCAACAGATCAATGTCCAAGAAGAGACCCGTGACAAATGGCCTTCCTCAGGGGTCCCTTTTGAGACTGAAGCTGTTTAACATCTTTGTCAGCAGTGTGGACAGTCCACAGAGCTGTTGGAGTGAGTCCAGAAGAGAGCCACCAAGATGATCAGAGGGCTGGAACACCTCTCCTATGAAGGCAGGCTGAGAAAGTTGGGCTGCTCAGCCTGGAGAAGAGAAGGTTTCAGGGTGAACTCATATCACCTTCCAAGACAAAAATTGGGCCTACAAGAGAGCTGGACATGGACTTTTACAAGTGTATGCAGTGATAGGACAAGGGAGTATGGTTTTTAACTGAAAAGGGCAGACTTAAGTTAGATATAAGGAAGAAATTATTTACTATGAGGGTGAAAAGGCAGTAGAATGGTTGCCCAGAGAAGTTGTGGATGCCCCATCCCTGGAATTTTTCAAGGACATACTGGATGGGGCTTTGAATGGCTAGTCTAGGTGGAAGATGTCTCAGCCCTGGCAGAAGGGATTGAAACTGCTTGATCTCTAAGGTCCCTCGCAATCCAAACCATTCCACAATCCTATATTAGAAAATTCTGCATAAACACTTCTATCAAATGGTTCTGAAAATACATAAATATAAGTTTTGGCATCATTAAGGAGTTATTTTAATCTTAGATAATGTCATTAGTCTGTGAGCATCTACTCAGCTCACTCACTGTGTTTTCAGGCTATCCTTTATTGCTACTATAAGGACATTTTTAACTAACTTTTTTTCCAAATATACAAAGATCATCACTAAAGTGACATGATACCATACATGAGTAATGCAAGTGGAACCACAGAACTATTCATTTCTGGGAAAGTATGAGTAAATCTACACACTACATGATATGGGCATTTATCTGTGATAACATCCCAATAATGCTTGTATAAATAATAGCGTGATACTCCTTCAAAGCAGCAACTCAAGAACTGCTTTACTCAATCCTGCTTTCTGTCTAAACTCGAATATTACACATATGTGCATTGTGCCAGGCTCCAGAATAAATGCTTCCAACAATCCCAATGACAATTTTCAGTGGTATCTAGCACAAAGACCCTCTATGTTTACTTGTGATTGTGTTTAATTTCATATTGAGATGATTAATCAGAGTAAATGTCTTTATTTTCTGCTGTTTTAACTTCAAGAAATGATCTCTTCTGGTTTATCCTATTATAAGGATCGTTACAAAAATGGGAAACAATTAACACTGGGTTTAATGCGTGAATGCCATAGAGCTGAAGTAATTGCACTCAAGGTCTGCTAACTTTTTAATCAGGCATCTGGTTGCAAGCTGCTCACGATTCTGAGGGAAGAACTAACACAGTCTAGGCGGCAAAAGCAGGTGTGCCAAAAAAGCAGACATGTTGGCGAAACCAATGAAAGCCTCTAGAGGTTAAAAGAAGCAAAAACTAGTGGAAAATTCTTCTTAAAAGACCTTTGCTTGGGATCCAGTCATAACTGAGTGAAATTAATTGAGGCAAATGAGCATAGAGAGCGTTTTTTTACCAAAATAATTAAGAAATATGAACAGCAGAACCACAGAAGCTCAGCCTAGAGAAGACTTGCCAGTCGGAATCTGAGTGAGAAGAATTAATTAGACTAGGGAGTTGAAATTTTCACATGCATTTTGCTACATAAAATAAATAAGAATTACCATGAGAAGTTTCTGGAATTCCAATTAGGACACTTACTGTTCTCAGCACTTTTGCTTTGTTTTGGAGAAATGAACAGATCTATTCTTATTCGTTAAAAATATACTTTTTTTCCTTTCTCTAATAAGTCTATTCTCCATGATTAAGAGAGTCCTGAATCTAAAAGCGCTTACACAGCAGACCATTGGGTGCACTTATAAATTATACGTGTTGATGGAGACTATGGTTACACATATCTATAGAATTGCAGTTATGTCAAAGAGGCTAGTGCAAGAATAGAATCTAAATGAAAATTGCATGCTTGAATATCTTTTCAAGGGAAAATACCCCTCCCTAGTTCATATACAATATTACAACAGTAAACTCCTTTCAGGATTGTCCTCAAGAAAATTTTGTTTATGTATTTATGTTTGCATAACATCTTCAAGGTTGGTGGGTGGGATTGTTTTTTTTTTTTTAATCTATATCTTTAACTGAATCATATTTGCACCTAATTTTAATGATTCTGGCACCCTTCTGTATGAAATACATAGTTTATATAACCTTACATAACAGTTCTGCATAAGGATTTTGACCAACCTCCCTAAAACTTCTAGATTAGAAACAGAAAATTATATTGATAATAAGGTTCTGAAACTTATTAATGAAAATCAGGAAAGACTCTCACTTATAAACCAAGAAGCACCACCCATCTTAGGAAAACAACAAAACCAACAAACAAAAGAACATGATAATAGGTAATGCAAAAGGTTTGAAAGATTTATTTCACAAAAAACTCTGAAAATCTGCTACAAATAACACTTTTTAAGAGACTGTAAAGAAACAGGATTGAGCTGAAACCTAGACATTTCTAATAAACCGTTTGCAAAATCCTAATCCTTCTGCCTAGTAACAATTTACCTGTAAACTCCAGAAATAGGTTTCCTATCTTTTAGGCACACTGGTGAAGAAATAAGTACTGTGCCATCTTCCAGGCTTTGCTCTTCCTAAGACAAAGCAGGCAATGGTGACTTAGAACCAGACTAACATACTATGTTAAAATAAGGGTATTTAAGCATTATTCTAAAACTTTGCTGTTTGGGGGATTTGGGGGGGGTGTGTTTGTTGTTTTGGGGTTTTTTGTTTTTTGGTTTTTTGTGGTTTTTTGGTTGGTTGGTTGGTTTGGTTTGGTTTTTTTTTTTCATTTGGTTTGGTTTGGTTTTGTTGGGTTTTTTTTTGTTTTTTTTTTACTTGAGTGACTCCTACCAAGCACAAGATGTATTAATTAACTTAGAGCCTCACAGTATACGGACGCCCACATCAAACTGCATGGATCCAACGGCGTCACTTCAAATTCTTTTAGAGCTGGTTGAGTACAGATGCAGTAGGGTATCAGAAGCTTTAATCATTCCCTATTTGCTTAAATCAAAAGCATCATCTATTCTCAAATTGTTTACCAACACTTGAAATCAGCAACTTGCAGCAGCTTAGGCATCAGCAGAGCGAAACAGCAAGGACAGCTTCTAACTAAGGCAGATGATTTGAGATTCTTAAAAGTTTTTCTCTCTTCCTATGCTTAAATGGCCATGATTTTACAAAGCAATACCCAGTTCAATAGCCACTATCTCGCCTTGTGATAAGTATGGAATAGTCACATATTTGTGAACCTGCCAACACTCCAGTGGCCGTTTTCTCTCTTTCACTTTCTTTCTAACAGCTATCACTCAGTCACTCTACTGTCTGTCATTTTCAGGTGAAGGTTTTAGAGAAATGAAAGGCAGTGGTCTGGCACAGGGCCACTCACACACTCTCACAAAGAGACCCCTAATCATAAGGGACTTTCACATCTCTCTGATCTAGGAGCAATTCAGGATATATGCCAGAAGGAAGAAGAACAAAGACAACAGTATTTGAAAATTCCCTCAGTGCGTTAATAACACTGCTGAGATGGCTTTTGCCAGATTAAACAGACATGTTCCTTTAGACCCTAAATATTGCTCTGAAACTAATTCCCTAAGCATTGTCCAGAGTTTAACAGGGCTTGGGATACCAACAATCAAACTTTGAAGTAATTCTTCAAATTCCAGTGGAGTTGGCTGCAGAGACAGCTAGATTATCCAGGTCTTCCCAGGCCAAGGAGAGAGAGGGCAGCTTGATTTTTTGACAATTGTTGTCTTTAAAGGACTTGGACAAAGCAATTCCAACACAACAGCTTATTTCTAAAATACTTTAAAGTAAAGGCTAGGTGTAGAGGTTAGTGAGCTAGCTGGTATTTTCTAATGTTGCCTACATTCAGCACAGCATTCTGACTCTGAAGGAGAGCACTAAGGGAGCTGCAATACATTAGTGAAGCCTGACAGGGTAAAGATCTTCCTTCACTTGCCATTTTGTTTTGAAGTGACAAGAAACTACAGATTTCAAGATGAGATTCTATCTGATACTCACACTCTGATACTCACATGAAGCACCATTGTATACAATCCCCCAAGTGATGTCAATAACACAAACCATAACTGTGTAGAGGCAGGAGAAATAAATACTTTAAAAATCTTTGAAGAAAAATATTTGTAAATTGGCTGATGCTTTAGCTTCCTACATGCCAGTACTTGTCTTTATAATTCCTTTGAGACACACTCAAATGTTAAAAGAGCCCGTTTGCCTATCTGTGTTCATTCAGTAGAACACTCAGCAGGATCACTTTTTTGTGATGTTTCTAGTACTTGGGTTAATTTCATTACACTTTGTGAGATATTCATCATAAAGAAATATCAGGATATCAAAATGCAATGTAATACTTAAATTCCAGTTCACTTACATAGATGAACTAAATTAATGTCAACCTGGAAATTTGCTTTGAGTTATTAGTGAATATATTCACTCTTTCCAAGTCCTTATCAGCTTCTGCAGAATCTAAGGTCTTTAAAAAATTCTGAAAAAAAGGTCTCAAAACTATAAACTGAATGAAAGCAATGCACTGCTTGCTTTCTAAATCAGCAGACAGACAGCTGGAGTGCCACTGCTGTAACCCAAAGATTTGACAGGCTACAGCAGAGTTAAAACTGACAAGAGCCTTTTGTCATATTTTCCTGCTGCTATTCAGAACTCTCTGAGCAGCAGGAGACTGACGAGAAGGAGGTTAATTTTGCTCTGCAGCAGTTTAGACTATGGAAGCCTGGAGAAAGTAAACAGTATAGAACAGCTTCATTCCTGTAAATTGCTAAACATGTGATTTGGGGCAGATGAGTTAGTGAGGCAGCTATGTTTTCAACCAGATTTCATAATGTCTTTAAATGTGGTGCTTTGGTTTCTCAGTTTGGTTTTGGGGGTTTTGGGGTTTTTTTTTTGGGGTTTTTTTGTTTGTTTGTTTGTTTTTTTACTTATAATTTATTTATTGATTTCTCTTCTTTTAATAACTAAAATCCAGGAAAGCAAGCCTGAATGTCATTTTTTATGCATTGCATTGCTCAAGAATACCGTCATTTATGGGAAAGCAACACTTTCTTTTGTATTTTGGATCCAGATGCAAGAAGCAGAAATTAGATCCCCACAGGAACATGAGCTAGATCACAGAAAAGGATATAAGGCATGCACACTCTGACCAGGGCAGTGGCAACGAGGCTGAGTCTATTAAAAAAACATAACAGAGAAACTGGATAGAAAGAAGAGGACTGGAGTCAGGGTAGTTTGAACCTTGTAGTTAGGAAAGAAGAATGAAATGAAAGGATACATAAAGGTAGCAGGTAAGACCAAGTGGGTATGACAAGCCAAGGACAAAATAAGAATAGATATCGATTCTTACTTACCAGTGGGAGAAGAGGAAGGTGGTAAAAGGAAACAAATGTTACAAAAATTTGGAAGAAAATGCTCTAGCTGGGCTAAGCAGTTTGGACTAGGAAATGGATGGAAAAGACAAGGAGAAATCCACAAAGAACATGTCTAAGAGAAAGTACTCCCTGATCGAATGACAATAAGACAAAACTCTCCTGGGAATGAGGAAAACTTCAGTAGCAAACAGTACTGCAGTGATCAGGAATTAATCACTTGTTCCAAATCGAGGTATTACATGCTATCAGTTAAAGATTTAAAAAATGTTCCAGGAAAAGCTATATAGTGAATCTCACTCAGTAAGATTTTATCCCTCCTTTCACTACGCACAATGTATATGGTACTAAGGAAGTTGTTGCATTTTCTACAAATGACAAACTAGAGCAAAAAGAATAGACTACTTTTCAAGTCAGTGGAGAGAAATGGGCATATGCCCAGGATGCCATGTTTAAGACATCATCCTTAAGGTGGGATGAATTACTTTCTGTCAAAGCCACTTACTTTACATTGACTAAAACCAATGTCTGCATGACCTCGTCTAAGTGAGATGAAATGTTATTGAAGCCAGGTAATTTCTTCTTTAGTTTCTGCTCTTTATTTCCTGAATGGTTAATTTAGGGCCTTAGAGTTGAGATCATGCATACAACAGTGGCTTATGTGCCATTTCTTCAAAGCCACAAGGGGTACTAACATCCTTTTGCTTCTGCACTGAGGTGCAGAAACAGAGTGTTAACATTTGCAAAGCATTCAGAAACAATAGTGATAAATGTCATAGCAAATTCTGTGAGAAAACTAATAGCTCTGTCTTCAAAACAGGATATGAACACTGCAACAAATAACATCAACAGATAGGGAACAAGGAGGAAGGCAAATATTGAGTTTAGCTCATTAACTTGGACTGAAAGTTTTGTGCACTGAATAGGATCAAGATTCTCTGGATATAATAATTGATATATGATTAGGTAATTAAATACTTGTACTGCAATCCCTACACACAGGGGGGCTGAATCGAGTTTCCAGTAAGCAACATTAATAATGGCTTTCGGGTGCTAGATTCTGAAACTTTAAAATAATTATTAAATATAATTTGTTCTTAGTGGATATAACATGGCAACTTGCAAACAGATACGGAGAGAGGATGCCTTGCTAAGACCATCCTGCTAGCAGGAAGAAGATCAAAGTAACTTAAAACAAACTCTAGGCTTCCTATACAAGCTTTTTTCATTCATCTTTGCCAAGTTTTTAAAAAATCTTTTGGAACTATAGTTCAGGGGTTTTTCCTGTTTGTATTATTTTTATTCTCTTTACCCTAGCCCAGGAGCTCTAATTTTTTCTATTTGTTATGAATTAAAGCAAAATAACATTACAAAGATGTTCCAATTTCTGTTTTTCAGTCTGTCCGATAAAGCCATCACCAGAAAACAGTATTTTTGACTATACTTCCATTAAAATAAATGCATATTTGTTTGACATTTTCTCACATTTTTCAGCACTCACTGTTTAGTTTCTATTTATGTCTCATGGATTGCAGACTGAAATACTTCCACAAAGGCATACTTGGCTCAATTCATATGTTAGCCTAACTGGCAAGAAACAACAACAGTGTTCAGGAGTGACTCTCATCTCTCTTTGGAGAGAAGGCTGCTGTGAAAAGCGAACCAATGCACACAGTCATTGAGAAATCTGGAAGTACTGTCATTGGAAGTGACAATATGGCTTGCTTAGTGAGGATTTGCTTTGAATGCGCAGCTTCAGAATTATTTACTAATTAAAAATGTTTTACCACGGAGAAACCCTTTGAGATTTGCCTCTTGTTTCCTAGGGTGCAGGAGCGTGAAATCATGGATGAATGAGCTATAGCACCGTAATTTGCTTCTGTCAGTTTAAATGAAAAGGTCTGAAATGAACTGGTGAAATTAGTTCACAACACTTTTACCCACCAGTAAATGCAATTTACTTTTATGATAACCTGTAACAGCATACCCACCTTTCACAAACTTCTAATCTTACAGCAGACAGCAGAACTATGTGCCCTATATGCTATTCCATGCCCTTTTTAGACTGGGAAATGAAGATACCAATTGACATTGAATTGCTAACATTTACCATTGAGAATATTTTGCTTGCATGTTAGGTCAAAATTCACCTATGCACAGAGAGAGCTCCTACTCTCCAGTCTATCTCCACACACACAAAATAAACTGAAGCTATTTTATTCTGATGTTTACTGTTCTGAAACAAATAGCACCTAGAAAGAAAGACCTTAACTATTCAGGTGGAAGAAAGAAAGGACACTTGCTGGTGATAATAGATATACATGTGACTAAAGAGGACTAGTATGACTCTTACTAATAGAAGAATAAAGTCACTCAGCTGTGAAATTACTCATAATTAGAAAGACCTCATTCAAAACCCAGTTACAGCAAGATACTAGATAAGCAAATCAAAATCATCACTTCAGTTTTTAAAGACAGATACCATGCAGTACCCATCTGTTAAGCGATACCACCTGTTCTATCAACTCATTACATCGTCTGGAGGATTAAGCAGGAAAGTCAATTAAGTCAATCCATGTGCAAGAGGACCTTCATGGAGAATGAGCAATTGTTCTCTGCTACCCCCTATCTCATCCCAGCAAGGAAGAAACAGGATAACTCCGAATGACTTCATCTGTCCCCTGTCAGAGTCCGTCTCCACCTCTTGATTAATAATATAGGAGGCACTTAAAAATACACAGTCTGTATAAAAAGTGGGATGTCTTTTATTATCAACACAAAGTTACTGTTAACCATTCATACCCAGAAAGAAATTTAATTACGTTTTTTGTTGTGTTCCTCTGATCAAAGGTTAAATTTTAAAATTTAGCCTTTTCAAAATGCTCAGCTTACCAGCACATGTTATTTCAGATAAATATTATGACTTATGACTTGTGGTTGCCAATATATGCACATTTACGCAAAACAACGTGTGGCTGCCCACATACCCCTGTTTAGAGAAAATATACATTTTAGAGTATAAAGAATCTAGACTCCATGATTCAGACTCTACCTTTATAGCTTGAAATTATTATCATCATATTAATTTAACCATTTCCTTGCAGCAAGCAATCATAAGAAGAAAATCTAATATGCTGTCTTAGCAGAAAATAAAAAAGGGCTGCTAGTAAATATAAAATCAGAAAATTCTTCAGGAAAATTCTGACATTTCTATCACAATTTAGAGAATACCTCAGTGAGGCTTAATTCTTATAAATGTAAGGTGGGATTGGATATAAAAGTCACACACAGCCCAAAACCTCTTCAGTGAGGACACACTTAAGTGACGCAATGCTGTCATAAGAAGTGAATCCCTACTGCATAGCTGAGAAGTGATTTTGTATACTGACGCCTGCAAAATACAAAGAGTGAAAAAAACCCTTCTCATCACCAGAAAAGCTGACAAGGAAATCACTCTTCCAGGAACTAAGAGGCAGTGTGCCAGGCAGTGTAACTTCTGCAAGAGTGACTAATTGTATTGATGGTGTTTGATGAGGGAGGGTTGTGGTTACCTTAGTTAGCTTGACGTTTTCAAATTTTAATCTTTAAACCTCCTGATTTATATTTAGTAAAGCTAAAAAGAAAAAGATGATTTAATGTGTCCTTCAATGATATTCATTCTCTTTAGTTGGATAAGATTTCTCTATACATCAGCATAATATTTCTCTATCTGCACTCTGGTGCACCTACATAATAACAGAAATCAACATTTACTTTAATGTGTAGGTAAAAATGTGGGTTTGTCTCCTTCAATTTTTGTGTGCAATTTCATGTACATTTTTTCTTCCAGTTTTGGCTAGTGACAAATAGAAATTGTGATTAATTGAATGGGAAGAAAAAACCAAATAAACACACAAAAAACCAACCAAACAACAAACCCTAAAAACCCCAAACAAACAAAAAATCCAAGAAAAATTCCAAACCCAAAGACTCCCAAGCACTCCAACTTTCACTGTAATGTCATTCTCTTAATAAAATATTTGTAAGAAACCAGTATGTTTATAAGGAGAGCTGTTTTGTACAATCCAAGCCAATTTAATTTTACTGTTACAATTATCCATTTCTAATATAACTAGAAATTCATTACCACCTCCAACCAGATTTCAACTGGCCTGCAGAGTCGCCATGAAATCACAAACAACAAAGATCCTCATCTACACTAAAACTGGAAGGGAGGAACCTGGACGACAACGTTCTAAAGATCAGGTTATGCACGAGTTCTGAGTAAGATGAAGAGCAACTTACTATAGAATTACATCAGTCAGTCAGAACATGCTGCAAATAACAACAAGGCTGTGGGTTCAAACCTTTATGGCCCATTCCCTTGAACTGGACTCAGCGATCCTTGTGGGTCCCTTCCAATTCAGAATATTCTGTGATTATGCTAAAAATTTCTGCCAGCCAACCTTATGTTGTTGAAATGCCATCAAAATCCCAGTTTTGCCAGTTGAGAATTTATTCCATGAAGTTGCTTTTATATTTTTAGTTTCTTTCTGAGACTAAGAGATTCACAGTCTCTCAGTCAATATGGTTGTTCAGGGAAAGTTTTGTGTTTCTTAAAGATAGAACCATAAAATCATTGAATGATTTAGGCTGAAAAAGATCTTCAGGATCATTGAGTCCAGCCATAAACCTAACACTGCCAAGTCCCCGACAAAACCATGTCCCCAAGTGCCACAACTGCACGTTTTAACTGCACTTTTAAACATCTCCAGGAACGGTGACTCCATGGCAGCCCATTCCAGTGTTTGACAAGCATTCAAGTGAAGGCATTTTTCCTAATAGCTAATCTAAAGCTCCCCTGGTGCCACTTGAGGCCATTTCCTTCTGTCCTGTCACTTGTTACTTGGGAAGAAAGACTGACTCCCACCTCACTGAGGTCTCTCCTGAGACGCTACTGTTGTAGTGCAACAATAAGAGCAGTAAGGTCTCCCCTGAGCCTTCTTTTCTCCAGGCTGAACAACTCCTGTTCCCTCAGACCCTTCACCAGATTTGTTGCTTCTCTTTGAACACCCTGTTTAGGTATTTACCCATAATAGTTACCTGATATTTACAAACGATACTTACTTGTCTTTGATAACATAAGTGTGTATTAGATTTTTGTATTTAAACAACTTTATTTTGGCTAACATAACACTACTTTTTTGTTTGTGGTTCTTTAGAAAGTTATAGTCTCCATCAGAGGAATCCTGTGCATTTAGAATTTGTGCTTGTATTTAGGGGCTGACCTACAAGGAAATTAACGTGCTTTTGCAGCTTTTTGATTGTTTTCCTTATTTTTGTTGCGACACTTAAAATAATGTTGTTTTAAGTAATGCTTCTAGATTCCTTTCTCTAGGTCTTTACATCCAGATGTTGCCTAAATTTTACGGACTCTTTCTGAGAGATGAAAAAAAATCTCATCTCTTTCTACAGAACTAAAATCCCTATTCATCTTATCTTATACTTTGATTACAGCAACATCTCTTCCCCACACTTCATAAAATGTGGTCCTGCTCCATTCACTTCCACGTCTTAATGACGATACATAAAATCTGAGTTCAAAAGAGAAAAAAGAAAACAAAAAGAATAAATCTTATCCACAAAACTCTTCTTCCCTAAATGCCTGTCTTTCGATCTTTATAAGGTGTTAGGCCCTTCTCACTGCACAAGGGCAGCAGAGCCAGCAGTGCAGCATCCTACATCACAAGACCTACTTGCTGAGTAAATCTTCAAAGCAACAGCAAGAGCAGTCATGCTGCTCAGTGAAGGAGAGGGCAGGGGGAAAAGAATGACAACAGCTGGAGTGAAATGCAATGCTGTTGCCTCTGCACATATTTCACGAGCTAGATATGGCTGTCAGTTATCTTTATTTTGCCTGTACACATCTGTGAGTGGCAATTTTTTCCTGTCTGGAATATGCTACAAAAAGCAGGTCTATTTCCACACAAAAACTATTCCACCTCTGATGCATTTTCTAATTAGCTTCTATTCTGCAATAGTTTTTCAGTGGAGACTGAACTGTCAGCGTGCTGTGACTGAAACACACCCATAATCAAGGACATGCAACCCTTTTCTCAAGCAGCATTTTTCACTGGTACATACAGGATGCAGGATAATATGGAAATGGGTTCAGACCCTTTTGGAAACCAATATGCGTTGTGTTTTTCAGAAATTTCTCAACTCAGTGGCCATTAAAATACTCAGTCCCATACTTCAGACTCATTGTTTTTTTCCAAGAGAATATGTTAGCAAAACCAAAAGGCTCTCAAAAAGAATCACTGTCCTCTGTACATAGCAGCTTTTGTTCCTGTGATCAGAAACCGTGAGCTTTTCATTTAGGTGAACCCCATTCTTGAAATACTAAGCATTTACCACACTTCCTTCAAGTATGAGTTTACTTCCCAACAGATTTCTTTTTTCACAAAAAATGCCGGCTATAACACAAGGTGCAGCTATTTCAGATTCCTTCCCTGCTGCTCTTCCCTGGCATGCAGGGGCAGGCTGTCTCTTCCTAGCACTGGAATGTTCATAGTCAGTCCTGTTCTCAGGCTGCAGCCAAGCAGAAGGTTTTGTTCAGCATTTATCACTGTGATCTGTGACGCTGGCACTAGCTTTATCATATTTCAGGAGTCTACGTAGTTTCATATGGTTTAAGGTGAGAGGGTCTATTAGATCATCTGCTCTGACCTCCCATAGATCATAAACCATTAAGCTTCACCCACAAGCTCTTAAATTAAGCCCAAAGACTTTAGTTAGCACTTCAGTTCTCAGAAGACTAAGCTTTTTGCCAACAGCAGACAGAAGATGAGAAAAACAGATGCTCCTAATCCAAACTCCTCTGCAGTGGAGGACAATTGATTAAGTGAGATAAGTGATTTATACACACCTCCGGTATTAAGAAGGCATTTACTGTAGCGACTAAAAATTGGGAAACATGAATTTTATACCCTGCTCTGCTTTCTTACTTCAGACAAGCCTCTTCCCCTTTCTTTGCCACAGGTTCTAATTTCTCAAATAGTTGTAATTAAAATCTCCTTTCTCAAAGCTTGTTATTACAATGTTCCTGAGATAGAGTTATTAAGTACTTATATAAGCCTCTTGTCTTTTGGTAAGTAATGCTTAGTTAGGAAAAGTCTGAGTAGCACAGTCCTTCAGTACAGCATTCCTGTTTGCTATTCTGTTTCTTAATTCAAATCCTCTGCTGGCTTCCACGGGGCAACAAGGCAGTAAGGGCACAATCCCCTGGTCAGCACCCTGCCTTTTCTGTCTGCAAATGAAGCAGTTCACTAAAAAATGACACGAAAAATGAGGTGGTTCATTCGTTCACTCTAAATTAAAACCCCATAGGAAGGGGAAGAAAAATGCAGTTAGAAAATTGTTATTGGATTACTGATTTATAAGAGCAATTCAAGGTTACCAGCACAATTTCACCTTCCAGCAATCCACGCTGAAGAGAAAAGCTGGCACAAACTCAAAGTGCTATTCTGCATACACCTTTGTTACAAAATGGCAGTCTACTTCTGCAAGTAACTTTTTAAAATGTATATTAAACATATTTTCTACTGGAACAGTAAAACAGCTCACAGAGTGTTGTAATTCTGCTGAAATTTTGTTTCAAAGAAGCAAAAAGCTGATGATGATGACTGTCTTTAATCCTTTCTTCTGAAATTACTATTCATAGAATTGAAAGAGATCTACTAGGTTAGCAAATCCCAAACCATGCTGTCACAGGCAGACATGAACTGTCATACTGTTCATTTTCTATTTATGTTATTCTGTGTATTACAGTAAAAAATAGAATTTAAATAAAAGTGATTAATCTGAAATTATTTTTTTTAAATCCCTTCATATGAATTTTCAGATTTAGTTCCAATTCAGAAGGAAAAGACATTTCAAAAGCTTGAGATCATTCATGAAAAAAAAGAGTCTTCAAAAAACCCTGATAAAAATGCTTCTTATAAATGGCAGTCTTCTTGTAACATTTTTTCCACTGCTCCAAAAATTCTTTCAAGTAAATCTGACAGGGCAGCAAACAGGAGAAAGAATTGGTAGCAAATAGTAAGTGCAGCTCCCACTGTTCATCTGAGCAGAGAAACCAGCAGAGAAGCAGTATGTAAGTCTGGTACGAGCACTGCAATAAAAGCACAAAAGCCAACTCAGCAGGGTATGTACCATCTCCATTCATGCCTAGGTTAGTTCCATGCAGAAATCCTTGCACACAGGAGTCAGAACATACTCCTCTCTCTGTGTCCACACTGTGCATCTCACAATTTCTGCATGCCACACATTTTAGGCTACAAGCTGTTCTTTTATGTTAAATTGCAACTCCACCATCCAGACCTGCGCAAAAAACTCACTGAATTTAGTACGGACCAAACTTCCTTTTAAGCCATGGGGGGCAGCATGTTTAATGGATGCCAAAGCTTCTCAGATGTGGCATTCAAAGCACTCACATCTGCAGTAAATACACAGCATTGTTCTTTTTTTTTTCTTTCTTTCTTCATTCTATCTTTCAATTTCTGTCGTCATGCAACGTTGCTGAGAAAAGTAATGCCAAAGTAATGGGTAATGAATGAAGGGGAAAGTGAGCAGGTGTAAAATCTATTTTGCTTGTTGGTGCATGACAATTTTTGCATGAATAGAATGGTTTATGTTTTTTTCTTTGCAAAGAATTCCAAATTCTATCATTTAGGAATGTAGCTCTTGATCAAAAAAAGTGAAGCATAACTGGAACATATAGAAACAGCTTGGACAATATTGCTTTTGGATTACATTTGAACTCTATTATAAAACAGGAGTAATTATTCAATTGTTTGATACAGAAAGCAAAACCAGAAATCACTGTATGCCCTGCAAGCACAGAGTCAAAGTCTTCTGTTTTGTTTTTTTTTTAACAGTCTGCCTAAATTTCTGAAGCTGCTGGATATCAAAGATAAGAATTACACATCGTGAGACGTTTTTGTGTCAGTGTTAAACTAACACATCTAAATCTATTTTGTTTCCCAAAGTAGTTTGCAATAAGTAACTTTGTCTTCAATTATATATTCATATGGGAATCTCACTTTACATTTTATTCATCAACAGAAGAGATAAAAGCAGTTAGAAAATACTTGATAGCAGAGCTTTACTGCAGTAGTAAATCATACCTCTACTATAAAAGTTGAGGGAAGCATTATGTGAGGTTGTGTTACACTCCAGGATTTTATAGCCTTGAAAAAAATCAGCAATAAATTTGAATAAGGCTGAGAAGGAAAGCAGCTAGCGATGCAAAAGAGAAGTGACACCTTTATACTGTACTTCTATTTACCATTTCTCTGTCATTTTTTACCTCCACATCTTGAGATTAGAAATCTGTTTTTGCATAGGTAAAATGTCAGTGACAACTTTCTATTTTAACATTTTAGGCTGTCAATGACACTTTGTTTTAATAACTTTCAAAGAACTTCTAAGTATTCTGTTTCTTACTTGGTAGAATGAGAAATACAGAATGGGAAATGTTTGCAGATGAAATACTCCAGACCCATTTCTTTTTAGTATTTAAAACTATTGCAGGTTAAAAGAGCAATGAACACCTTGGGATTGTTTGCTCTAAAGTCTTTAAATGAATATGGGTCACTCCAATTACAATATTTACATATAAAAATAGAATTGATACCTTGTGTGCATCCATGTTTTAGCTACAGCAAATCCTATTATTATTATTATTATTAATTATTTTTATTATTATTATGGTAAGAAATACAGAAACTAAAATCAGAGGATAATAAAATGTTTGATATTGACTACTTCTTTTGTTTTGCAGGGGAGTGTTGCAACACCTCTGAGATAATGCTAGTAAATCACTTTAAAATCTAATCCTGAGCCAAACTATAGGCTTAATCCCCTTCTCTGTAATTTCAGAGCTAGTACTGAATTGAATAAAGGATTTAGATACCTCTGTAGGTAAAGGTCGGTAAATGTGTTTGGGTTTTTCCTGAATTTCTATGTTCACAGACTTTTGAGCTAAAGATATACTCACAAATGCATCTGTTGGTGTTTCTAGAATACTAGAAAATTCATGGCATAATACAAAGCCTTTCCTTTACACTTCCCACTGAATCAAGCTACTTGAGAAACTAAATTTTAAAAAAGTATTGCAAGAAGTTTATTTTCTTTTTAAAATTATTAAAGCAAAAAGACCTTTGAATCAATTTTTTTGTCATTTTTAGTGGGAAAAAATTTTCCATCCCTTATGAATAAAAAAAATCCCAATTTTGAAAACATGGGATAGTCCACACTTCAGAAATTTGCACAAGGATTTTATATCACACAAAATATTCATAAACACCTATATTTGTTTCTATTTATACAGGGAATGTACTGAAATTACAGTTTTGGATTCTGCAAAAGCAATGTGTTTTTGTGTGTGTTTCTTTTCATATTTCCACAGATTCATAGAATACTACCAAAATAAAATAAATAGAAAAGACTAATAGCCTGCATTATTTTAAACCTCAGCTGGAAATATATTTTCAGTTGAATTTGTTTGTAATAATGTTGTTTTAAATTAGGCTATTCAGCATCATTTACCTTCACCCAGCAGTTCAAAAAACAAGGGATTGAGTAAACTTGAAATGAAAACCACAAACATCTGTTCATGAAAGCAAAATAACACGATATGGCATTCAATCAGTTACTCTAAAGCTTTACTCCTTGGCCCTCATTTCTGCATTATATAATTTCTCACTATCAAAATGAGACATTATCATCAATATGTTTGGCAATTTATGAACTAAAACCATGTGACTGGATGGGAAAATTCCTAAAATAGCCTTGAGAGGTATTATCAGGTTAATATAAGGAAAGAGTTTGTTTCCTTTTCTTTCAGCCAAGTAGTGGCTGTTTGTCCAAGTCTGGTCAGAAATCATTCAAAGCAGTCCTCACTTAAGAATTGTTTAAGAATGTCAGATTTCTTCAGTTTAGAGATGAATTAATATTTTTGGCAATTAATGTACTACTATAACCAAGTGTCACTGTCTCAGGGATGAGCCACATTGTAGAGGGGCTGCTTTCCATTCTTATGCCTTAAATAAGAGGCAAAATCTCATATATTTCACCACTGGCAGTCAAACAATATGAAACTCGGTGAACAATAGTTATTAAAATTAAGGATGCAATCTTAGCTCATTGTGAAAACCTAGTTCAATGTAACTAATACAAATTGTCAAAAATAATGAGAAATTAAAGTTTATGATGTGTTTGCATTTAGATACAAATGTATCTAAAATGGGTCAGGGTAAACAGCCTGTCGAGGTCCCTATATCTTTCTAGTTCATCAGACAATTATAAGGTGTCTGATTTTTCAGACAGTTGAATCTATTAAAGTCTAGTTCTCTGCCAACAGCACTCTTGGCGTGCATCCACATGATGTAATTTTATTGATAGCTGGATTGTTTCTGTGATTGGAATTTTTAAAAAATCAACTTTACTAATACAGATTAAAAAAAAAAAGTGAAAACAACCATTTCATACTGAATGCTCCATTTATGATTTTGGCATCTCTGCCACTGAACCAGTGTTTCAAAAAACTTTCAAAAAAAAGATCTTTTTTTTCAAGCTGAGGGGAAAAAAAGAGTTTTCAAGTTGTCAATCTTCTGTTTTTAATAGCAAGTCCTGAATGTTCTAAATTAATTTATGCATTTTTGCGACCACCTGTCTGCTGTTGCTGTCAAAACTGATTCAGGTTCTCTGAGTGCTCAGAAATCTTAGCTGTTGCACTGTAAAGTTTTAACTCTTTCAGCGAGTGAGTGAGGAACACCTGTACACAGACTTCTTGTAATAAACTGGCTTCTTGATTAAAAGCTAGGAAAAAAGCCCCAAACAACTGAAAGATAGGGTGGCATGGTAACAGGGGTCTCTGGCCTTCTTTCAGTGAACTTGGTGGGGGGTTTGACTACAGAGCTGCAATGTGAGGAACTGAAGTCAGCTTTTCTTTCAGCTGAGCTCTTTGATGATACTCAGACACAGCTGTCAAAGTTTAGAGAATGGCGGGATCAATGTATTTCAGTCTGGAAATTTAAAATCAGATGTTTGAGTTGAAATTAGACATTCTGGATAACCTATCCTTAGGTTTTTATTCAGAGACTAAAAGAGTTAAATAGATAAATAGGCATCAGTACAGAACAGGACATCTATTTTATTTCCTTTGGCCACAGGAAGATGACTGTTCTGAGATGTGGAACTCCAATGTTTAAAGTACAGTAGAATAAATCTTTTTCCTAAGAAGAAAATTCAACTTGCTGACCTTTCCAAACCATTTGCTGGCTTAGGATTTGAAGCAGTGGCGTCAGCAGTGAAAAGCGTATCTGCTGCTTTAGATTAAAAATCACTTAATTCAAATGCATTTAATTCCACGATATGTTAACATTAATTTGAATTTAAATTAAATTCTTAACATCTGATGCTTATTTACGAGACCAGAGACACAAAATTGCACACAGAGCTATAGTATACATACAGTGCACTCAGCTAAGAAAATAAGTCTTTTGACATGCATATAAAAATAGATTATAGATACTTGTATTTATCTCACAAAAATATTTTGTTTTCCAATGCCTTGCAAAAGGTTCGATCATCTTTCTGAAAAAAAATGTCCATTTTGTTGGTATTCAGTGTGTGAACTTAATATATGCAGGTAGCACCAAGATGGCCACAATCAACAACTGAAGCTAATTCCGTTTTAGCAAGCAAAAAGCACTCCAGCCACTCCTGGCTTACATACCAAAAAGTTCTGGAGCAGGCACAGTTCTTCATCAGGCTATATTTTACAATCTCCAAGCTTCTTATCTCCCTCCCCTCCTTACTTCATAGCCTTAGACCTGTGAAGAATGCTTTTTAGGGCTTCTACAGCATTCTGTTATCTTCTACAGAAATTCCACTTCCCAAAACAGACAGAAAACAATGTGAAATTTCCCAGACTGAACGTTCTTAGCATCCCCCAGCTGCAAGGTCATCTTAAGCAAAAAACAATTCTAAAAACAATTCTTTCTCCTCACTGATCTTCCATTTTTAACCCTTCTGTCCCCACATTCAGCACTCATGAATGGAAAGGACTTTTAACTCACAACCATTATGATCAACAAAATGAGAGCATATCACTGTGGTCATTTCTGGTTTTTAATATTGTCCTGTGACTATGCCTTATTTGTCTTCTAGAGCTACAGTGCTACAAGCCAAACACAAAAATGCATAGATCAATTATCTTAACTGGGTTACGCAATGCAGTTATTACTTACTGGCAAATCTTCAACACAGTCCTGACATTTTGTGCAAAATTCAGTTCTGGTGAGCCATTTACTACAGGTACCTACCTTACAATTTTGATTCATTCTACCATGCAACTTGAAGCACAGAAGCGAGACCTAATCTAGGAGTCTATTTAATCCAGTCTATCAACTTGGGTGCCTCAATTAACGGCTAGAAATGAAAGCATGAACCTTCAATTTGTTGAAATGGCAACCCAGATTTATCTTATTGCAGGGCTGGATTCATGCAGGAGGATATCATCCATATATGATCAAGCATGCAAGTCCCTGGGAATTTGGTTTTTAGAGATTTTTCTAGTCTCTGTGAGTAGTGTAAAAAATATTACTTGAAAATGTACCACATTTCCTTTTAGTATCTTCTATGAAAAAACAAAAAAAACCCCAAAACCATTGAAGCATTATATAAGAACTATAAGAGATGCAGCTTTGGATTATACAAATAAAATATGCAACTATGTACATTTTTCAGTAGCCTTGGAGAACCAGTTATAAAGTACGCCATCCACACATCCTGAGAAAAAACCACTCAGAACATCCACATGTTTTCAGGTGCTGTAGCACTTGAGAAAACTCCTTTATTTTAAGGGTTTTTTTGGCTGAATAAATAACTGCTCTAGCCACGTTTTATCTGTGGGACACATCCATAAAATGAGACCGTACTATTAATTATAATTTCTTGTTCATTTTAATGACATTTGAAAAGCTTTTGTAGCTCACTAAATGAGCTGCTTGGACTCCTTTTCTGCCTGGTTAGTGACTACCAGCAAGTAACAGCATACAGCAGGGATAGTCTAATTACTGCCAAAATCAAAGGTCACCTAATTCCAGGCAATGCAAATAGACTAATTATATTGTTTCTTAAGGTGTCTTCCAGACATGTGTCAATCAGCAAAAATAGCAAATAGCAGAATAAGCAGTCCGATACTAGCATAAATTCAACATATTTCTATCTAGAATAATGCAGTGAAATGACACAACATGAAAATGGTTGATAGGGAATTTAATTACTATGCTTTATAAAAAGAAAACCATGGGATATTAAAAAAAATTGAAAACTCTTTCTGTGACCTTTAAGTAATTAGTGTTTCATAATTATGTACATGCAGTCTGTAGCTACTTTTTTAAAATGCCAATAATTTCCTCCCCTCCAACAAGCCACACATTAGAGTAATTTCCATTTATATTCTAAATAAGGAAACTTCTTACTGGACAAATATTTTTCATTGCTAATCCGGAAGGAAAGAAAACAGAAAAGCACCCACATAAATTAAACATTACAGAATTCTTACTTCTGCTTTTATGATTGAGTTCTATATACATTATCTTTAAATTTTTATTCAACACCTTTGAAAAGACTGCACTCTCAGTGACACATATCCAAATCAGCAACAGATATTTCAGTGTGCTCACATCACTTCAAACAAAAATTCTCACTAGAGCCATCTTTTTGGTTTAAGATTATCAATGTTCCCGTTTTGAAAATTCTCTCAGAAACATCTATCCCCAGCAATAAAGAGAGTTCAGTGGCAGCACACCATACCAACACTGTATTATTCTACCATACAGGTAACATGGTCATTAACAACAAGAATTTTAAAAATTAGCCAATTATAATGCAAGACTGTTGAACAAGGAGTCAAGCCTGTGAATCCTATACATGATGTGATCACCAGCTTCTATCCACCACAGTAACTGAAAGTGCTGCCTATCCTGCCTTCATACGCCTGAGTAACAGACCATCCACTGGCTCCTGTGGATGATCCTGAAAAAGTGTCAGCTCTGAGCTACTTCCTTAATTCTCCAGCATGAATTATATCTGAAACAGCACTGAAATTTCCTAATGTACTACATGTGTTTCACTTCTACCTTTCAAAGTTACTTAGCAATGCCATCATTACTTAGATATGAGGCTTACAAAGGCTTTGAAGCTGCTGATAGGCAGCATGTATGGGTCCACAGCGCCAGCAAAACTTGTTTCAGAGAGCTGAAAAAGGCAAAACCTGAAATGCTGAGACAGAAGCACAGAACATGAGAGGGTGCAGTCCATCTTGCCTCACTGTCCTCTTGGGCTGTCAAAGGGGAAGTGCAAAAAACCCAGTGTCTTTGTCAGTGCTTAGGCTACTTAAAAGCCAAATGATAGACAAAATATTACCAGTTAAAACCATAATAGCTGTAAGAATCACAGGATGGTTTGGATCAGGAGGAAGCTTACAGATCACTTTGTTCCAATCCCCAAGCCATGGGCAGGGACATCTTTTTTCACTAGACCAGGTTGACCAGAGCTCCAAGGATGGGGCATCCACAATTTTTCTGGGCAACTTATTCCAGTGTCTCATCACCCTCTCAGTACAGAATTTCTTTCTAATATCTAAACTAAGCCTACTCTCAGTCTAAATCCTGTACTCTTTTTCCTATCACTACTAACTTACTAGCTCAGTCTGCGGCTGTCATTTAAATCTGGGGTTAGGAGTGGGCTGTCTGTAAATCCCACAATGAAGAAAACTTCAGTTTTGATAGCAAGCCTATGAGACACTTACAATTTTTATTTTTTGGCCCAACGGGCAGTCACAAACTAGCACCAGTCTAGCCCAGACACACTGTCAACTTATGCAGCTTAACCAGCAAGTCAGGCTTGTCACTAGGCATTGTTCTCAAAGGAGTTACACAATACCCCATTAAATACAAGGACAGAGAGGTAATAGGAAAGCAAAACTGAAAGAATCTGCAGTTGCACATTATGGGTTGCTTTCTCCCATTCTCAGGATAGAACATTTTAATGACATACATGATGTGATGTTATGTCCTGTAAACTGTGTACCCAAAGTAATGCAATCACTGTGCTATCAGTTTGCAGTGCCTGAGTCCCTTCTACATAACTTATGGTGCTGAGTATCAAATTAGTGCATTCGCATCATAAGCGCAATTCTACTGATACACAGTTTTCTGTGGCTGTGAGTAATTGTATAGGTTCCAAGTGCTGCAATATAAATTTGCTTTTATCCACCAGTTTTCTATCCTACTTAACTAAATTTCAGAAGAAGCAGAAGCAGGCTTTCATGTGGTGAAGTGTCCACTACAGTGTTTAAATGAATAATTTACTATCCAAATTGACTGCACCGATCATCTAAATTTAGAGATATCAGACTTTTAACAGATGGTACACTACAGACAGTAACTCTTGGTCAAAAGTGCTTCTGGAATATGCAATTTGCTATGGTAAACTGGTCCATCAAATCAATCTGGCATTTTGCCTCTGGGGAAGGGTAGTACTTAATCCTCTATAGAAAGATGAACTTCTCCCATAATACACTTGGTCAACTGTGCAATGTGATACATTCTTGACTGGAAGAAAAAAAAATCTGTATGCTTTCAGGTAAGTAGAATTTGTTATGGTATCAACTGGAAGGTAGCCAATATCCAAGTAAATTATATTTTATATTAAGGGTATGACCTTAAGATCCCCTAATCTCATTGACATAAGTGGAAGCTCTCTACACAGAGTATTTTCAGGAGTAGGCAACAAATTGCCACATAGTTTAACAGTTAGAATATAGAAAGGAAATGAAAAGAAATGGAAAGTGTGGATGCTTTCTATTTTAGGTTAATGCACTTCTCAAAGACAGGAAATATTGTGGTTATTTGACTTCCTGTATATTACAGATACTACACTTCAATTATTTCTGCTTCAAATTCAATATTTTTGCTTGATATAGACTATATCTTTAAAGGAAGAAAATGAATAAAGGTCACATTTTTATTTCCAGTGACAGAAAATCTATGAATTGCATCAGAAAGTAGTTTCCAGGATTAGTTAAAATACCCACCTTATTTTTAGTTTGATTTGGTCTATATTCTGCTTTTAGCCATTACACGTCGACATTTTCCTGCCTACAGACTTAACAGACCAGCATTAACAAATTCTTGTTCTCTGTAAGGATATTTATAGCTTCTAATCAAATATCTAAGTCCACTTTTCTTTTCTTCTTTAGACTAAGCTCATCTTTTCATTGCAAAGCACGTGTTCCAGTCCTTTCAATCATTTCTTCGTGCTCCTTTGACATTTTCTGTTTTGTTTTCTTAACTGATGGCACCAGAATAGGACACAATATTCACGAAATAGTCATACTAATGCCAAGAGCTGGGACAATATAATCTGCTAAGTCTTACCCAATATTTGCATAGCCACATCTCTAAAAACCTTTCATTTTTGTGAGCTCACATTCCATTGTTTACCCAGTATTACTCTCTGCAAAGTTTTTTCACTTTGTGAAAGTGACTGCTTTCCTGAAGCAGTAGTTTTCCATCTGTAAATATGGTCCAACTTCCCAGGATTTTACAGTGCTCACAGTGGAATTCATAGCAGTTTACTAAGTTTGATCAGAAGTAGCTGTTTATGTCTTTATTACCAAGCACTTACCAAATGATGTGGCACCAGAAAACCAAATCATTACTGACACAGTAAAGACTATGATTTAATTCCACAAAGTGCAAAGTAGCACAGAAACAAGAACCAATTTCCCTCATATAGCACAAATGCCCTCCTGGTTAATTTTCTCCAAGCTGGAAAGTTCAGCTTATACTTTATTCCTGTATTCAAATATGAAGCTATTTGGTCATGCTATTCACACTTGGTGCTGGGGAAAATGCTAAAAGGTGAGATAAATCAATAAAAGAAATTAAATAACTGATACCACAACTTTTCTTTTTACCTTCAGTAAGTTATTGAATCAGTAATGTAATGCAGTAATGTTACAAAGAGCTCAACAAAATCATCCAGAATGATATTAAGCCCTGCTTGATGGCAAGTGAAAATATAGTTAAATAAGACCTGATGCTCCTTAATCAGATCAGTGGATTTCCAAATTCTCTATAAACATTCCAGGTACTGTATGCACCACTAAAACAAAACATGCAGTAGTTTGCAAACCTGAACTATACTGTCCCAAAATTTCCATTTAGCTGCAGTGATAGCAGGAATTTGTTACACATTTTTAACTTGTCCTTTTCTGGACAGTTTAGTAAAAGGGTATCCCCACTTTACTCGTTCACTTTGACAATCTATTCCTAACAGGAAGAAAATACAAAGAATTGCTAGGATAGAGCTAACTCTGATTTATGTTTCCAGCTTTGTAAGATTTCTTTCCCTGCTTTACCCAGATTGAGTACCTATTGTTTTCCTCTCTTGTAATAAACACCTGGCAGCCATGGCTGATAACAAACCCTAGCAGCACTGTGTTTTGACATTTGAAAACAGTATCAAAAGCTTTGCTATTCTGTGGTAATTTGAAACAAAATCCATGCAATTATAATCCTCAACAGAGAAAAAAACGCAGGATTATTAACAAGCAGACCATAGCAAGATATACCAGAGGTGCAGCAGACTGGATACTACATTCTTTACCAGCTATGTTTAATTGTCACGTCATGTCAATGCACACTGGTAAGAGCTACCATTCTCTAACTGAGAGACATCTGAGTTTCATCATGATGTAAAATGACCTCACAAATAATACAGGCATGGATTGACTGAGTTAATAAAGCATACTAAGTTCTCATGAAAGCTAGGTGCTCAGAAAAATGGCCATGGTTTGTACATCCTGAGCCATCTAAGCAAATCAAACAAACTGTTGCAGTTTCTAAAAAATACAACAGAAAAATTAAATTGAATCTACTGCAACAATAAAGTGATAAAAAGGGGGGAAAAATTTGCATTTTAAAGGGAGGGTTGATATATAGAGAAAAATCTGAATATACTAATTAGTATTGTTCATATAGCATGTTACTAAGGGATCTTAAAATATAATATATGAAACTGAATAGTTATTTTTAAATTCATTATCTCTGAAAGCAAGGGGAATTGTTTCCAGAAAAACAGTTCTACTTATAATACACATAAACTTACAACTCTGCATGAACTCACAGAAGACTTTAGCATCAGAAGAATATGTAGGAACAATTTCTTCTCCTTCTGAATTCCTCCCATCTTATTTGGGATCTCCAAGGGTGTATAATACAATTCTTGCCCTCTCCCAAAAAGATACTGGCCAAGTGAGAGGAGTCTTGAATAGAGGTGGCTACTGGCTACTTTCTAGGTGAAACTGAAGTGTACTGAGCAGTGTTCCTCCCTTCAGAGTGCAGTCTTACATGACCTTGTAACACAGAAAATTATGAGGATAAACTCTTAATGCATAATTATATTTCTGTGCTATAATATGCTATCATAATTTAGCATTTGCAAACATGTCTTTAGCAAGTAGCTCTCCGGCTACTGATATGAACCCTACATTGGGTCTCACATTAAATCAACCTGGAAACAATCTGTTATAGGAAGGTGATATTCTGCTTGATATGCTTTGTATCCCTTTATGAGCATTTGACATCTGCTCTCCAAATCTGCTCTGGCTGCCTGTTGTTTTTCAAGTGGAGTTTGAAGTGCTGTTTTTGACCTATAAAGCCCAAAATGACTTGAAGCTTGCTTTTTTGAGAGACTGAGTCACTCCCCATGAGTTAAGATTACTGACACCACTGAAGCACCTTTGAGTGAAAGATAGGGAAATAATGACAAGGTGTATGAGAGCTCTTTCACTGCAGAATTCACTTCCACACCTATCTGAAGTGATCTAAATTTGCTAATCTTTAAAACATACCAAAGTCCCATCCATCTACCCAGACATGTAGGAGCAATTGCTGTCATGAGAACTGAAAAGGGGAAGGGAAGGCTTTCTGTGTACTGTGTTCTGTGGCCAGGGAATGACTGTTGCCTACTGACTAATGTTCCTGTCCATCGTGAATGGCATTTTAATTTGTCAAGAGCACCAATAGGTCAAAAAAGATATCTGAAGGTGTTCTAAAGACAACATACAGCCTTTTAACACCATACACACAGAGATGGGAGAATTAGAAATAGCTCCATGCTTGAAAGTGAGCCTAACACTCCACCCCCACCCCACAAAAACAAAAAAAAAAAAAAACCCACAAAAAATCAAACAAACCAAAGAACTCCACAAACCTACAGTCACTTACTATTAATTCAAGTATGAAAAAAAGTAAGGAAGAGACAAATGTTACACTGAATATTTCTACAAAGTGATGACAATTACTACATTATGAAAAGTCAGGACGTATAAAGATATGCACTTGTAGCTTAACTCCTTTCATTCTAATAATTTAAAGATATTTAAAACCAATGCTGGTTTGAAAGGTGTTTAACATGTCCATTCCTACCTCCTGCCGTGCCCAAGTACTTCCGTTAGCAGTACCACTCCCACCCCCCAGAAAAAAAACCCGAACTAACTCAAACCAAAAACCCCTGACACCTGCAGGTGACTAGAAGACTTCTACAGCCCTCTAGTGTTGCCAAACTACAGACCCTGGCTATAAATGATAATTTCTGCCCCAAACTCAGAAGGAAACCCTGCAGACTTCACCACTGCTAGGCACAGAAGTTACACTACTGAAATCACAGTGCGGGCAGAGTGAGTTACACTACTCTCACTGTCGCATCACACAAGGAACAGGTACCAAAAGCTTAGGACTGGCCTTTGCAAATAAAGGATATTTGCAGAAAGGAATAGGGAGAAAAAAATTAATATCAAACATTCAGGTTAATTTGCTGTGTACATATCTAAAGAGCTGACTGGAGAGTTTACTATGCCTGCTTGCAGGCCCTCGGCAGCACTGACGCCTCATTTCTCCTTTAGCTCTCTCCCCGCTTCTTTCCCAGTGAGTTCCCATTGACAGAGCCTACGGCTATACTCTCAGAAATCACATAAAACCTGACAGTGCCAAAATTTCAACCGCAAAAAGGTGTTTTAAGGTGTTGCCTTTCAAACCTAATTTTCCCAGACAGCTGTGCAGTGCTGGCAGCGCGGCTCCCGGCTGCCCACGGGCTGCAGATGGAGCTGTTGACAAAACAGTTCAGCACTGGAGAGCAGCAGGGATGGCACAGGGCGCACCGAGCCGCAGCTCGCTGCTCCGGCAGGAAAAACAACTTGCTGTTATTAATATTGCTGGATTTGTTGTATTTTATAATACTCCATTTCTAACAATGTATTGTATAATATTGTATTTCTTGCTGTCGCTTCAAAGTGTCTCAGCACAGCTGAAGGAGTGCTGTACCAAACCTCCTAACCTCCGAAACCCAGCAAAAGGCTCCCTGGCTTACCTTCAAGATGTCCTTAAGATGTGAACATAAAAGCACCTCAACAAATCTGGACTAAGTTGAATTTTTAGGTGGCTAAAAATTCAAATCAGAAATATGTGAGATACACAGAGACCTACAAACATAGCATCGATGCTTCTGTTATCAGCATCAACTCCTTTTGGAAAATAACTTTTGTGTTTTAAAAACCCCAACCATAGCTGGCTTTTACATAAGGAAAAGATTATGTGCTATGCATTCCCACAAAAATTGTATTATGAAGTAAACGTTTGTGGATCAGAACATGAAATGAGCAAGTAGTATTGATACAAAAGGTGTAACAGGATCAAATTCACACTGTTTAACTGTGTATTGCCACTTATTACAGCTGTACACATATCACTGTGTAGACTGAGTGCTATAGCACAACAGTTTATTTTGCACTTGAAATTTCTGATAAATATTGCCTGGAGATCTCTGCGGGGAACTAACAGAATCCCAGCTGTTATATTTACTGGCAAAAGGAAGTTAATTCAACCTTCCTTTGGACAATTCAAATTAAAGCACTGGGTCATAATTATGCATCAAGCAAGAATGATGACACAGATGATCTTTGTGTTCTCATGCAACTGAAAAAAGCTATGTTGTAATTAGCGTTGCAAGCATGATAAAGCGTTGCTGCAGCTTTGAAACTCTGCATAGTTTAATTTGAGCAGATAAGTGCAAAAAATAAGTAATTGCCTAATCTGAATCAAAGGTTTGAATTAAAATTCTGAAGTCTGGAGATTAGGCTGGATTTTCTTATATAGTTAGTTAAAATGCTGAAAATATACAGTCCAATTCCATTCCCATTTACTGTAAGGTTTTTTCAGTATATGTGAGAAAGTGTGGTCTATTAAAATTCCTGTCTACTACTTCATTAAAAGCTTAGGAAACCAAATTTCAAACTCATTCTGCTGCAAGATGCATATGTCAGAGTGGCACTGCCCCTTTATGATTGTTTTTTAAATTACACTCAAGTATTTGATACACATTCTTCAAACACTCTGAGCATAAGCACCATCCCCAAAAGCTAAAATTGTATCACACACTGCATGTGACTTAGTGAGTCAGTACAGGAAACATAGCAAAAGCATGAATTTATAGGAACTATTTTACTAGAAAATATAGGAGAGTTAATGTCCAATAGTAAACATAGCCATAATTTATTCCTGTCTTTCTTGCACTTATTCTGTAGCATGTAAATGATATTACTGTACCTACTTGTTTGCTTGCTTGTTGTCTTTTTTTTTTTTTTTTTTTTTAACTGGATGAAAAATGTGAGTCTTTGCCTAGCCTTAAGCATTTAAATAGCCCTTTAACTATTTGGTGTTCAGACCACAGTAATCTCCTTAAGATTCCAATTTACCAAAGTACAATAAAAACCTCTAATCTGTTGACATAATATTTAATTCCTTCATGCCTACAAAAGTTTTGAATTCATAGAATGATAGAATGGGCTGGGTCAAAAGAGAACTTAAAGTACATCCTGTTCCAACCCCCCTGCCATGGGCAGGGACACCTTACATGAGACCAGGTTGCTCAGAGCCCCATCCAGCCTGGTCATGAACACTTTTAGGCTACACTGCTTCTCTGTGCAACTTGTTCCTGTATCTCACCACCCTCACAGCAAAGAATTTCCTCCTAATATCTTTATGAGAGGCATGTAACTTAGAGGAGGTATTTTAACACTAGTGTTGCATTTCAGAACTTCTATGCAGGGTAAAAAAAAAAAAAAGAAAAAAAAAAGGAAATTATGAGAAGTTCTGTAATATAACAAAGCTTAAGAAAACCCCCAAATATCTGTAAAGTACCTTACACATGCCTTGCAGGATTCTACAAGAAACCTCCAGAACAGGCACCATTCAATGTCTTATTTTTGAAAAAATACGAAGTCAGTGGATCTCCAAGAGAAATCTGCTGCAGAAAGGAGAATACATTTAAACAGTTCAAGAGTTTACTCAACCTCTGGGCCACAATCAGTCTCTACAATTTTTAAAAATGCAGTTTGGTAAGATCTAGATATTGGAGAAAATGCAAACATATTTTCAATAGATTTTACATGAAAGTTGAGTAAAAAGTTTGGAGTCAGTATTACTGTAGTTAAATAATACTTGACCAGGATAGTCTAATTTTAAAATGTGAACACTCTTCTGTTGAATGTCTGCTCTCCTTTCTAAGTTCTTATATTCCTACTCATTACTAATTTCTGATCTCAACAAGTCTATACATGTATGTTAAGACTACTCTGTTAAACACAGGTGACTACCATAAATTCAGCTGTGAAGGTATAATCTTTTTGTTTTGGTTTAACCAGGCCAAATTTTGACCTGTGTACATTAAAATAAATTACTGGACTGTCAGCAATTTACAGGAATATTTTGCGAGATCCTAACCCTGTTGGACTTGACATTTACCACCGCCCTTTCATTTATTTTATTAAAATTACAAGAATTTTTTTAATATAATACAAATACAAGTTTTGACAGCCACACTCCATATGATGATCCATAATTAGAAAATATTTTTTTAAGCTCTAAGAATTCAAGCTAAACCAGAAATTATTATAAGGCATTATTAATGGGACTTGTTGTAGAAGTAATGAATATTGCAATGATTACTGATATAGTTTCCTGACAATTACACTAAATACCACTAAATAATTGCACACCAAATAGTTAAGAAGAAGACACATCAATTTCTGCATAATTCAGAATATATTCGGACATAATTCAAAAGGAACGTGTATCAAATTGAACATGGAAAAGTCATTTGAGGTGTAAATGATACCTATTAACATGCAATGCTGGTTAAACGTGGGATGAGGATTGACAGAGTTCATAATAAGGATCCAAGGGAAATGAGGTAGCTGAGTAGGAAGCAGATGTTCTCTGAGCCAGGAACTGAAACACACAGGTGTTTGAGAAACATCACACTACCTTCAGTGATCTCCAGAGTCTCACCTTTGTGTGTCACCCAGAATAGCAGCATTCCTACAACTTCCTGATTGTCCACCCCCCTCCCCTATTTTTATAGTATCACCTTTTACAAAATTATTTGGGAAAGGATGTTACACTGGCTATATTCTACATTTTTCTCCTCTAGTGTGTATGGTGAAAAGTGAAAACAAAAATCGTAACTGTTTTTCTAGCAAATGAGAGAACATCTCAAACAAATGAGAAACTTGCAATAACAAGTCGATGAGAAGTCTGATGTGTCTGATGTGAATCCTGTTGAATTTGGCATTAATGAAGATTACTAATTTTTTTAAGGAATTAGTGCTAATTATCCTGTGTTCTCATTTACTGATCCAAGCCTGTATTTACGTAGTCATTCTCAGCTGACAAAAAGCATGCTATTTATAAATGAATCTTTAAGCAATGAAAAAGAGCATCAGCTAAATAATAAAACCCTTTCAGTAAGTCAAATCATCAAGTACATGAGCAGAGAGCCTATAATGTTGAAACGATAACTTAATTTGTGAGAAGAAACATTGAATCTTGTCTTGGGGGCAGGGAGAAGGGGGAAATCTGATCTGAATTTTAAATAAAATTCTACAATGGCAAACTACCTATTCACACTAATTTTATTTCTATTTTGCATCTACCAATTTTCTTGTGTTTATTAGAATAACAACAAAATAATTAAACAAAACAAGATGGCAAATTTCATAGCTGTTCTAACCCTATCAATTTTAAGCTCATATAAGCTCTGGTAAAGCCATGTATCAGCTCCTACTGTGCAATGGCTTTTTTTTATACAGTTTGACTATGTGATGAAAGAAACTAGTTGACATGCACTTACCGTATTAAGCCCTGGCACCTGCATTGCAGACACTAATCAAAGTGCTCCTTCAGAGGGGTGAAAGAATCGCCATTTGTAACACAATAATTAGGCTGGGTAGAAGGGCCTGAAAAGTAAATCAATCTCGTCTGCTCTCTAAATCTGACACCATTCTCTAGGCAGATTGTTAACATAATGAGACAGAAGCCTACAAGAGGTCCCATAAAAGACCTATGTCTTTTTTTTTCCCTTTTTTCTTTATACTTGCAATGTTACTAAGAGCATAATTACACACAAACCTACCCTAAGTCACTGGCATAAAAGCAGCTATTTCTAAGAAGCTCATCAAAAATAAGTTGGCAGAACAGACGGGCTATATAACACAGCAGCAGGCTGACTCAATTTGCCCAACTGGATGAAGATTATTTTAACCTATTCCTTACTAAAATTATCATGATTATGTCTGACAGGGAAAAGTAATAAGTTCCTATAATATGGCAAGAAAATAATTTTGGTGAATTAATCTGATTCTCTGTTCACACTGGGCAAATGAAGAATAATTCCACTGGAATCAATACTGTTATTAAAATCGTGTGAGGAAAGAACTACATCCAGCGTGAGCACTGTGACTTTTAAAAAAAGAAACCAATAACAAAATAGCAACAGTAGTGGTAAAGTTTTTAAACAGACAACTTTTCATGTACAGCCTCTTAAATTTCAAGAGTGTAGTATGATTCAATAGCCAAAAATAAGCAATTCCATTTTCCTTAGTAAGATGGTTGCACGATAGTTGATGCTTTTGCACCAAAAGCTTAGGAACTTTTGCTACAAACTCTTGTGGTTGTTGTAAATAGTTGTGTCAAAAATCATAAAAAAATATACATTATAAAAATTAAAAAATCATCTGTGGTGCAAGTAGTGGAATGCAGCAAGCAGATATTCATATAAAACAGTAAAATGAACTTTCACAGTCAAACACACATTAGTCATTATTTTCGCCCATATACCGTAATTTAATCACTCCCATTTATAGGCTCTAAATGCGCAGCCTGGTAATAGAGTATTGTCTTTGATAAACAGGTGTAAACTTTGCACTAAATCTGCAAAGCTTCTCTACTGAGGCTTGTCAGGTGTGCTTTGTCTGAGCTTTCCTGGACCTGAAGCTCTGTTTTACATACTTGAGCTGTGACAACAACTCCTCTAATTGGCCACAGCTAATCTATGTTACTTTTGTGTGTCTTGGCATGATAGGACCATATTTTTGTATAGATAGCAGTAACAAGAAATGATTCTACATGGAATGAGATATTTATGACTCTACCATCATTATGATGTTGAGAATTACTGGCCTAGAATGACAAAAGCAGCCTTGAGAATCGTGGACGAGGTATGTGGCACAGAGGACTTCTCAGTTTAACTTACACAATATATTCAATTAAAGGACATGCTTTCCAGTGGTTTTGGGCTTTTTTCATCTGTGCATCATGCTGATGCTTTCAAATACCCTCAAAATTCAGGATATTCAACGTGACCAACAAAGACCAATAAAGACCACTCAATAATTACAAAATTTTTGAAATACAAATTTCATACATATTTCATGACTACCTACTTTCTCAATTAAAAAAAAATAATCTGTTAGGCTTTTTAAATGTCTAGCAGTTGTATTGCAATGCAAGCTAGCCAGTTTGTCTTCTTTTATAGTTATGTCAGGAGCATGACTTCTGTGATCCACCTGAGCGATCTCAAAATGAGATGAATTGTAGTTGGTAGGCACTTAGTTCTTCACATGGATTGGGTCATTTGGCTCACATTTGAATGTCTGAACTTGGGTAGGAAAACTTAAAAGGAAAATAATAAAGAAGCAGTATAAGGGTAACAGACTATCTGCAGCCCTTTAATAGAGTCACAACTTTTTTGAAAGTTTATTTAGACACAGGATGCATAAAACTCAAACTTTGCTATCAAAAATTCACACTGATTCCCTGCTGTGTCTGAATACATTGTTCAAAGAAGGTATTCAAAACAACCTCTTATTCTGCTTCTGATTCTTTCACAATATTACACCTCCCCATTCTATACTGTTTTGTTTTGGTTTGTTTTGTTTATTGTGATGTTTTCTTTGGTTGGGATTTTTAGTTCAGAAACTCTCCCTTGCAAGAGAGGAAAGAATCTATTGCTGAAATGGCTGCCCAGCACATGAAAGCATTAACAGCACACAGAAGCTGTATGCAGTCATTCAATACAACAGGAAAAACTGAATTGAAAACTTCCTTCAGTCTGAACCCTGCATAAGTATTGTTTGGCTAGGACAATGCAGATTCACTGCTGTAAAACAACTGATTTGACTATGTTAGATCAAGGTTTCAGAACTACACTTTGAAGAAAAGATGAAGTTTCTCTATTGCAACACCATTACAAATGTTCATTGTTGGTTTAGCCAGAAAAGTAACACATACACCATTGCTTTTATACCATTATAAGATTTAACAGAACACACTGTTTTAGTTATATTAAGTAACAGCAGATTTGACAGTCTGTTTAGGCTATTTTTTTTTACTGGTCAAAATGGAAATCATGTAGGGGCTTTTTACATTAAACACTAAGGCTTTTTTTCTAAGAAGTCAAGTTTTGCAATGGACATTTAAAATTTTTACAGGGCAGTATCTGTATCATATAATATTACACAATATTTAAAACTATATTTTAAAACTTGTGGTTTACAGAACATGCATGTTGTATTGAATATTTCAAATGAATGCAAGATCACAAGTTGTGCTGACCTTGTTTTCATATTATAATATGCAGAAAGTGAGGCCAAAGTGATCACTATAAACAAGGTTTCACCTTTTTAAGAACCCTTAGCTGAACTACCGGTGGGAAAAAAATCAGGTTTATTTTTAAGAAAGAAATTAAAACTATTTTAATGAAAACAACGTGAACATAAAAAGTCTACAGAGAAACTGGCAACCATGACTTGCATCCTAGCACAGCACATATCTCTCCTGTCTGGATGGCCAGCACACAAGAAGCTAGGCATGTCAAGAGCAGTCAAAATCCCTTTAGAATTTAAAAACCCCATAATTAGGAAAAAAAAATCTCTTTCTCAATGCCACTGAAAAACTCTTATCTGCAAAGCTGATCTTTATTGGACTTTGTGTGCTCTTTTGTGCACTACCTGAGAGCAGCTTATGCTATGGATGCAAAACATGAGAGATCTCCCAGCTATTTTCATGACTTAACATGCACCAGCAGCATCCTGGCTGAACACTGGCATGTAACTAGAACAATTTCAACAATTCTCAGTGTATCAGATGAAATTTCATTATTACTGCCCTTATTATGACAAACATTTTGCTCAACCTGCAACAGGGGCAGGGGCAAATCTGTAAGAAAGACAAAGGAAAACCAGCTCTGGTTTGCTGCCACCATTAAGAGTGAGGGAAGTGAAAACTGCTGGTTGGTGAAGCCTGATATTCAGCACACACCCCACCTCTGGTGTGCACACAAGACGTCTTTTGGGACAGCCAGGCTGCTTGTCAAGGTCTCACAGTTTCAAAAATAGTACAGCTATGGATATTTTGCTGTTCCCTGCTTTCACACCTGCAGTTTCAGAGAGCAACAGGAGCAGGAATGGTTTTTAGTATTTGTTTTTCCTTTTGTCCCTAACTGCAATTCTGAGAGGGGGTTCAGACAGAGATTTAAGAAAACCCAACTCTGTGTATTCTAACAGCTTAAAAGAGAAAACTGCGCATCTTTTTGACAATCCTGATTCAGTATCTTTGCTCTTTCCCAGATAATTTAGGAGGACTGATGCTATAGCAGTTGGCTAAAAGCATTAATGAGCTGTGTCCATTTTAATTGTTTCAGACTCGCAATTTCCCCTGTAGTTTGAAGGTCTTTGCGAGTGCAAAAAAAATCCAGTTAGAGGCCAAATTTTGTCACTTGACTTCAGACTGTTAATATAGAATAACATCTCTGGCAGTAGCCCAGCTATTCATGATTTACATTAACATAACTAAAGGCAAATAAGGAAGGATGTTGACAATTTTTTTCAATTAAGCTGCAAGAAAAAAAACAGAGTCCCATCCAATATGGTACAAGGCTAAGTCCGATTCAAAACCCAGAAATTGTTGTACACTGCAAAATGTTTTGTACTACTTTTTGTTTTGGTTTGGTTTTTGGTTTTTCTCTCGTTTTCAATTGAAAACACATCCCTGAAGAAATAAGGACACTGAAAAACACGACCCTGAATACAGATGTGTCTTATTTTGGGGTCATGCTTTGAATAGTAGTTCTTGGTATTCAGAAGCCAAGTGAGTCTGCAGTTAGTTGAACAAGCTATAAAGAGATTGTTTTCAATAGCATGTTGAGATTGAAAAGAGTGTCAAAGTGCATCAGAAGCTGCCAAAAGTTGCAAGGCTTTCATAATTGTTCAAAGACCTAAAACATTCTGGATACATTAGGCTAAAGACTGCATTTAAGAATTATATGTAGGTATTAAATATAATCCTCCCAAAAATTTTGTGTGACAGACTAAGCTGCTGATTTTGACAAAAGGAGGGGAAAGGGTTATGTTGAAAATTCCTCTTCCTACTGACTCTTACTGAGATGTTATTAATGTCTCATTTGTAAATTTTCTAGAGAGCCAACCTAATTTGAAAGGTGTGGCAATCTGAGAAGTAATATTATCTGCTAAAAATGTGTTAGCTAAAGGCTGGTAAGCATCAAGAAGCCAAGAGAAAAGGGTCTGCTACCTTCATTTGCATTTTGTAGCTTGGAGTTCACCTTCAAAAAAAGAAGAAAGACAAAACACTAAGGCAAGAACTGTGTGCTATCACAGACATATTTTTACCAGATAAAACCAGACCTTCAGAAACCCACTCAACATACCTGGTAGTTAACACCACAAAACAGTAACGACAGAGCTTAGAGGAGCAAGTGGCACCAAGATGTCCAGAGCTTTATGCCAGCAGTCCCTCCAAGGCAGCAGGCCAAGAGCAGTGCTGCAGTAACTGGCAAAGGCCCAGTTATCACTGACTTTTGTTGAAGCTACAGGACTTCATGAAATTTGTCACCTTGGAGATGAATCCCTCACTTTTACATGCTAATGTGCTCCCTTAGGTCTTCCCTGTGCTCTGTTCTGGGTTTCAGTAAAACCTTTTATCAGAGCCATTGTTTTTAACAGATAAAATAAAGAGACAATCAAGGCAAAAACTGACCTTCAACAGAAATTAAATTAAGAGAGAAACAGCTAATAAATTTGAAAACCTTCTAACTACAAATTAACCCCTGACTCACCCATCTGATTATCAGCTTAGCTTTGATACCACTTAATTCTCTCCACACTTGTAAAGAGGAAATAGCCATCACTCTTCTTAGCCAGCATTTGTTTCAGTCTCAGAATACAACAGGAGAATATGGGTCCAGTTACTAAACAGCGATAATAAACCCACCTTAATTGCTTCAATTAGATCATCCACAGGGAATCACTTTACACAACCTATAGGGATTAACATGCTCTTCGTGAAACACTACGAACAATTACACAGGGATGAGCAACCATCAAGAGCTGGCGGAGGAACAAAGTTGCTATCTATAGACAGTTGTCTCACTTACTCTCTGTACTCATCTGTGGGGAGGAATTGTTCTTCACCCAAGTACAAATACCCAACTAGGACAAGTCTGAAGCAGATTTCTGTAAAGACATCCCTGAGGGTCACGCTAATGTTAAGCCCAAAAGAAAATGAAGACTCATCATACTGGATGTGCCACAAGAGCAGGCATTTAGTATTTTGACACCATCTTTGCTCAGCCTATGTGCCTTGCCCTTTTCAAATTTTGTTTGCCTTGTCTTTTTTGAGAGGTGTTTATTTGCCATAGGAAGAGACAGTGTAAATACAGAAAATCAAAGGGATTAATGTTCATAGAAAGTAAATAAAATGGAAGTATTTCTTTTAATGGACAAATATTTAAACTGGTTTTGACTTTATTTGATCTTTTTTTGTGAACATGATATTTTAAAGTCACATAAATTAGTGATGAGGAGAGAAGAGAAGAGAAGAAAGAAGAGACTAAACAGTGCTTCCTATGTGGCAATTTCTACGTGTGGCTAGATACATGTATATGAATTCAATGTACACTCCCATTTATTGAAGACTATACAGGCACTCAGACGGATGGTATGAAAAATATGTGTGTTAAAATTTTAAACACTATAGGAATAACAAACTAATTCTAGAATTATTTTCTAGGCATCACATTCAATTGGGAAGGGTGCAATCTCCCAAATACAGAAAACTCTGCTGTACAGCTAAAACTCTGGCATCTGCCTGCTGTACTGAGACCTTGCAGGACTTCATATGCTTCAGTGAAACTAAGCTTGTAGACTGAAACTTGCCCCCCAACTAAATTTATGGTGGTTGGGTTGAGAAGTCGATTATAATTCCACAAATTGACAAAGTAGAAGCAGTCTTGTCACAACTTAAGAGGTCACAGTACATTCTGGGATGTGATCAAAAGTGAGACAGAATATTTTAGCCATAAGAAAATCCCAAGGGCTTTTTAATTTTTGCCATAAGCCTGGATGAGCTGGTTGATTATAGCATTTGACAACTTATACACAGTTTCAGGAAAAGAAGGCTTATTCTAAAGCCATGGATTGGTGACAAAAACCTTCTAAGAAGTTCTGGTTGCAAATGACACAATTGCTCTTTAACTGCATCTCAGTCACAAGCATTTGACTCAGCATATAAAATAGCTTTGGGATCTTTTCTGTCCACCTTTTTCCTGCTCTTTGAGACCCTTCCTACATGTCACTTACACTGTACTTCCCTGACAAGCTGAAGCTGCAAACAAACAGTATCGTCCTAAAGAATATTTAATGAAGTAGGAAAATACCATAAAATATCTTTCTGATAACATGCCCCTCTTACCACAGGCTGGAAACAAAGACACCTAGGATGTAAAATAACATTTAACCTGAAATGTCTTGTATGGCCACTTGACAAAGACATTTTTCCAAAAGGGCAAAAACCATCTTTTCAGTTATCAGCATGAAAAAAAATGGGCCAAATGAATGAACACCTGAACCCAGTCCTTGCATCAGTATACTTGAATGACCCAAATTATCTGCTTGCTCTCCAGAGCACACAGGAAAGTTCTAAAAGTGTTCTGCTGGGTTGGGTTGGCAGAAGGAAATGTTTCTGGTAACTTCCAAATGATGAGTGACATTCTAAAGAGGAAGAGAAAGTAGAAAATGATTGCTTGAGAAAAGCAGAATAAGAACAGCATCTGCTTTATAGTCAGATTTTACAAAGGACAGATAATGCTTCTAAGACTAATAACGTTCCTAGCACTCAAAATGGGGAGAAAGTCAGTTTTATCTACTATATGAGCAGGCTTACCAGTATATAGAGGAGCAAAAGATTTTGCTCCTCCAGACAAGCCTTCACTCCCTCTATCATACCACACTACTTAATTTGCAGCTATTGCCAAGTCAGTGTTTTCATCTAAGCAAAGTTGGCAGAATTTCTACAGAAATGTAATGTTCACAAAAGTTAGACAAAAAAGTTATGATGATTCATGTTATTCCACAGTGCAACTGAGATGAATCTGATGCCTGTTTCTGAATCCTTTTTCTCTGGAGGCTGATATGGGGAAGTAAGAAATGCTTTAAACTTAAGAATGACTCCTTTCAATGGCAATGACTTTGCTATGTGGCCCACATTCTATAAATTCAGGTTGAAGATATTGTGTTGCTGTATTTAATACTTTTATTCTTCAAGCTTGTTTCTAATGCCAAGACAATTTGGAAAGAAAATTTTCCATACTTCAGAATAAATATGCTACAATAAGAAGGCAGCTCCTAGCAAACCAGCTAAAAAGTGAAAGCTACTAAAGAAAATATTACATATTACTTAGTGTATTTTATTAAAAGAATAAAACTTTTCTTCTTGCACAGCAATCTTCAGTTTTCTCAGTAGTGTTTTCCAATTATTGTGTGTTTTTGGCTGGGAGTTGGTGGGTTTTTTATTCATTATTTTTAAACAATAGTTCTGGTTTTATTTTTTTATTATTATTTTTGGGAACATAATGAAATCAGATTCACTGCATTACCTTGACTCTCTGAAGAATGTCTGATCTTTTTTCAACATAAAAAAAACAAAATTGAAAAGAAAGAGGACCAAACGTGGGACAACATGACAAGACCAGATTCTTTGCCATGTAAAAAATTACTTTCTCAGAGTGAAACAGACGTATGTTGTCCATATGCAAAGACAACTGCCTCTGCCATGCCCTTCACTACATAAAGGGTTTACAGAGCTATATTCACTGCTTGTTTGTATAGTCGTCAACTGCATGCTAGAGTAAAACAAATAAAATTTGTATATTTAAAGGGTAACATCCTTTCATCAAAGAGAAAATGTTACTAAGGAAATGGGAAAACTTTTACAGAAAAAAAGGTGCAGAAAATACAGAAGGAATAGTAGTTTAAGTAAGTTATTCAGTCTAGCTTAGAGCTAGAAGTATGACGGAATTAATTAATAAATCAAAACTACAGGAAGGAGAAGCATATCCATGCTCCTCCAAGAATAAAAACAAGTCTAGATTTTTTTGAAAATAAACAAAAGTAATGTTGAGATTGGGCTTTTTGGTAGGAAAAAGCCTGTTCAGAAATGTTTGGGATGGGTATCAAACATTATTGGTTAAAAACTAACTCTGCAGTGGTTATGTGCAGACGTAGAGCAGCATGTGGTACCTGCCACAAACTGCTTATGGGATTGTGACATTTGCTGAGCATTTACACAGAGGAATAATGGAGCAGAAGGTTAGGTTGCCCTCATGCTGAGACCACTGCCCATTATGCTGACCAATACTGTCTCTGGCTCTTTCCTGATCCCCCATGGCCTGGACATATTTATTATCTCTTGTCTTAGACTGTGCAGAGACATTTCAAATGAGTCACAGTGGCAGGTGGCTCTTATTAATACCTCTTAGGATGTGAGAGCTGCTGGAATGCTTAATCAGAGAGAAGAAACCAGGAGGTGGGACAAGGAAATGTCCTATGAGGAAACACATGAAAACAACTATATTTGGAAGATAAGTGTGTTTTGGTCATTTGAATCAACAATGGCGTAGTGCAAGAAAAGGAAATTTTGTGTAATAATAGCTTAGTATACCCTGCTTGCATCAGGCTAGGGATTTATAACATTTCGTACTATCCTTGTAAATAGGTAATCAAATCACAGATTACTCTATTGTAACAGAAAAGAAAATTATTCTCAGGAAAATTAGCAGAAAAGAAAATTATTATAAGGAACGTTAAAACACTGGCCACAACAAATTCCATTTGATAACTACATCTGGAGTAAACTAATTCTAAACACTGAAATTTAGTGGAAGCTAAAAACTTTATTAGTTCTGGTGTTGAAAAATACCTTCCAACAGAGGCAAATTGATTTTGTGTTTTCCAATGCAAGCTTAGACTCCAGTAACGAAAGCACCAGAAAATACAAAGAAAATGCTCTCTTTTCTATTCTAGCTTACTGGATCTGAAGATCAGTGGCATTGTCTTCCTGTCCTTGAAAGGAGGTTCATAGAACAGGTACAGACAGGCCCGTAGGAGAGGTGCATGAAGTCTATGAAGAATTTAAAACCACTAAAGCAAAAGGAGTGGAGAAATTGTTATGGAAATGCAGCATGATGTAGTAAGAAGAAATAACAGGTAAATACTACTGAAGAAAAATAACACCAAAGAAAAATAACACCAAGAAATGAATCACTGACATTAATTTGTGTATGGAACAATCTTGCACGATGAGGGTAAGAAATTAGCTGCTTTTAACAAAGCATCTGAACACACACAGTAAGTCACAGCAGGAGGTGATGTGAGTGATACATTTAGATTTTGCAAATGTCTGATTACTCTGATCTACCATACATTAGACTATTAAACACATACCAAAGTTTTAGTGTTTTTTTGGTTTTGGTTTGGTTTGTGGGGATTTTTTTGTTTTGCTTTTTTTTTTTTTTTTTTTTGCTTTGTTTTGGTTTTTTTTCCCAAAAAAGCCCATATTGGTTAAATAGTGGCACTATTATAGTGCTCAAACTAACCGGTCAGCCAAATGAATTTTGTTTGGAAGGAAAACCCACCATTTCGGGGTTCAAGCATTCTACAAATGATTATGTATTCATTACGTTTTTTCACTGACTGCATTAAAAATCAATTCATATACCAAACTATAAATGTAAATGTCTAAAAGTATCAATGTATGTATGCATGCACATATACTCTCATGTACCCATAAAAATGGAATGTCTTGACCTCAGAGGGAAATGTGTTTTGGATGTCATTTCCAGAGGACAGAATATCATAAAAATACTTCCAAAAAAAAAAAAAAAGTACCTCCAAATTTGCAAAGTGCTACAGTGAGTCAGTGATTTTAAGTGATCCAATTAAAACTAACTTATTTTAATCACAGGAGTGGTCACTTACACCATCCAGAACCACTTAAGTTTATGGACAGTTTTACTGTATAAAAACAATGGCTGGTTGCCAGCTGCTGTTACTGTGAGATATACAGAGGTACACAAGGAAATACTTTTCATGTATATATAAAATATATAAATATATACAGAGAAAGAATGACATATGGCATTTGGCTTTCCTTATTGGAAGTACTTATTGAAAAGGCTTTTGGAGTGTGTTTACATTTCCTTTAATATTAATAGGTACGTCACCTTTACATGAGCAAGGCAGTGCTGCTGCAAAGGAGAGCACGAAGTACTTGGCCCACAGAAACCAATTACAGTTCTGCTACATCAACAAGGAAATGAAAACCAATTGGAAGCACACCTAATCCTCATCTTTGAGGGAACGCAGCACCAAAACACTTGTCATACGCTGACATTTTAATGCTTCTCACTCCTCAAACCATCCCACCAGGCCTCCTCTGTCCTTAACTCTTACAATGGTCTATCCAGCTCTTGCGGGGGAAAAAATAATTAAATATCACACTCAGTCTTGAATTAGTTCTATTGTGTACCACTTCGGTTTATCGTACATTAAAACAGAGAAGCCAGACAATATTTGGCACGCTGTTATCTTCTGGAGAGAAAGTAGGTCATCACATGCTTTCAGCTCCACAAAATTCATTGGAACAAGGAGTACAAATGTGAGAATAAATATCTAAAGTTAGAATATGTAGTCCTTGACACAGCATTCCCGGTGAAAGAACTCAAATGAGCTGAATCATAAAAATACAGTAATAGTTTTAGGAGTTCCCTAAAAGCTAATTAGCTAAATTTCCATGGAAAATTTTCAACTTTTTGGGGTTTTTTTAGAGAAAAGGTATCCAAAGACCTCAAGTATTAATCCAAATGTAATACTGTCATATTCAACACTTTTATTTCAAATAAATGTACTATTCAAATGAAGCATACAAGTCGCATCTACTGTCAGCAATTATAGAAACCTGGACACACAAATAATGAAAACCATAATCAGTTTTTCTGTTTTACTTTCAATGTATTTAAAAATCTTTCGAGTTCTCTTATGTGACCTTCTGGATTGAAATGTCTAAAGTTACTACAGAAAACTGACTGCAATATTTGTTACTATTGATTATTTCAGGAGTTGGAATAGGCACTTAACTTCTGCTTGTGAACAGCTAGGTATGTGTGAGATTTGATCCAAACTACCAAAGCAACAGCTTTGTTATATCTTTATATCTGTTTCTTAGGACCCACTTTTCATGGTCCCTTTCCAGCTGAAACAATTACATTTTTCATCAGAATCTCCTTCATGGGTTACAAAACAAGAGCCATGATAAAAAAAAAAAAAAACCCTCTCACTTATGAATTGGAATTTTATTGTTTAACCAATTATAGTTCTGAAATATTAAATCAGGAATGAAACTTGAGCTGTCTTAAATGGAAAACCACAAATAATTTTAAATTCAGACTGTTCTGAGCCTTCGTATTTCTGAGAGTCTTACTTATTTTCATTCCCTATTCCATATTTATCCTCCAAAAGCAATTGCTGTGCTTTTAGACTGTTAGTGAAGTATTTAAAAAAAATGTTACCAAGCTGATTAGCTAGATTAATGCTGGCTTGCTTCAATTGAAAAGCTAGGTATGATCTGGGGTTCAGATTCCAATAACTGTCTGGAAAAAGGCAGGCATGCAGATTAGAAAAAAGTTGGCCTCTGCTCATCCTTAGTTTAAATTAATACCTTTTTCAGTGTAGAGAACATTTGCTTCATTCTTCCTGAGGTTAGTTCCTGTCTTGCTTTAAATCACTGCTGGAGCAGATCTGCCAAATAGCCTGCACTTGGCAAATCAGTCATGCATTCCTACAGAATGGGGAAAGTGTACCACTGTCTCTTCTTCCCCTTCTCCAAACCCACCACCCTTTAGCAGGCCGTTGTGAGCCAACCTATGCATTTCCTGACCTTTTCCCACCCACCTCTCACATTTTGATCTTAAGCAATGAAATCTTTTCTATTATATCATTTTAGCAACAGGTATGTTAAATATGAGACTGCAAGAATAAATGCATATAAAACTATGTTTGTAATATATCAAAGGCAAGCATTATCCAGTTTTCTAAAGTCTGTTTTTATAAATGCAATGCATCATGTTTTATTGTAATGCTCACTAGTGTACTACTAGCTCTTTTTCTGTCATTTAGCTTAAACTATGAGGTTTATCAGAGTGATGTTGACTCCACACTAATGAGCATTAACCTTTAACTAAAGTGGTTTTAGAGACAGCTCTCAGGCTTTCTTCTTTGAGATACCTCAAACACAGTTATTGTTGGCTTTGTTTTTATGTTGACAATTTCACATGATTAGGGGGAAAGAAAAATCATTGTTCATCCTATTCCTGTCACTGTTAGCAAAAGCCAAAAGACACTGGAATAGAAAACATCTAAGCAGAGCCCAGTGTTCCTGGAGTCAGTAATGACAGGCAGGCATCTCAGTAAGTCAATTCAGATCTCTGTTAGACTCCAACCACTAGAACTTGGCACATCTGCACTTGTGTTTCACCTGTCTCAGTTAAGTGCTTCATATTAAGTGACATGAACTTGGGCCCCAAGTGTCCTCTTTCTGTTTTGCAAGTGGACTATCTCACATCTCCTTAAAACAGTGTGCATGTGTATGGATTACTTACTTAGCCATTACACTTACTCAGAAGACAATATACTAGCTACTTTCAAGAAGAAATAAAATCTTCCCACAGAGAATTCTTCCATGCATGATGTTATTTAAATCCATCGCTACTTCTTGTATACCAAGGGAAATATTTGCTCTGTATTAATGGAAGAGAACACTTTTCATTTAGTTTCTGAAGATCAAGCCTGATTTTAGAAAGGTTAGCTAGGAAAGGGAAAATACCTTGATTGTTTTCCATGTCTCACTCTATTGTTTTTCCAATTCATCTGGTTGTCCATCTGAAATAACTTGCAGAAAGGATGAAGAAAAAAAAGCAGTCCACAAAACTTGGAGAACAGTCTGCTTTTAAATGCAGTTTATACTTTACAAGGACTATGTTTGGTCAGTGCCTTAAGTACATAGTCTTGCAACACAGAGATACTTCAAGATTTAAACTAAGGTTTCCTACACCATCGACAATTAAAGCAGTTCCAAGATGGTATCACTGTTAATTCCAGGTCTAATCATGTTGTTACTTTCATTATAATCTTGACCAAGTCAGTTTGGAAAAGGTGAGTGCTTTCAAGATGTACCATTATAAATGTCAACTGTGTACAAGTCACTCACTTTAAATATACATGATCAAGCTAGCCTTCCTTTCAGACGCACAGGCAAGGCCAAGGACATGTATTTTCTTTTGTCTTTGAAACAAATAACAGAGAGTGGGTTCTTCTTTGACTATTAGATTCATAAACAATCCTTTTTATGATGGATTTTTTTACACCTTTTTGTGAAGTGTAAGAAAAAAGAAAAATATCACAATATTTTTCAATATTGTGTAGAGTAACACAATGTTATGAAATATTCAAACTGAAAATTTCTTTCTGTAAAAGATAATAGCTAAGAGGACTACAATTGTCAAAGACCAGTCAGGTTAATGAATGGAAATTATGTCATTACCCTTTTTTATACTGTCATGGTACTACTGGGTTTTTTTTAATCTTTTTTTTTTGTGGGGAGGGGGGCAGGGGTGGATATACACCTTGTGGCTATTTTTACAGAGACTTTAAAGATAATGCAGAACTCTATAATTTCTTTAAAATATGATCAGGCAACCACAGATATTGTTCTGTGTATTGGTTAATTTATGGTACTACATAGTAGTTACAGAACTTGCAATTGCAAATACTCATTGACTATTACTGAAACTGCAATTACTTCAACATTTCTTCCAGCAATGGAGTGAAAAATTACTTACAGGGATCAGAGACTTTCATTCTTTGCATACCCAGAGATAACTATCAAAACCAGGAAAAAAAAGAATGCATATGATTGCAAAACCTACCTTCTCTCCCTCCTAAATTTACATCTTTTTATTAACCTGTAATTTCCTAGCCTGAGAATTCAACAGGACTGAATTTTCAATTTGTACTCCAAATGCACAGGGAAACACACTGCCTTTGTTTCAGCCTCACCTTCAAATCTTTCTTCATGCCAGGAAGGGTCCATTTGCTACTCCAAGGAGATCTCATGGAAATGTTCAGTCAGAACTTTCTCAATACTTAAGCTAGTTATGCACAGCATTATTATTTTCTGTGGACAGTTGGGTCTAAATGGCAAGGTTTTGGTAGCAGGGAGCTGTCTCATTTCAGACAAATCCAGTTTCAGCTGCCTCCAAAGAGAACCACCACAGGACACACCTGAGCCCATTGGCCAAGCTCTTGGTGCCTGGGTGAAGAGCATGCTTATGAAAGAGCAAAATACTGCACAATAAAGTAGTGAGGGGGGAAAGAATGTGAAAATGGTATGTATACCAAGGTGAGAAAAGAAGGAAGTGGGGGAGATGGTCCAGGCAATAGTGTAGATATTCCCCTGCAGCCAGCAGAAATGCCTACACATCAGCAGGTTCATCCTAAGGGAACTACAGCCTATAAGAAGGACCCTTGCTGGAGGAGAGGAAGAGTGTGAAGATGAAGGAGCAGCAGAGAGGAGTTGTTGGGGAGTGACCACAACCCCCAGTTCCTCATTCTTCTTCATGGCTTGTGGGGTGGTGACAGGGAAGGTAGAGGAGCCAAGAGCTAAAGTTGGTCATGGATTAAAGGGGAATAGAAGTGTTAGTTTAATACTTGATTTTGTTTCTTACTGCCTGAGTATACTTTAATTTGCAAGAAATTTAATATTTCCCAAGTCAGTAACCAGTAAGAAACCTCCCTGTCTTTATCTCAGCCTACCAGCATTCTCAGATGATTTTCTCACCCATTCCCACAGAGAGTGAGTAGTGACTGAGTGGCTGGCTGGGAATTTGTTCCCTAGGCAAAGCAATCCCACCACAGCACTGCAGCTAAACGTAGGTGTATCACACATATGACACTATAGCTAATCTTCTAAAACAAGGCATGACTTACCCCCTTGGCAATGCCTTTCACTGTGTTCTAAGTTCCAAATTTGAAGAATAAATCTAGTCTGTAAAATGTGTTTGTTTGCATTTAGCATTAAAACGTAATTAAAACCATATGAACACAGGTAATTGAACAAAAAATGAACTCCAGAAGGTTTAAGTGTTGTACTTCAAGTCAACTGTTTTCACAAATAGCTGCACTGGTACTGTAGATAATACTATCAAGAAGAGACCTGTGTATCCAAAAGGTGTTCCTTTTTACCAACTATAACACTCATCTTCATACTACAAACAAAACTAGCAACTCAACCTTGTATTGCTCTTAATTAACAAATAGTATGTAATACCATATAACCTATGGAGTTTGTGTTTTAAGATTCCCTTTACCTTCAAACTGGTGTTTTTTTCAAGTTTTCCTTAGCAAAAATTATGAATATTTTCTACAGCTGTATATATTTTTGTCATGGTAGTATTCAAAGTTGAATGTGGCAAAGGCGCTTGAATGCATTACTTACACTTTGTAAAATGGAAAACTGACATGAAAAGATCTGAACACTTTTGTAACTTAATCAATCAGAAAACAGGTATTCCCAATGTAAGAATATGATTTCCGAGAACACTAGGTACAGGTAAAACAGCAACAACAAAATACCACAAACCCAACAACCCAGGAAAGCCTGAAAAACAACATCACAAACATATTGATAAGCAAAGAAGGAGAAAACAAATTCTCCTTTAAAATGCTGAGCATGAGATAAGGTGGTGAACTTCCTACAGATTCTTTAGGAAAGAAAGCAAAAATATCACATGGCCCCTCCTCTAGGCATTCTTAAATATTTTTGTGAATTACTCCTGTAACCTAATTGGGAAATGATGCTGAGTTCTAATACAGAACACTCGATAAATGCTTTAAGTATGAAAAACTGTATACGCAGCAAGGGATGTATTAAGGCTAATTGCCAACAAAGCATTTCAGCTTTCCCCATCCAAAGTTAGTCATCTATGTATAATACATAGGCTCCCTTTTTATCCAGTCCAATGACTTCTTCCAGACAGTTCTCACTGCTCTCAGGCACCTCTTTTTGAAGGGTATTAATTACTTGGGGTCAGTGTCTTTTCACTGACCACAGGAGGAGGAAAATGTCCAGTTTACCCCTTTGCAATTCTTAGACAACTGATTTGGGTGAGATAATTCCTACCAGGCTAAACAGAGGCAATTAACTTCTAGCAAAATAATTTCTCCTCTTTTGCCAGAGGGGAACTAATGCAAGGTGAACTTTGTAATGTATAGGGATTGGTTAGGTTTCTTCTTCCTTGCTTTTGTTGTCTTTGCTTTCCTTTTACAATGTCTCCTTTGTCTTTAATAAGAGGACAAAGGAGACATTTGTAAAGTTTTGATTTAAAGTTTTGATTTAAACCACCTCACAAAACCGATTCCACAGTGCTTCCAAGCAAAAAAAAAAAAACACCGACTAAGCACCAACACTGAACTTGGCTGGCTTACTAGAATTTTAAAAGCTAACATTTAAAAAAATTGTTAGGCTGCAGGCAGTGGTGCAAACTCCAAAACAAAGAACTTTTGCAGTTTATCTTATTAGACTTCTGGTTTTTTTGGTTGGTTGGTTTGGACTTTTAGAAGGGATCTTCTGATTACTGGGTACATTCTGAGACAGCTGGTTCAACTCCTTCATTACTTAAACCTAATAACATAAGAGGGAATGCATGTGATCAGAGTGCCATGAGTGGTGAAATGGTGACATCCATTCATTTCTTTTGTGGCACAGTATAAATAATACTATTTTTTAATGTAAAGAGCATAAACACCGAATTTAAAAACTGAAACTTGGAAAAAAGGTCTCCCATTTAACCAACTATAGCACATTACTGCATTTCATAGGAGTAAAGAATAATTTCACAGTCCACCAAAGCAATGAGGAATTGCAGCAAAAATGTGAAAATTAGCAATAAAACACCAGTGTGTTAAGATATAGAGTAAACTAGCCTAAAGAAATTTTCATCTTGTATTTTTAACCACCCAGGAAGTAGTTTTAATTAATACAAATTGAGTTATGGGGGGAAAAGTATACATGTTGGAAAAGATACTGCACTGTGAATATTTTGCTCCTGTTTGTTGAAGATTTTTATTATGTGTAACTGTGAAAAAAGTTGTCTATAAAAGAGTAACTCTAGAAGAAGCCTAACTAGAAAGCATGCACACCAAAAAGACATTTGTTTATGCATTAAATTCTACAATGTGTATCAAAAGCATCTGTCTCATCAATGTAGGCTTCCCAAGAGGTAACACTTGATCCTCTGTGATGTTGTACCTTGAGTAATCATTCACACTCCTGCACAGACAATGTAAATCACTGCTAAATCAGATTATCCTCTGAAGTAGGACAGCAGCTAACCAAGGCAGCAAGTGTCATCATAGCTCCCATGAAGTCAAGGGCACTGAGACAAGGTGAGTGAGCAGATCTGCTGCCCAGAGCACTTCAGCCCCAGGAGCAACTCACACGGCAGAGCAAAGAGCCTGATGGTGATCAAAGACACAGAGCCTGGCAAGTGCCAGAACCTCAAGAACAGCTGCTTGATGGAACACCTTAACACACTGGTCTGGTGGATGCTTTTGCAGAAGAGCAAGTTTGGTTTTCGTTAATGAAGGGCCAAATACAGTGTCAAGTGTGAGTATCAACATCTGCCTGTCATGATACATGAAAGCTCCAGGATCCACAGCTTTAAATTGTCTTCAAGGGAGTTACAACAAAAGTGAACAGGAAGGAAGAATTATGCCCCCCTTTTTTTTTTTTTTTTAATAGTAAACAGCATTTTTCCAATGTAACAATGAATAACTGTTCCTTCATGAGTCTCTGGATTGTGTATAAAATATATTTAGGCAATTTAATTTAAAACAAATCAGACTGAAATCAAGTTCATAAATGATACAGTGCTTTTGATAGCTAGAGATATTTGTCTTTTCAGAAGAAAAAGGAAAGTATGAGTCGCTTAACACTTATTTACTTTTCAAACTGAAGTATAAATAATTTAGTGGTGATAAGACTTCATCTGAACAACATGCAATTTGATAATGTGTTTCTCAGTAAACTGACTTTTCACTGTGTATTATGCTAAGGCAGGTCTTTTGCAAACTATATTTGTCATACCCGCTTTTTTTATCTCTTTGAGTTTCCTCTTACACTACTAAAGCTTTTAACAATTATAGTAAGTTTTTGGGTTTATTTTGTAGGTGATTTATATTAACGAGAAAATCCCTTTTTGATCTTCCTGAGACTCCACCAAGCAATTTAGTCATAAATAAATTATACCAAAATAAGAAAATGTAATAAAGACAGCTATAGATAGTGTCTAGATCAATATGAACATTACACTGTACTTTCACAGTCTCTTTAACTCAAAGGAAACCCTTGCCACTCACACAGAAAATCGTTGAGTTTCCACTCCATCAACATCTTCTTATTAAGAAATTGTCACACAATGTGATGAGAAGAATTTTTTTCAGAACTTCAAAGGAAAATCATACAGCATCGTTCTGTCATGCTCTTACATCTTAAGACAACATTTTTCACTTTAAAAACATAATGAGGCTTTAAAAGCCATTATGTTGAAGATGCAAAGGGGAAAACACAATAGAAGAAAATCTTTTTCTACACTTCTTCTTGAAGGAAATTAAATAATTATTTAGGTTGGGAGGGTTGTTTGTTTGTTTTTTGGTTTTGGGTTTTTTTAAAATCAAACTGGCTATTTGTTCCTCAATCTCAAACGACTTACTTTTTTTTTAAATATTTTCAGTCCAAGGTAGTGAAGTCTCCTAAAATTGTTGTGAAAACCTTTCTCCAATATCTAGAAACCAAGGACTCCAGATTAACTAGTTGTTTTTTATTTATCCCTGGAGTAAGTTAATTTCTACCTCTTTATACGCCCTCAAAAATAGATTTACTCTCAGCTTTTAAAATTATGTTTTTTTATTTTCCATACATATTGGATCCTTACAGGATGTGGAAGCTCACTAGTTCAGCAAAGGAAATCACCATATTTAAAACTGACTATCTATTTAAATTACATGCAAGAGGCTTACAAAATTCACTTACATCAAATATAAGAGATGAAAACTTTCTAGCACTCCCCGGGCTTACGATAATTATTTGTGTCTATTTGTATTTCTACAATTGCTTTGCATAAGTAACAGTTCAAAACATGATTTTGAGCTTTTTAGATTCCACAAAGGAGCCAACACCACCAGACAACATTCAGCTAAATACCCATGTAAACTGAAAAAGCAACCAGGCAATAAAATGAAATGGAATACAAGTGGATGGCTCTTTTTCATAAAGAGAAAATTTTCTGAATTACAAGATGGTAAAATACAACCATGAAGTATATGAAATATGGAGTAGAGGTTTTACTTTCCATGCTTTTGAAACATCAGAACATCTCAGAAACTTAATCTACCAGGAAAATAACCTGAAAGTAGAAATGGGTGTGATGAGAAGAACAAATCCCTTTTAAAAGTCAGTCACCTAATCCTGATCTGTCAACAGCTGATGGATTCATGCCAACCTCCCTGCATTTCCAGGACTCAATTTTGTTTATTTTGCCATGTTCTGCATCAAGCAGTCAAGCTACTTTAAGGCATGCTTTAGTATGGAAAAGCCTCGAATCTCATAGTTGTTCTGACAGTTGGAGGCTGAGAGGAACAAAGTGTATGGGTTCATTCAAAAGAAAAGTTAGGAGATTAATACTCAAAGTTTTGAGTGATAAAAAAACTCTGTTGCTATGTTTCCACATGCTTCCACAAGCATTTATCTAGAATGTTCCTAAACTTGTAAAATAAAAGAAATGCTGAGAGCAAAGGTAAAGTTAGGACAAATAGCTTCTATGTAAAAGTTTAAAAACCTGCTCATGTTTTATAAAAAAATACATACTCCCTACCACAGAGCACCCTTAATGAAAATACTTTGTTGATTATTATGAATCAATTCCTCACTTATATCACCA